>NW_017729020.1:5139221-5155225 GCF_001723915.1 Gavialis gangeticus
AGGGTCACCCTGGGCCGGAGGCCTCACTGGTTTGCTGTTGCAGGGTCTCCTGAGACTTTGCCGAGTTGTTTTTGAAGGGTCTCCATAAAGCAAAGACACTGGTTACGGCCTCCGCGGCCCTCAGAGCCCGCTGGTTCACTTTTATGGGGTCTTCATAAGGCTGGGGTGCTGGCGATGTGTTATTGTAGGGTCTCTCTGGGCTCAGACTCACAGATGTTAGGAGCTGGAAGGGACCTTGCAGATCACCGGGCCCAGCCCCCTGCTCTAGGCAGGAAGATGACTGGGGCTGGGGGATCCCAGCAAGGCGACTGTCCAGTCCCCTCTTGAAACCCTTCAGGGTAGGTGACCGCACCACCTCTGCAGGGAGTTTGTCCCACTATCTGGACACCCTGACTGTGAAGGAGTTTTCTGGTATTAAGCCTGAAGCAGCCTTCCAGGAGCTTGTATCCATTGGTCCTGGTCTTCCCGGGGATGCCTTGGTGAACAGTTGTTCACTGAGCTCTTGGTACACTCCTCTGATATAGCTATCACGTCCTCTCTCCACCTTCTCTTCTTCACACTAGAGGCCCAGGTTGCTCAGCCTTTCCTCGTATGGCGTGCCTTGCAAGTCCCTGGTCACACGGGTGGCTCTCTTCTGGACCCTCTCACGTTTTTCCACGTCCCAGCAGCAGACCCTGCTGCTTTCTCCCTGTAGATCTCCCTGGGCCCGAGATCCCACTGGTTTGTTACCAAAGGGTCTTTGCTGGTGCCAGGGCTTGCACTCGCACTGCTTTCCCATCCATCCTGGAGTGACTGGACCCCACACTCCTCGCATTTGCTCTTGCCCTGTCCCTCTTGCTCCCAGGCCATGTGCATGTCTCCGCTGCTGCGCTGCCTGCATTTTACTCTCTAGGGCCACAGAGATGCCCCAACTGAAACATCGAGAGGGGACCCCAGCAGGAGGGGACTACTTCAGCCGAGGAACCCCCGGGATGAAGGGAAGTGGCACTTAGAGTAATCCATCATCATTAGAGCCCACGGATGGGCCTTGACAGCACCTTGGGTACTGCAGGGTCCGGGATGCACCTAGAGCTGTCAAGGTGGGGTCTTTTCCACTGAGGCCAGCCAGTGCCTGCCCACTGCGAAGAGTGGGAGCCTTTCAGAAAGAAAAGACTCCACAAGAGCTGGGCAGCTGGCACGCCGCACCAGGTACTGGCTACGCTACACCATTGTCTCACCATCACCCTGCGCTCCCTTCCTTCGTCTAGGGCTGCCCATTGCGTGAGGCTCTTTGTGACCTGCCTGTACAGCACCTGACAGCCAGGTGCTGGGAGTCCTACCACAGACTGCCTGGAGACCGAATCCAGCCACCTGGGCCAGGCCACTCCAGCGCCGATCAAGCCCTAAAGAAAGGCCGGCTCCTTCCATCTGGCTCCCCCTCCCAGCACAATGAAAAGCAAAGCACGGGCAAGGAATTCAGGGCTCCAACAGACTTGGCTGCAAGCAGCAAGCTCCCTGTTCTCGCGTCCCCCGCAAGCGGCTGCCTACAAAGCCACAAGTGTCTGGGGTCCCTGCCTCCTCCAGCACGCAGGCTTCGGTGCGAGTTGAGCCAGGCTCATCAACAGATGGGGGAACTGTGCTAATTGGTTAATTTGGCAGTGGCACAAGACAGCCAGCGAAGACACAACAATGAGAGGCCCTTACGTCTCAGAGGGCATGAATGCAGGTTCGAGGGACCGAAATAATAGACGGAGGGACTTCAGTCATAGAAGAGCCAGGGCAGTTTATTGGATTAAGTACAAAACTGGCAGCCAGGCCTGACAATGCCTTGCGGGCAATCATAGGCAAGACGCTTGACCAGCTAAGCAGCAGCACCCCAAAAGGACGGAGAGTTTCTATGGTACCTTTTCTCTACAGGTTTGGTGCTCCACCTCCCTTGTTTCCCTCCTTCTTACTGTGAAAAATTCATATCTCATCGATTCCATTTTGCCTGGGAGACTCCGTGTAGGAAGGAAGAACCGATCCATTTAGAACATGAGATATTCCCTGCCAGGGACCTCTGGTTAGCAAAAGCCATTTTAAAAACATCTCCCTCTCTTCCTTGTGGCCAGGGAGACCATGGGGGAAAAGGGGTCTTTAATAAAGCTTCAGCAGTGTTGTACTGTTTGCTACATCCTCAAAGAGTTATTACGAGACTAAGAGCCTGCAATCTTAGCAGACAAGGCCAGTACGGGCTGGGGTGGAAACGAGGCAGAGAAACAGGAGGTGACATGACTAAGGTCCCACATAAGTTTTGTGGCAGAGGCAGCAGCACAGCACAGCTTCCAGTTTGCTGCCTTATCCACTGGTCCAGACCTCAGCTCAGCAAAGGGCAACTGGGAACCACAATACTCATCGCCTCCATCCATGCAACCTCCGGGAAGCTCTCCAAAGAGAATGAGGGAAATCCAGACTAATGCTCCTGATGCATCTCAAGGTATGTGCACTCACTTCTCGCCATCCCTTTCTAGAGGACACTTGAAACCTCTCTGCCTCAGTTTCACCACTCTGTGGCAACTACACCTCCATATCCATAAGGTACTCTATGAGTGTTAATGGCAACATGCTCTTTAGTCCACCCCACAGGGATTCTTTAAAAACTGCTGCCCATGATACCAGCTCCAAGACCTGGCTTAAGCCACATACATGCCATTAGTGCCTTCCCCACTCAGCCAGGGAGCTGGGCCTACGTGTACCCCATTAATCACTGCAGTAGGAGGCAAGCACATGTTCTGAGTGAAGAGTGTGCATAAGTGCTTTGCTGAAGCAGGGCCCAAGCTGTTATAAACCTTGATGGATTTTCTTCCCACCTCTTGACCAAAAACAATAGTGAAACCTTATACCTGCCACCAGGTCAGCTTGCTAGTGGTATCACACGAGATGCGTGCATTGTTCGCTGTGAATTATGTCTCTCCAACTTCTGCTACTGTGCCCGGCAGGCCTTGTAAATTCAAGGGTATTATTACAAGAGACGGGTTTCCCCGATAGACTACCTTCCAAGGGGTATGCACTGGCAACCCCTCAGCTGTTTGCATGTTTGTCTCACCCACTACAGGCAGGAACAAGCAGCCTCTTTCAGTTGCACAGAGCCAAGCCTTGACAGCTCCAGTCACTATACAAAGCCAGTCTGAATGCGTCTTCTGCTTCTATTCCCCTCATCCTTGTTGCCACCTGTTCTACGTCTCTAGCCCTTTACGCAGCAGGGGGTTGTTTGCATGCCCCAGCAGTAAATTAGTCTATCGAGGAATATCCTCGTTCAGCAAAGACCTAGATTCTGCAAACACTTAGAACAGGGCTGTCTCCTGAGCTGCACAGACTATAGGTGAGGGCAGAAGTCTGCCCACATTCAGTCTGTCACATACTTCGGGCCACAGTCCATCCATATGTTGTCCAACTAGCCCCAAAGGCTGGAGTAGCAGAACCTATGCTCCCTGACTTCCACATCAGTTTCACATTGCTAAATTCTACAACGCAAGAACCTAAGAGCTGCCAGGCCCATCCTGCCCAATATCGTGTGTCCCAGTGGCACAGCAGATGCTGAAAGGGAAAGTGGACTGGGTCCGATCAGGGTTTTTTTCCCCACTGTTCCTCTAACGCGCAGCCTCCAGCATTTAGGGTCTAGGAAGCTCCAATTCAGAGGCTGTACCTCTAACTCTGTGCTTAATAGCTACCGATGCCCCTTTCCTCCGAGAATGTGTCCAACCCCTTTTTGTATCTAGCTAAAGTCTCAACTTCCACCACGCCTCATGGCAATGACTCAGAATCACAGAAAAGGGTTGGAAGGGACATCAGGAAGTCACATTTAGTCCAACCCCTGCTCAAAGCAGGACCAGCCCCAACTAGATCATCCCAGCCAAGGCTTTGTCTAGCCAGGTCTTAAAAACCTCCAAGGATGGAGAGTCCACCACCTCTCTGGGTAACCTGTGCCAGTCCTTCACTACTCTCCTAGTGAGAAAAGTCTTCCTAATACCTAACCTCAACTTCCCTTGGAATTCCATGCTGGGTGAAAAAGAACATCCTTGTGCTAGTTTTAAACTTATTGCCTACTAGTTTCATTTTGTGACCCCTATTTCATGCAGCAAAGGCAGGGTTGATCCCAGAAGTACAGTTCTGAACAATGGTTCTCTCTCATCTAGTCCATCTAATGCAATCAAAAGGACAGAGAGCCCTTACCCAGATTTGGTTTCCAAGTGCTTTGTCCACACTCGTCAAGTGGCTTGGGTAACAAATCTCCCACCACTAACACATAATTACCAAACTCCCCACTAACTTTTATTTTGCCTCTACAGGGTGGAACAGTAGCAAGAAGTGATATATAAAGTCTAAGACAAGGCACAGCTGTGAGTTCAGATAAGAGATGCAGGAAACAATCATTTGTCCTCTCATCTTACCAAGTCCATCTCTACGTGGTCCTCTCCCACTGCTTTGCCTCTCATGACGGATCAGTAAACAGGTTGAGAGAAGCACCTTTCTGACCTAGTCACCATACCTCGCATCCACATTTGCCCAAGCATCTGCTTGAACAATCTATATCACTGCAGCTGGGATGGAGATCAATCAGCCTTCCACCAGGTTGGATCCACATGTGCTGTTCGAGGAGACATCTGGAGGCTGGCACATCAGAAGTGCTGTTTTATGGTATCCCCTGCTGGCTGCCTCTCTCCCTCCGAGGACTTGCCAGATCACAGCTGGCTAGCAGAATCAAGAGAGGCACTGTTAAATTCATGAGGTGTATCATCTTTCCTGTTTCTTTGTCAAGTACCAAGCTGCTATGAGCACCAGGCTGAGATTTTTCAGCCAGGCCTAGGGGAGTTAGGGATGTGCGATACCATAAATACCTTATCATATCCACATTCTAGCAGTTATAGCATAGACACGGGACTCGCATCCTTCCAGTCATTTTTAAGCCCAGGATAGCACACAATAAGCAACTGTCATGCAAACATGCATCCTTGCAATAGGTGTGTGAATTATAATGCTCTGTTTGTACCAACGGGATATTATAGGCTGAATTCTCAATTCTACTCAGCCCATTTTTGTTGGCTGAGTAAAAGCAGCTTTAAACGCCTGGGTAAGTCCTTTTCCCATGCCAGGACAGTACAAAGGGGCCAGGGCACACAGGGAAATAATTAACCAACCTCCACACAACCCCTTTCTCTCTCCAATCCATCCGTAACAGGTCATTGAGGCAGTGATAAAGAGCAGAACCCAGCCTGTGATTTCCACAGTCTCCGCGTTCTGAATACTTCTCTACTAGACGCATTTCTGTCTGGCTCACATGGCCGGGAAACTGGATGCTTGCCTCCACGGACCTGTAGGGGAGGACAGGTAAAGCTGGGCAGAGGATGAGCTTCTGAGCATCAAAGAATTAACCCCTCACCTGCCTTCTGGGCACTCCTTTCCCCTCTCAGCTCATGGGTCTGTTACAACCCTCTCCCACTTCATCCCCCATCAGGATCAATTTTGATGGCAGGCGGTTTGGCATAGGGCCCAGGGGCTCAAGTCTGATCTGAGTGTGGAGTCAGGAAGAACACTCGAACACGAGCGCAGAAGGACAGGACACCCACAGGTCTTCCTTCCCTATGAAAAACACTGCCCTCTCCTGCCCAACTGTCAACACCTCGTACTAGCCAACTGCTTTTCCAAGGTTCTGTCTCACAACACCACAAGTTGATTGAGAAAAGGTCATTCAGGGGGTTTCTCCTCCATCTATCCACAGCATTAGGTCAGTGGTAAGAGGTGGAGTCCCACTGCTCACCAGTCTGGTCCTATCACAAATCCCAGCCATCTAACACAGAGACCCATGTTTCATTCACACATCTCTCCATGTTGCTTAAATTAGGTAAGAGTTATGCAAATGCACAGGAACTCCCGATGGCACCGATACCACTACTGTACACAGCAGAGCAGAGGAAAGGAGACAGCTTCTTGTTACGGACCAAACTGTCTGCTGTGGAATGAGGAGGGAAGTATTTGGAGCTGAGTGTTAACTTGTGGCTGCAAAGGAGATCCTCTGCTTTGAGAACTGAAGCAGCAAAACACTCCTGCTTCCCAGTGTAAACCCAAGCAATCCTAAGCAGAGCCACTGGGGCAGGAACTAGCATTAGGAAAGAAGTGGCTCTGAAGCAAGAAATACCAGGCATCAGCAGTATCGAAGCATTAGACTGGATTTGCGAGCGTTACCATTGGTGGAAAGGAGATGAGAATTAGGCTGAAGTTTACCCAGCTCGTGGAGATTTATGAGGCAGAAAATCAAATTACCATCATTCCTCCATCTCACACTTGCCAGCTTCCCTTGTCCCCCCCCCAGCACCCAATCAGAGCATAAATAACAGCTGACATGGCATCATTAGGCACTGAACGGCCCTCATTCGGCCATAATCACCACCGACCCCCGCTTTGGCTTCGAGCCCACGCCAGCCCAGCTGAAACACCCCATATCCCACTGCTCTGAACCACTTGAAAGCAACAATCCAGCACAAACACCCGATGGTAGGAGACCGCCTGTTTGTACAGAGGCCCAGGCTGGGGCAATGCAACTCGTTAGCTGAGCTGGGATTTCCAGCCTGGCAGAGCCTGGCTGTCAGCAGGCTCCCAAATCCCACACAGCCCCTGGAGAAGGGCAGCTGCAAAGCACTCATGTAGCAGACTCCTGCCTGCAGATCCTCTCTGTTACACTGGTTTACATCAGTTGCAAACCCACCGCTGGCAGTCAAGCGAGTGGAACGTACCAGAGCAACGGATCAGGTTCAGAGAGCAGCCAGCAGCCGCCCAGCTCAGCTGGTACCTTTGGGTGACTCTGAAGTCACAGAGATACAAAGCCCACTGATGGGCATAGAGGATCTGTATTCTCAGCATGGCCAGTTCCAAGTCCTGTCTGACCAGAGGTTGAGCCCACTGCTCTGATCCATGGTCACAAGCTGATGCAGCTCTATCTGTGCCCCAGAGGACTCTATATTGTCACTGCAAGTCCCACAGCTAGGGAGAAGCAAGCCAGAGGCTACAGACATTTGCTAGTGGTCATTAAGGAGATGCTTAAGCAGGCAGCAGTCCAGAGGAAGAGCCCATCACTATAGTAAAGTGGCTGCATCTTCTCCAGGCAGGAGGCTCTGCCAAGGACAACCAAGCTGAGCCCAGCAAGTACTTTGCTGCCTGCTTCTGATGGATCTGTGTCATGCACATGGCATTACGAAGAGCCAGTCGCAGCACCAGACCGGTGGGCTACCTCTGGCACTAGCCACAGGATGCTGTATTAGGTCTGATCCAGTGTAGCAACGTACAGATACGATGCCACGATGGCAGCACAAGCTGGCTGAGCTGCGTCCACCCACCCCAAAGCTCTGTGAAGCTGGAATCAGACTCATAGACAAGCAGGGCTGAAAGGGACCTCCAGAAGTCACATCTTGTCTCATGCAGGATCAGCCCTGTCCAAACCACCCCAGACTAAACCATTGTCCAACCTCTTGGTGAAATGAGCCTTGACGCAACACCAGATGTCACATTCGAACCTGCCAAAGGTAAAGCTGGGAGACTGCTGCAGCCAATGTTCTACCACCATAAAAGGTCATGAAAGGTTATAAAAGGTTGCAGCGAGCTCTGGGGCAGGAGGCATTAGCTGGTGCACTCGGCCTGCTGCACAAACCTCAGGGCAACGGGAAATGATAGTGAACAGGGCCACGCTGAGCTCTTAGGAGAGGCATAAGCAAGACATTTCAGAGCACAAGGCCTTCCTGAGGACAGCGGCTTGCAGAGATCTTCATGGCAAGGACCGAGTCAAGTTGGTTCCAAGTCCAAGTTGCAATGCCAGGAACCCTCAGTACCTGCTATCCATTCCCGGCAACCTCCACAGACAGAGGTTTCACCATGCTCAACCAAAAGGCAGGTGCAGCAAGTTACACATCAGTACCCAGGTAGCATGCCAGAAGGCAGACACTGCTGCTGTCTGTGGTCAATGCAGACAACAAACTCAGGACACCAGGCTTCCCCTACTCCCTCCTGTCACTGACCAATGGCAGCATCTCCTCATGTCTCAGTTCACCCATCTACACCACCAGCCGGTAAAACACCTGGAAATCTGAGGACCAAGCACCCTGCAACAGTGCAAAAAAGGCTGCCACCAGGCGAGAAGAAAGCAATTGTTCACCAGCCCTGGAAAAGCACATGCAGTTTGCCTTATTTGTAGCAAGAAAGATGAATGTGTTTGCTAGGGCAGAGGATTAAAGCCAGGGCTCTGCCATGTTGGAACTCAAGGCAAACTTCTGCTGGGCTTTCTGCTACCAGCCGAGAGCTGAAGCCACATGGGAGACCAGAGAGAACAGGCTTTAGCAGGTGATTTCTGATGCAGGATTCCCTCTGCCCAGAAAGTGATGAAGCACATGCATCAAGGGCCATGCTCTAGCCACGGGAATCAAAAAGCCAAAAACCTGGGACTGGGGGATTCTTTGTTTGCTGAACAAGCCAGCCCTGGTGGCTTTCCCCAAGAAACCACCCCTCCCTGGCCAGCCCATCCAAAGCACGGGAAAAGTCATAGACTCAGGGTTTCAATTTTAACTTCAGGATGGGAGCTGAAGCTTGGAAGCACAGTGCCACCTACTGTCGAATTACAGGCAGTACTGGGCTGCTGGACCCATGGATGGGTCTCCAGAAAGGGCCCTCACAGCAGCTCTCCCCAGCCTGCCATTGGCTGGCAGCTGGGCCTCCCAGTCTCAACATCTCAATGACAGGCCAGGGCCCAGCTGCCACCATCTCCTCCCCACCACCCCAGCCTTATCTGCCTTGTCCAACCCACTTCCTAGGTTTAATTCTTGCCTCCCCTGCTACTTGTCTCCTCTCCCCCTCCATCCATTGGCAACCCTTCATCATTCCCTTGGCGGGCTGCTGCCAGTGTATGGGGCAGAACTAAGGAGATATACCTGGTTGGCACCACGACAGGCCTAAGCATCTCAGAAGGAAAGCACAGACAGAGTAGGCTGCTCTCTGCAAGAACAAGGTGAAGGGAAGACAGGTGAGTGATCTAATCAGCACACAAAGCACTCAAGTATCCAACTCTGTGATTCAACCCCAGTCACACAAGGAGCCTTGGGCAGAGGCAGGAGCTGGACCCCGGTCACCCAAGTCCTAAACGCAGTGCCTTCACTGCAACACCATCCTCCCTACCACAGCTTCACCCAACAGAGGCCAGCTCCCACTGGAGAAGAGCCAAGAGAGACATGGAAGCTACGGAGAAGGGAAAGAGTCATTTAATTCAAAAGGGTTTGTCCTGACTTCATACAAACCTGACTTCATACATACAATGCACAGAATTTCCTTCAGAAAATAACCAGTGAATTAAATTCTTTTAAAAAGCAGCTATTTCTTAAATAGGCACCCTAAAAACATCTACCAACAGTGCATGCATGTCCTCCTAAGAACACAAAGGCAGGCAGCCTGGAAGCAAATACAGCCTCTACTAACAGGTATAAAAAACCCCACATATCCACATTAGCTTGCTTCTGCGCCTCAGTCATAGCAGCTGCTGAATGCTGCAACACAACCTAACACCACTTACAAGTAGCTCCAAGTCTTAAAAGCAGCCAGGCAATGCACAGCTCCCTCTGCTCCATCCACAGGAGGGAAATTCAGGTGTCCTGAAGTCAGTGGAGCCAAGATTTCTCCCAGCATGTGGCAAATGTCCCTAGGACAACCGGTTACCAGGTCATGCATGTGCATTTGGGAGGGATCCTGGCTGCTGTCTGAACAAAGCCATTTTTCTCCCTGACATTTCTAAGTTGCCTGTTTCTCGCACTGCTCCATCTCTTTGTCATGTGGACTGGAGGGGACTAACTGGCAAGTTCTGGCTCCAAGTTCCTGTAAGGCCCGACTACATGTCCTAATCAACCCACACTGACCTGGTTTCAGCAAAGAGACTGAGCTAATTTTAAGGCTCTGGAAGGGTTGTGCATTTAGGGTGGGATTTCCAAAGGGAAGACAGGTGAGGCAACCAAGTTGCACTGAGGTTCAGAGAGAAGTGGGCACCTGGCTCCCTTCCACTCCTTTCAAAATCCAGCCTCATGTCCTACATTTTCTCTTTCTTAGCCTCTACAGATCCTGCTCTCCTAAGTTAACTCTCTGAGGATGGGCTGTGTTGGGGGCAGCCAGTCTGCCCTGCCAGCCAAAACAAGGAGGCAAAGTAAGTGGGAACTGTAAGTTGGCAAGGTATAATATAGGTCAAACCTACTCTGGAGAGTAAATGCCTTTCAAATGACACTGTAAGCACAGGAAAAGTTATGTGACCTGCATGAAGTCACAGTGAGTCAGCTGGAAAAGAGCCCAGCTCCTGCTCTCACCATCATGTCATCCCTGACACAGAGTTAAGCACTCTTAAGCTCTCTAGAGCAGGCCACCCCCCTTGTCTTTCTGACTGGAACCAGCTGATGTAATGCATGCCAGAGCACTGCAGCTGACCACAAACAGAGCTGGAGGTCACAAGGCCCAAGAGGCTGCAAGCGCATTAGGTTGCAAACTTGAGAGGCTGCCTAAACACTCACCTGGACTTCCCATTTCCGCTGTGATGAACCAGCCATAAGATCTTATGGGATCCACTGACTTTCACATACCAAGTACCTGCGTTCAAAATGAGCGTGAAATAGCAAAAGCAACAGTAAACTCTGCCTAGGCACAAAACAACAGCCAGGCACGTCCACAGGACGCTGTATATTTTATCATACCCATCTTCACCCCTGGGCAAACACAGTATATGACACAGTGCAAAGGATAACTTCTAATAACGGAAGGGAAGTGAGTTTGAAAACACTCACTCACATGGAAAGGGATTCTTCATCATTTCTAGGATCATTCTTCTAGGCTCATAACCATTGGGAGGCTCCTAAAGGCAATCACTCTCTGAGAGCTTTTCTTCCTGCCCAGTACCCACACACAGGGAGTTTTGTTACTGTGAAATCATTCCTAATCATACAAACTTTTCTCCCTCCCTGCCAAGGTCATGCTGGTTTGGAAGAGAACCCCAGAATCCAGATGTCACTCATTCAAACCCACCAGCTATGGGTTTTTCCCCCTTCGACACAGATTTGCTGACTGCTCTTGGACAGAAAGCAGCACTGTTTGGTCCACAGGATCACAGATGGCTGAAATCCAGAGCTAGGACTGGAGCGGGGAGGCCACAATTCAGATCACAGCTTCTTTATAAAAGTCTTCACCTGTGACAGAAAGAAAGCAGCTTTTATCACAGCACACAGAAACCAGGCAACACATCCACATCCCTGAAACACCTCTCCATCCCTGGAAATGTTCAAGAGCAGGCTGGGTAGACACCTGGCTGTGATGGTTTAGTCCTGTTCTGAGCAGCGGACTGGACTGGACTGGACTGGATGACCTTGTGAAGTCTCTTCCAACCCTACTTGCCTATGATCCACAGCTATACTCCAGTCACAGACCAGGTAGTACAAAGCCTTCTACACCAGATGTATTTTATCAGAGACATTGAGAGAGCAAGAAGCTTTAGCTAATCTTAAAACCCACCAAGAAGGAAGAAGAGATTATTTTCATTGCAACAGAGTTCAGAGTTCCAAACCCCACTGTACAAGTGGATATAAATACTACCTAGGCCCACAATAGCTTGCTTATTAAGAATAGTGACATATGAAGAAGAGGGTAGATAATTATAATGATTATAACACAAGGTGGCAAGTTACACAAGCAACAGGCATCTCCTGTGCACTTCCTGGCAGAATTCAAAGGGCAGCGCAAGGAATGGAGCTGTTTCACTTATCAGGAAAGCAGTATCAACACATTTTCTACAGCTCCACTCAGCCCAAAGGAGCCTGAAACACTACAATTCAGTCCCAAGGATTTTATATTTGGTGCTGGGAATTAAGCATTTCTGCAGTTAAATCCAACACCTATTCAGCAGCACAGTTTGGAACAGAAAACAGAGAACCGCCTTATCCAATTGAGAGGGAACTGAGAGGGAAGAGGCAGTTCTCAAATTTGGCCAGGACATCAAGGGTCAAATTATTCCTTAATTAGTAACTCCTCATACTTGATAATCAAATAAATAGGTGCCTGGATATGCATCTTGTCTACTGGCAACTATCTTCATCCCGCACCCCTTAATACTAAGCTTTGGCATGGGCCATGGGCAACACACCTATAAGGACACTTGTTCAGTATTTTACACCCAGGATGACTCCGGGGGCTTCTATTTTATCCGAAGTACAAGAGAAATCAGAGCAAAGTCTTCTAAGCTATACACCGGTTTACTGGGATATTGGCAATCAGGCAACATTATCAAGAGCAGCTGCATCCAGCAGAGAATACACAGACTCACTCGCTGCTGCATAGGAAAGTCTCAGGGCCCTCTGAATCCGTCATCATGGTTTGAGGCAACTTCCAGACTCCCACCACTCTGCCTCGGTGTGAAGGAGTTTTATACACTTCAGGTTCAAATGTCTTATTCCCACCCATTTCTCTGAAAGAATGATCTCTTGGCCAATTGAGCTGAGAGCAGAGAAACTGAGGCATGACCTGTGACCACTGTTCTTTCCTGGGCTCACCTTATTAGCACTGGCTTGTACATCTCAGCTCCCTTGAAACTGCCACTCACCATCTACCTTCAGACTGAACTACTTCTGTGATCTGTGAGGAGTGACACACTTAGCAGAGCAAAAAGGGATGAGAGGTGTTCAGGACTCCCCAGCACTAACAACTGCTGAACATGGCTGCAGCTGGTCATCTCCCCTCCAGGGAAAAGAGAACCTTCTGTCACACACCCATGCAATCCTGCCCTTTGTCGGAAGGGCAAGCAGAGGCCAGTGTCAATCACCTACCTTCCTCATAAGCTCTTCTTGAACTGATAGGTTGTGCTCAAAGTCCTGGTTGACATCCAGCACCAACACAGGAACATTCCTCAGGTTTTCAAAGTGGACCCTGGAGAAGGCAGAAGAAGGGCTCTGAACAATGGTACTTGTTGGCAAACATCTAGGAGGAGGCATGGGTAGAACAGGCCCAGGGAGAAGACGGATGCATCAGACCTTTCTTCTAGCACGAGTTCTGCTCTCATACCAGTTCAACCATTAAGTGAAGCCACAGGGAGCCAACACTTTTCCTCATATCCATCAAAGCAAGAGAGCTCTGAACTGAGGTGCTCTCAGCAAGACTCAGTCCCCCTGGATTCATCATCATTCAAACCAGCAAAGCCCTCCAAGTGCTACCTGACACAATACCCTTATGCCAGAGGCATCCTCCCAGAAATCCTTTGAAGGGTGCCACAGGAGGTGTGAAGAGATAAATGAGGCGTGAGGAGATAAGCAGTTAAGGCAGCTTATCTCCCTGCCTGGCTGGTCCCTTGACCCCACTGCAAGGAGGTCAGCCCTGTAATAAATACATTAGTCTTTGAAATAGGGTGCCTCTCAGTTCACAAAAGTTATGGAGGGGTGTCTCAAGTCTGACAAGACAAAAAGTGCCATGACAAGGGACACCTAAGATGAGGAGTATGACAGGGCAAGGAGTACCCCTACATTCCAAAGGAGTGGCTGAGGTTCCCCTGTCTTCGAAGGCCCATCAGGACTTGTGGTCCCCTAGCAACTACCTGGGATGGGAAGAGGCCTAACGGAACAGCAGACCTGGGACCCAGGACTCCTGGGTTCTACCACTGCTCGGCAGCAAAACCCATTATTTCTGTGAGCTGGATCTTGCCACATCCTAGCAATGGCCCCAGGTCAGTGGAGAAGGCAGCAACCCCCTGATAGGAGTTGGGTCTGAGTGGTCTCTGGCAGAAGCTTCAGGACTGGGTGCAACAAAAACAGCACAAGGCAACTCCAGATGAGGACAAGCCTACTGAAATATCCTCGCAGAACTGTGTCATTCAGATCAACAGTCAAAGGAGTAGTGGGAAGCCTCAGAGAAGGGTGAAGAAGGGCTGTGAAGAGCTGGAGGCATCAGGGAGAGATCGCCAGAGCTGGGGAACAGGCCAGGGTGGAGAGGGGGGCAGACGTGTGGTTGGGAGCTAGGTCATACGTTAAAGCCACTGAAGGGGCCAGGGACTGAGAACCCACCCGCCTTTTCCCCGGTCACTCACTCTGTGCTTTTGTTGACTAGCCAGTTCTCGTGCTGGGCGTGAAGCTGCTCCAGATACTCCAGCTTGATGTCCTTCTCCTCAGCCCTTGCCCTTCGGCGAAGCCTTTCCAGACATTTCTGGAGAGAGAGGCAGGTCTGTTAGCCTGATCGCCTTATGTAAGCCCCACTGAATTTAGTAGAGGGCTGTTTGGCATGAGCCACAGAGGAGGAGGCCTAGACGGTAGTGCAGGCAGCAGTAACAGCTGAGAGGCAGCAGGGAAGCAGGAGATGCAGCTGCTCTGAGGGGAGACAGCCACACAAACAAGTCAGAAGTCACAGGGCCTCTTTACTCTCTACTAATCAGTGCCATGGAGGGGCTTTCAGATGAGGAGAGACTAAGAGGCCAGGCCTGTTCAGGTTAGAAAAGAGATGGGGGGTGGGAAGCAGGATAAGGGCTTACATAATAGTAAATGGTGAAGTCAAAGGGGATTTATTATTTACTGTCTTTCATGGTACAAGAACTAGTAGGTAGTAAGTTTAAAATGACCATGAGGCAGTCCTTTTTCACCCAGTGGGTCATTCAAGGGTAAACCTTGTTGCACCCAGATGTGATGGAAGTGGAGAATTTAGCCAGATTCACAAAGGGACCAGACACATTCTTGGAGGAAAGGGGCATCAGTAACTATTGAGCATGGGAGTGTGGAGCATGGCCTCTTAATCACAACTTCCTAGACCATAAATGCTGGAGGCTGCAAGTGAGAGAGGAACAGTGGAAAAAGCCCTGATCAAACCCAGGCAACTCTCCTTTCCAGCATCCCCTCTCTGCCACCATGCAACACAGGAGACTGAGCAAGATGGACCTACAGTCTGACCTAGGAAATGGCAGTTCTTCTGTTCTTGTGAACAGGTGCAGGCACCAGAGTCAGGCTGGGTGTGGGACAGGCATCAGTCACCACAGGCCATTTCACCTTGCAGATAAGTCCTTGGAGCACCAAAGCCTCCCTAGAGGTTTTTAAGTGTACGTTGCACAAACACATGGCTGGGATGGTCCTGCTGACCCTGCCTGGAAGGGGGCTGGACAAATGTGACCTCCTGAGGCACAGCCCCATACATCTATGGTTTGCCTTGTATTCCTGGAACCTTTCAGAGGTGGCTCCTTCTTGTCTATGCGTTAATAGCTGCATTCAAACTGCCTTTTTTCCACCACTTCCCAAGTCTGCTCCATAAGGAGAAAGAGGGTCAAGTGAGGGACCAAGTATGACCAGAATCATGGAAGCAGATAAAAACCACATTTTGGAAGGTTCCAGTGCTAAAGAAAGATGCCCTGATGGTTCTCCACACAAGCACCATGCTCCACCCACCGTTACCCGACTCTGGAAATCTATCGGTTGCCAACACGGGGTTAAAACAGGAAGCGCTGGCCCTGTCTGAAGAATGGACAGCAGAGCAAGTGGCCCATGTTGATTAGGATCAGAGGATCTCTAGAGATCCCCAACAAAATGAAAGCCCCAGGTGCTAATCTCTCACACTCAAACAGGACATATCCAGTCTTGTTATGAAAAAGAGAAGGCTGAGAGGGGATCTGGTGACCGTCTATAAACTTACTAAGGGGGACCAGCAGGGAACAGGAGAGTCCCTGTTCCCCCGAGCACTACTGGGAGTAACAAGGAATAACAGCCACAAGTTGACAGAGAGTAGGTTCGGGCTAGATATCAGGAGGCGCTACTTCACTGTCAGGGCGGCTAGGATCTGGAACCTACTTCCAAGGGAAGTGGTGCTTGCTCCTACCTGGAGGGTCTTCAAAAAGAGGCTAGATAATCACCTTGCTGGGGTTGTTTGACCCCAGTACTCTTTCCTGCCCATGGCAGGGGGTTGGACTTGATGGTCTGTGCAGGTCCCTTCCAACCCTACCAACTATGAAACTATGAAAGGAG
>NW_017729020.1:5155622-5162764 GCF_001723915.1 Gavialis gangeticus
AGGATAGGTTTAGGTTAGATATTAGGAAGAACTACTTCACGGTAAGGGTGGCCAGAGCCTGAAATAGGCTTCCCAGAGAGGTGGTGCTCTCACCTTCCCTGGAAATCTTCAAAAGGAGACTGGATAGGCACCTGGCTGGGGTCTTATGACCCCTCCCACCCCCAGTGCTCCTTCCTGCCCACGGCAGGGGGTCGGACTAGATGATCTGTCTAGGTCCCTTCCGACTCATTGATTCTATGATCACTTTACACATGGGAAAGGTGGCGCAGACAGTAAGTCCCACAAGGAGTCCAACCAGATCTCCTGGGTTCTCCTGTCTCACCCACAAGGCCACGCTGCTTCCCTTGTCCTGTTTCTCTGTGGACCAGAATTCCTTGGCCTCCCTGGGGTAAGAAGGCCAGCCCTGGCTAAAGCTTTCCATTACCTCTGGAGATGCTCGGAGGTAGAGAAAGCCATGCAGGGCAATTCGGTCCCCAAACTCTTGCACAAGGAAAGTGTGCCAGTCCTGGTAAATGGTCCACTCGATCTCAGCCAGAGAGCCAATCTCAAACTGGTTCTTGGCAAAGACGTACCTGGGAAAAGCAGACACAAGACATGGAGCCTGATGGAAGAAAACACAGTAGTTCCAAAACGGTATGATTATTACGCTGCAGGTGGCACTACACCAAATTATGAAGGGTTACATCAACAGCAGGCTGATCTCAGCTACAGAGATAACATCCAAAGAGTGAGGTGGCATTGAAGGCAGCATGTTTTTAAGTGGTTTTTAACCCAAGTGATACTGGCTTTCCCTCACAGGGGCCTAACTGGGAACAGCCCAATTACTTGTTTTAAAACAAGATGCAACGGTTTTTGTGGGTAATAGCTTTTATTGGATCAACTGCATTTTGGGGATGGATATAGATAAGATTTATGGTACCAAAGGTCGAAAAAGAAAACAGACATAGCTTGAGGATGTAGCAGACAGAACCAAGGGCTGTGTAAAACTCCAGCTGTAGTTAAAACCAGGATAAAAGAGAAATTATCAAGTAGCTGACAGACAAGAGAAATACAGTTGGTCCAATATAAGGCATCACCCACAGAAATCCTTGCTTCTCACATACTCCCTGGACCATCACAGCTCCAACACTTTTCTAAACAAGGAACTCTAACTAGGAATTGTTTTCCCGCTCACAGGGAATTGCTCCTTCTTTGGCCAGTCACAGCACAAAGCAATTGCTTCTGCATTCAGGCATCATTCACTCTTCCCTCACTTTCAGGACACTGCAGACCCAGCTCGTTATCTCACCTCCAACTCAGATATCTGGAAACCACAACTTTTCAGCCCAAAGATCCACCACAACCACTTTCCAAAGAGCCTAGCCCCATTACCACATAAGAAGCACCTCCTTGGAAAAGCAAACACCCCCAGCCCCACTTCACATCTGGAGGCAGACACAGGAAAGAATCCTGTAAACTCATTTTTCAAGTCAGCATCCATGTAAAGCAGTGGTTCTCAGCCATTTTAGACTCAAGGCAACTCTCATTCAAGTCAAGGTCCCCATTGGATGCTAGCTCTTAGTTTTCACCCAGTTTTTGACTGTGGAAAAATAAAAGAGCAGCTTTTCTGCCGCAAAGAACTCAGAAAGCCCACACGAGCAGAATGGTTTTGACACTGGATTTCTATTTGAAATCTCTGGGTTTTATATTGTATAAAATACAATATGTTATATTGTATCACATGTACAAAGTGCTAATGCTGAATAGCAGCCCACAGCATGTTTAAAAGGATCTCCCATTCCCCTGGTTGAGAAGCATTTTTATAAACACTTCAAGTCCCACTATCTGACAAGCAGCTACAAAACATAGTCAAGCAGGTTTCCAAGTGTCCAAGCAACTGTAATGGAAGGGGTGAGACTTGGTCTGACAACATGAATGGCACTGAACTGCCCAAAGCACATACTTAGCTTGGTTTTAAAGGATGCATCTGAGGAATAATGAATGGGAATGTTTGTGGGAGTTTTATATAAGCCTTTCAATGAAGTGTTTTGCAGAACTGAAAAAAAAAGAGCACATCCATGTTTTGGAAGGCTATGGACTTCCAGCACAAGCTCTGAGGAGGGTTCAAGACGATCAGGCAGAGATAACACAACCCCCGTGACTCTTCTATCACACAAAAGGCACCTTCTATTTCCAATAACCAGTTGTGTTGGCCTGAAGTCTGGCAGAAGGCAGGGCAGAGGGGCACCTAACTGCTTTCTGCAAGTCCATTGATGGCATCAGAGAAGAGTCCAACCTCTGAAAGCTCATGCCTCTCTGAAGCTATTTAGTCTCCAAGGTGTGCCCCCCTGCCCTGCCCTGCCTTCTGTTTCAAGAGCTTTTTTCCATTTTTGGGGCCTCCTTACAGGTCGTGAGTTTCTCTACCTCCCCTCAATAGCCATTTAAGGCTGAGTTCCACATATGAATAGGACCAAAATGGACCAGATAACTTACACTGTCTGATGGTACAGGGCGCAATCACAGCAAAGCAAAGAGCAAATGTGATTTGTCCCCAGCATTCTCTTCACCTTCACAGGCACCAGGAACCTCTGGGTCTGTTCTCGGTAGCAAGCTGTTTTCTCTCTGAACTCTCCATCCTATAGCGTAGTCAACTCCAGAGCCAGACCCACTGTGCAATTCCTTGCTACACCAGAACAGATGCCCAAGTGGGTGATTTGTTTCTGAGTGCCTTGAAGGCAAGAATGACACATGCCCCCGGCAGCTGGGGGGGGCATGGCAGCGGCAAGAGTGTGGCAGTGGTGGTAAAGTGGGAGCTCCCACAGATCCCACCGGCACTATCAGCAGGGTGTGGGGGGGCAGGGCAGTGAGCACCAACCAGGGGTTGGCGACCACTCGCAAACGCCACCGGCCAGCAGGGATTGCCAACTGCCTGCAGATGCCATCGGCAGTGTTGGCAGCAGGGGGGAGAGGGATGGCAAGAGGCAACCGCCTGCAGACACCACCAACAGTGTCAGCGGTGCCTTTTTTTAGGGGGTGCACAGCCACGCTGAAAGGGAGCATCTGCACCCCCTTCAAGCCACCCCTGCTTGAAGGCATGGCCTGGGCAGGTTCCACAAGATACATAACAGGGGGAATACATGGAAACAGTCCTAGTCCTGGATACAATTCTCAGCTCTGCCACATCACTTTTCAAGGCACACATCTCAAGGCACCTACTTCACCATCCCCCTGCACTTTGCATCATCATTTATGCTGTGACAAGGCAAACATGAAATACTACTGCTGTCTTCCCATAGCATTTGCATTTGCTCTGTCAGGGAAAAAACAAGCCCTTAGAGCAACAATGAATGTGGCCTTTCATCTGCCTCATCTATAGAAGAGGATAATACTTCCTGTACCATGATGGCGGATAACCTTGTCACGTGGCTCAGATGGCTCGAAGAAGAGCCTCACCAAGTAGATGCAACAGTTTCCTGACCCGTGTTTCTGAGGGGCACATGTTGGGGCCCTGCAACATGTTCAAATTCAAGCTGGAGAGAAGCACGCTATAGAGTTGTAGCACATCTGCAAGCACTAAACTGCATCTGGCTGGTTTTTTCGTTGCTGGACAGTCATTTTTATTGTGCAATAATCACTTTGCATGTGTGGCCAGTCCAAATTTATTGCATGATTAACCAGTTACAGGTGACCCTTACCATTCACAGGGGATATGTTCTCACATCCCCTGCAAATGGCAAAATCCGTGAATAAGGCACGGCGTTCATGAATGCTGTCTGTGTACATGAACTCAGTGCCCCCAGCGGTTGGTGGGGGCACGGCTGTTCTGGCAGCGGCGGCAAGCGCAGAGCTCCCAAGGAGCTCCTGTAAGTGTATTTAAAAAGCGGGTTTGGCATTCACGAATATTTGAAACTGCGAATAGTGAGGGTTTCCTGTAATTGCATAATATATGTAACGTGTAGTAGGGATTTTGGAAGCCCACATGGGTTCCTCTTTAATTAAAAAAGCAACCAAGTATGGCACTGCCACACTTTCCTGATAAATGGAGAGCTCCCTAGCATGGTGACTGCAGCCCAGGGCTCCTTGGCACCATACCTATCACTGTATACTGATCTCTCAAAGATCTGCACAGGGTCCTGAGACTTCAGCAGCTTCTCCGGCAGGGGCTCCAGCTGTGCCTTTAGCCGGGTCATGAAGGAGTAGGTCTGGAATGTGTAGGACCACCGGGCTGGCTCCTGGTAGATCATCTGAAGCAGGTTCCCAAAGCTCTGGGATGATGAGACCTGCTGAGGGAATGGCAGAGGCGCCCAGTGAGGGAGGAAGTCTCTGAATCTGGCTGATTCGGCTGAGAAGCAGAGCCCCTCTGAAGCCTGTCAGAAATGGAGCAATGAGGGCATCTCATCCTGATACATCCCCTGGAGATCCTGGCTCATCCTGATATTCCCTCCACCCACACCCACACTCGTGGACTCACCTCGTTGGGTTTGAAGGCTTGGACCTTCTGCCATTTTGCCACAGGCTCTGTCCCCACGCACCACTCAGGGAATGCCTTGCCAAGCAGACGGACAAACGTGGACTTCCCCACCGCTGGAGAAGAAACACAGGGGCATTTGTCAGTGTTGGGTGCCCAGAGAGAGAAGACGCATCCAACCCTGCATGTCATCCCAGGTCCCCTTTGACTTGAATACAAGGAGGACACTCCCTCAAGCAAAAATAGTGATAGAGGATTTGCTATCTCTGACCACACCAGTGGGTCTCAAGCTTTTTAGATTCAAGGCACCCCTGGATAGACTCGAGGTCCCCCTTGGAGAAGGCCAGCTCTTAGTTTTCTGCCTACGGAAAAATAATAGTGTAGTTTTTCTGTTACAAAGAACTCAAAAAGAGCACAGCTATGGATACCTATTTGAAAGCTCGGGGTTTGCACAGCTAGCCGTGCTAACATGGTGCAGATCTCCAGGATGGATCTCAAGGCACCCCAGTGCTGTAACACCTAGTTGAAATCAGTGATCTAGCCCAGCAGTCTATCCAGACTAACACACCACAGCCAGCAAAACCCTTGTGTGAACAATGCCACCAGTGCCTATTTCACTGCCAAACCAACTAAATGTTCTACAAAACCTGCCTCCTGTCTACACAGAAGCCCCCGACTGGCACATAAAGCAACCACCCTGCAAGATTTAGCAGTAGAGTATGTAAAAGAGTCTCATAATAGCTGAAACCGCACTGTTTCAACCAAATAGAACTGTACTATTGCATACACTGGACACAAAAATCAGGGCATAATCAGTATCTTGGGAGTGTCTGCTTCGTTAGGACTTTAAGGATCTGTCAAAACAAGCTGCTTGTCTATCGCTGCTTGTTTGTTTCGGCTTTCAAGGCCCTGGTGCCACAGTCACGCCAAGTTTATGGATAAGTACAGATAACTGAGAGCTCAGACTGGAAACTCATCTACATTGTTACTGGCTGAGATGAATAAATAAATGCTTCATTTGTGTGATACAGACTGCACAAGGGAGAGGAAATGACACTACCTCTTTGGCTGTGACAATTTTGAGATTAACACGTCCCACTACAGCTTCAGCCTCAGAATCAGAGGAAAGGCAGGCCAGACAGGGCCTCACAAGGGCCCTGTCCAGACCCTGCTCAAGGCAGGATCCTCCCTGACTAAACCGTCCCAGCCATGGGTCTGTCTAACCTGCTCGTAAAAGTTTCCAAGGAAGGAGATTCCACTATTTCTTGTTCCAATGCTGGAACACTCGCAGACTCAGAAAGTTACTCATCTTCCAGCCTCACTTTCCCCTGCACCACCTCAAGCCACTGCTCCCAGTCCCGTTCCCCACAGCCACAAAGAAAAGCCCATCTCCATCCTCTGTCATCCCCCTGCAGGGATGTGAGGACTGTGATCAAATCCCACCTCAGCCTTCTCATCTCCAGACTAACCCTGCTTACTTCAGCCTTTCCTTATCACTCAGTCTTGATGCTGATGCTGGGAGTCCTGAACATCCCTCGCCCCTTTTGGCTGTGCTACACATACCATTGCATCCCTCCTCACAGGTCCTCCGATCCCAGGAGCACTTTGGTCTGAAGGACGATGACGAGGGGCAGTTTCAAGGGAGCTGCGATGCACAGGGCAGCAATCACGCTCCTATGCTAACCAGGTGACCCCGGGAAAGACCAGTGGTCACCGGCCAGGCCTCAGTTTCCCTGCTCCCAACTCAACTGGCCAAGAGACCCTTATCTGCGAGGAACAAGACAGGCAGGAGTACAGGCATCTGAACCTGAAGCGTACAAGACTCCCCCGCACCACGGCAGAGGGGTGGGAGGCTGGAATTCACCGTGACCACGAGAGGCCTGAGACCCAGCAGCAAGGGGGAGAGGACGTGCAGTCTCTGCTGTGGGCAGCTGCTTTTGGTAATGTTTCCTGCTAACTAATAGCCCAATAAACAAGCATCTAGTTAAGAAGCACTGGCTTTAAATCATACAAAAGTGGGGCTGGAAGAGGCCTCCAGAGATCATCTAGTCTAGCCCCCTGCCTGAGGCAGGATCAGTGCTCTCCAAACCATCTCAGGCACATCCGGCATCTCAATGTTACGTAAGACGACCGTCAACACGTGCCTAACACTCCAGCCTGCCAAAGGGAAAGCAGGGACCCGCGACAGCCCGCGCCTGGCGTGGGCTTCTCCGGATAAAAGACATGCCCCCAGAATCACTGCGGGTGTGCTGCTGCCAACCTGTCACCGATATCTTCTTTAGCCATCTAATGCATGCATGCTAGGAAAAGAAAGAGATGGAGAGCGGGCACTGAGGACACCTCTCGCTTTTGCAACCTCTGTCACTTCCCCACCTCCAGGGGCGCGGGGGCTTCACCTTGCCTCCCCCAGCCTTTCTCCCTAGCCAGGTTTCAGAGGGGCTCTGGTCAGCCCCCGCCAGCTCCCAGGGGGCTCCTAAGCCAGAAGGCTTTAGGACCAGGGAGGTTGATGCTGGGATCTCCCGGGGGAAATCCCGACCCCGCACCCCTCAGGCAGGGAACCAGGAGCCCCACGCAGCCGTGCCCCCTGCCCGGCGGGGGTGCGGGGCCCCGGCCTGTCAGCTCTCGCCCCCACGCAGCCGTGCCCGAGGCCGCGGCGCCGCCCTACCGATGTTGCCCTCGATGGCGAGGCGCGGGC
>NW_017729020.1:5162774-5162993 GCF_001723915.1 Gavialis gangeticus
GCCCGGCCCGGCCCCCGTGGCGTCACTCCCCTGCGTCATCCCACATGCTCCCTACAGTCCGCGGCGCGAGGGGCGGGGCCGGCGGTGACGACGGGCACGTCTGCGCGCGCACGCGGGGAGACTTGTGCGCTTCTATGCAAATGACATGATAATGAGGTGGGTACGTGCTCGGTCCTGCCGGCGTGTTATAATCGTGTCATTATTTATATATTGTATAAA
>NW_017729020.1:5167993-5168874 GCF_001723915.1 Gavialis gangeticus
GTCATTATTTATATATTGTATAAATTGTAATCGTGCCCTTATTATAACGCCTGCCCGTTCATGCATATTAAGCAGTGGGCATTACCTATATTGGCTTAATATGCATGAAAGGGCAGGCGTTATAATAAGGACACAATTACAATTTAAATATACAAATATACATGTATATAATGCCCCCTGCTTAATACACATATACACACGTACACTGTTATAATATTAATATATACATATACTTGCTGACATGCATCTGCAGCACTGCTGCATGCGTTCAGATGCTGATGAAATGCTAATTTATGCACTGATGATGTCAACATGTGCATGCGGGATGGCGTCGCAGCGCCGTTGCTGCCTGTAATACTATGCTAATTGATGCGTGTTATATGATAAGCCGACTGATGCATCAGTTAGTATGACAAGGATGTGCCATTGATCGAGTATTATTCAAGTAGACCAATATGTGCGTCCGTTAGTGTAATGATGCACTACTGTATACAGTGCTAGGAATACATAATAGTAAATGCATAAACTAGCAATGCTACATCAAGGTATGCATTTGTTCTTTTTATAATACTATGCCAATTTACATATTGGTTATTATCATAACAATGGTATACCAATGTATGCACTATTATTGTAATCTTATGTTGATTTACACACCATAGTTTCATAGATTTAGGGTCGGAAGGGACCTAGTAGATCTTCTAGCCCGACCCCCCGCCAGGGCGGGAGAACAACAAAACCCTAAAAAGAAGAAACGGGACTCAAATGAGTCCAGCCAGGTAGGCATCCAGCCTCTTCTTAAAGACCCCCAGGGTAGGGGCCAGCACCACTTCCCTTGGAAGTTGGTTCCAGCTCCTAGCCGCCCTAACTGTGAAGTAGTT
>NW_017729020.1:5169514-5196624 GCF_001723915.1 Gavialis gangeticus
CCAGAAAGACTACATCCACCGCGACACCTGCATCCATGGCCTTTGTGACCTGATCGTAGAAGGCAATCAGGTTGGTCTGACATGATCTCCCCCTAATAAATCCATGCTGATTGCCCCTGAGCATCATTTCTGATGCCGGCCCATCACAAATGTGTTCCTTGATGATCTTCTCAAAGAGTTTCCCCATTATTGTAAGGATATGCTTTACATGCACATATTTCAATAAGCAGTTATGCATCACCCTTATTATTTGCTGATTTAAGTATGCATTATTATGACATGCCTGTTCATATATGCTTTGCTGTAATAGCATGATGATTTATTCACAGTATGTATGCATATGAATTATACCATCTGTGCATATGCCTCTTTATGCACACACTTATAATATATTAATTTATGTAGTATTATTATGCTATGCTGATACATAGCATTTATAATGATATGCTAGTTTGTGCATTCGTTTTAATAATTCAATGCCCGTTTATGCATGTATCATCATAATGATATGCCAATGGGGCTTTGCCTTTATGCCAACAGCTGATGATATGCTGTTTCAGTTAAATCTTATCATCATAGATTATGTGGCTCTGTTATAACAATGACTTTTGCAGTGTTGAGCTTAATAGATTGCATGATAACGTAATTATTTATTCAGCAGCGTTATGTTGATCAGGTAGATCTTATAATATTAATGATTAAATGATAGGCCAGGGTGCAGTATGCAGATACAATTTCTGCATATTCTATTATTTTGTACTGACCGGAATGGATCTGATAAATGATGTAAATGCCATGATGTAGGTCTTTTTTTAAAAGTGTGCTGGTTTATGCAGATCACATAACATGCTGATTTAAGTAGATTTACTTATAATTGCATCTCAGTTTATGTAGGCAGCCTTTTGAGATGCTGATTTTGTTATAATTGCATATTATTGAGCAGGCTTCACAGTAAGTGTGAGCTTTGCATCGCCATAATTAGATGGTGCACAGCCTGCTATGAGGGCATGCCAGCTCATGCCGTTGTCATGATTCTAAGGCAGACACAGGTATAATGTATATAAATCTGGGGAATCAGAAGTTTGCCCCATGCAGAATTTATGCGGGACAAATTAAAATGATAAATCTCCAACCCAGAAACATCCAGCCAAATCTGGATCTACACACGGAGTTGTACCAGTTAATAGGATCATAGCACTGTAAATAAATGTCCTGAAAAGCCTCAAGCTTAAGGCTGGGTTTTTGGCTAACCTGTTACATAAACGCAACCTTTACCCTACCCAGAGGCCTTTAATTAATGTAAACTTGATTTGTATCCATGTCCTACAAAATCAATGGATTTCACTCTAGCACACACTAACTGAAGAGTGCCCATACAGTTCATTTCAGGATTAATCGTCTCAATTCATTTTTATGACCAGTTCATTTAAGCTAAACCTACATTGCAGTCTTCACAAAACCCTTTGCACTAGTTGAACCAAATCAGGTCACCCCACTTGGCTAGACGCAGGATGCCCTGTTCCTAACCCACCCAGACAGATGCCTGCCCAGCACCTTCTCGAAAACCACTTGAGGAAGGGAGATCCCACAACTTACCTCATTCTCCTTAGCAAGTTGCATCTTGGCTGTAGTCTCTGCCTGCTGTGCTGCAGTTCAAACCCATCGCTCTTTGTCTGAGGAACGCTTTTCCTTCTGCTTCTTTATGGCAGCCACCCACGTAATTGAAAGCTGCCCTCATGTCCTCACTTCATCTCCTTTTCTCCAAACAAAACATACCTAGTTCCTTCAGCCTTTCCTCATATGGCTCACATTGCAGCCCCTGTATCATCCACGTCACTCGCCTCTACCTCCTCCTTCAAACACAGCAGCCGAAACTGGGCAATATTTCAGCTGTGGCCTAACCAACACTCATCAAGAGTAATGATATCATCCACCAAGTTTTGAGTTCCTGTTACTATAGCCTGAAAAGGGCATTTACCTGAAGATGAACCAGTACAACTCGTCATACAGAAGAGCCCAAAGCTCCCTATTCATGAGACACAGCTGTGTTAGACACCATTTTGGAGAGAAGATGCACAAAAAGTAGTCAGCTGTATCCTAATTTCCCTTACACAGATGTAAATTGCCAGCTAGCTTCCTTGCACTTTTGTATCCGAGATCAGAACCAAACCCTGTTTCTATTTTGCTTGAGAGTCCTTGAGATATAAGGATAAAAATGGGTTGAACATGAGCGAATTTATCAAACTTGATCACACCAAGTGCGTGGCATCAAACAGGAACAAAGGTGTTGCCCTCACATAGGAACAATAGTCCATCTGGCTGTATCTACTCTATGAGGCTTCTGGAGAAGGTGATGGGACGCAGTACAGCCAGCCCCAAGCATTCAAAGTTGTGAGATCAGCTTGTGAGCTCTTAGAAAAATAATTCACATTTAGGGTTTTTAATTTGCTCCCTGAATTAAGTCACTTCTAAGTTCAGCTGTTCAAGCTTCTCTAGCAGGAGGGACAGAAATACCCTTTTTACAGAAATCAAGGCAGTTGATCTGCTTG
Organism: Gavialis gangeticus; assembly: GCF_001723915.1. Taxonomy (NCBI): domain Eukaryota; kingdom Metazoa; phylum Chordata; order Crocodylia; family Gavialidae; genus Gavialis; species Gavialis gangeticus. Next base: position 5,172,064 of record NW_017729020.1, read on the forward strand.
TATTGTGGCACTCTGGGGTATAAGTGCTAGAGCAGGCTGCACTGAGACCCTGTCTGTTTGCCCTGTGCTGTCCTTTGAGATGAACCCCTTCACGGTGCTCTACTCCCACCCTTAAGGGTGAGATCACATCACACTTCCTTGCCTATTTTGGGATGGAGATTGCTCCCTGCATTCAGCTAGCCAATTTCTGTTTTCAAAGCCATTGTGGAGTCTGAACACTAAGCCAGCTGGCAGCCTACGTTGCAACCTTCTTCCAAATGATTTGAAAAAGGGAGAAGATCCTAGACTGCACCCCGAGCTGGGCAAGGTGCACTGAAGCCAACAGAGCTGTCTGCATACTGCAGCTACCTCCTGATGACATGCCAGCGGGTGTGGGAGAGGGCTGGCTGAAATGGGGTCTAGAGGGGAGGCAGGGGGGGACAGCAGAAAATTTGCAAAGCCACTTCTTAAATGAATTTTCTGGCCTGTTTTTGTTCAAGGGTGATCCATTCCAGGCTGAACACCCAGACCGTCTCAGCTACTAGCTGCAGGTTTTCACTTGTTTGGTTCCCCCTTCCCCACCCCAATGAAAAATAAGCAATTCAGACATTCCCCTTAATCCCTAAAAATGGTTTTGCCAGAAATTCAAGACAAATCTAAAGCCAGGATGAGACATCCGCTGCTAGCTCTATCCCTTTCAAGACCTGACTTGGAGATGGCATGGAACAGACAGACAGGGCCCTCTGCCTCCTTCTATCTTGTTCTCCCCCCTAACTGTTTTCCTGCTCTGACACCTAGGATCATTTACACTCACATTTGATCCAGTTTTTTTCTTGCTTCTCTTCTGCCTCCCCCTCCTATCATTTTTCATTTGTACCAACTCTCCCCTCTTCTCCTCATGCTTGAAGAAATGGCAGCTTTGCCAAATGAGGACAGCTCAGGGATGGATTCACTCAGCTTCTACCCCTCCCCATTCTTCAGCTCCACTGGACTGGTCCCCATTGCCCTTCCATGGTACACCCTGCTCCCTTCAGGAGGAGAAACACTGGCCTCAGGGGAGCTCCTGAGATGCCCCGCCAGCCCCCAGTCCATGCAGCTTTGCCATGGAAACAACCTCCCTCCTCACCAAGCAGCTCAACACTCATCTTTTTGTGCCCAAGCCTCACCCCTACATGAACAGACTGCATCTACCTATGGAAATGAGTGCTTTGGATGGCACACGCCAATGCAAAAATTATGGGGCACTTTTGGAAATCTTGCCTCAAGAGGTCTGTGCAGTAGGCAGGGGTGGATGTCGAAAGGCTTATTACCACAACAAATGGGGCATCTACAGTGGGCTGGCCAAGCAGGTCACTTGCCCAAGTCAAGAGTGTTGGCTCTTGTCTCTGCTCTATCCCTTGAGCTCAGCTCTTCTCCCACAAGCACTGCCCATGTCCTGACTTACAGGTGAGGCAGGGAACAAAGCATAACACGCAGGGAAGGCTTGAGAAAAGGTTTTAATGCATTTTGAAGGGTTAGAAAGAGTTTGCCAAAGGAGAAAAAGGAGCCGAGGGAAGTGCCCAGGGGTCCCAAAGGGCAAGCACCAGGTTCTTAGAAGCACTTCCTGTGGACGATGGAGGGGCCGGCCTCGTCATATTCCGGTTTGCTGATCCACATCTGCTGGAAGGTGGAGAGGGAGGCCAGGATGGAGCCGCCAATCCAGACAGAGTACTTGCGCTCAGGGGGAGCAATGATCTGTCAGAAAAAAGCACACAAGGTCTCTGGTTACAAGGTGAAAGGAGGCTGCAGGCCTCCACCGTAGATACGGAGCACAGCACAGATGGCAGGGCAAGCAGGATCAGACAGGTTGGACCATACAACATGCTAAGCACCCTCAATTCCCAATAACTGGGATATGGGCTTTTCCATCTACTTCAAATCAGGCTCAAGGATGCTCAGCACCACACAGGAATGCACCCCATGCAACAAACAAGCCTTTGTTCTTGGATACACTGGCTGGAATCAATATCCACTGGCTCCTAATCCTTATAAGCTACAGGGGAGAGTTTCAGACATGCCTGTGAGGTTTAGGAACACAAGCTGTTTGGGGCAGGGCTGTCGTTTTGTTCTGTGTTTGTACAACACCTAGCACACTGGGATCCCATGACCAGGACTCATAGATGCAGCCACAATGCAAACAATAAGCAAGTCCCTTCAAAGTCCTATATTTGCTTTGGAAGATCTACCCCGATGTCTTAACAAGAAGGTTAATGGAGTTGGAAACATTTGAACCAAACTAAGCAGCTTGCAGCCACGTACAATACACAGAGGGAAGGTATGTAAGAAAGATTTGCAGTGTCAGCCCTTCCTTTGCAACTGAAAGAGGATCCGCCATGGCAGCAGACCATGCTCAGTTGATTAAATTAACAGTAGGCGAGGTGAAATGTAAGGACCTACATGGATATTTTGATTTAATCCAGCTGGTACAAGTGGACTTCTAAAGGGTTTCTAAACTAACTGCAGGATCATGTTAGAGATGGTGGCCACAGATATCTGTGTGTGGTGGGAGAGAGAGGCCCAGCCCATTCAGTAGCAAGCCAAGGACCCAGACATACTTTAATTTTCATTGTACTGGGGGCCAAGGCTGTGATTTCCTTCTGCATCCTGTCCGCGATCCCAGGGTACATGGTGGTGCCCCCGGAAAGGACGTTGTTGGCATACAGGTCCTTGCGGATGTCGATGTCGCACTTCATGATGGAGTTGTAGGTGGTCTCATGAATTCCAGCAGACTCCATGCCTGTGGGTGTGAAAAAGGCGCATGGTCAGTGCTGTGACACTCTGACAATGGTTCACTGGCACCTCTAAAGATGGATCCAACTCCCACCCATGTCCATGGGAACTTCTCCACTGGTTGCAAGAGAAACTGGTGCTGAAACAAATCTACTTCCCCTGCACCCTGAATAATATTCATCTGCACAGATCTGAATGGTGGGGTAGACTGTTTATGGAGGCCCACATATAGATACTACGAGACCTGGTGCATTATATAAATCCAACCAGCAAACTCAATTGACATAGACTGTGAGTTCTTTGAGACTGTCTTTGCTGTGCATTTGTCCGGTGCCCAGATCCTGGAGTGCAACTCGTGCTCAAAAGAGCTACTGTAGTGCAAATGTACATCTACAGCTACATCCTGCAACACCGAGCAAAAATGTTGCAACTGAAGTCTAGTAGTTAAGCTCTGGTTTTTTTAGTGTTCAATGACATTTATCTTACATCCATGCCGGCAGCAGACTCCAGCCCTCCTCATCCTCTAATTCTCATTAACAAAAGAAAACAAGCATTGAATTGCACTGTACTGCACACGACTGAAATGTTTACCCATCAGTCCCATTTTGAAACATGAGGAGAACAAGAGGAAGGTGCGGGGAAGAAGGTAGCTACTCTTGTCTTCCCAAGTTTCCTGTCCTAGGAGTTAGAGTGGTGCAAAGGGCACCACAAGAATCAGTTCAGACATTTAGAAGGCGGCCCAAACCAAATCCCAGATGCCAACACCCTCCAACCTGGACCAACAGCTGAGAGGTCCTGTGTGGGTCTGTCCACCACATACAAGTGAAAAGGGGTGGGGAGGTTTGGGCTCTCACCAATGAAAGAGGGCTGGAAGAGGGTTTCGGGGCAACGGAAACGTTCGTTGCCAATGGTGATCACCTGCCCATCGGGCAGCTCGTAGCTCTTCTCCAGGGAGGAGGAGGAAGCAGCTGTGGCCATCTCGTTCTCAAAGTCTAGGGCCACATAGCAAAGCTTCTCCTTGATGTCACGCACAATTTCTCGTTCAGCTGTAGGAGACAGGAGCAAGCTGATGAACTTGCCACTCACATACCACCCACATGTCTTCCCATGGTGAACTTTGCCACCCACATCTCTGCCCAAGGGCCACAGATGGGGAACACCAACCAGGAGAGAAGCCTTTGAACTAGCCGGCTGTGATTTAGCCTGGACTGTCATCACAAGGCATGCCACGTGGCAAGTGGGACCGACATTAATCAAATCTTAAAAGTAGGATCTTCAGTACAAAACACCAAAGGCTTTAAACATTACAGTGCGCTCCATGAAGAGAGCAAGGGAAACAAAGGGTCTATGTCTGCTTCAGGACCCCACACTGGCAGAACATTTGTTGAGTAAGATATGCCCAGATGATCTTGGGAAATGAATCATGCTCTGTGCAATACAGGAAGGCAAAAGAACCTCTAGTGTCTCTACCAGTCTGACCAGAGATCAACCCCACCCTGTCCCCATGTGTTGGCTACGTGATCAGGAACTGCCCCAGCCCTTCCAGATGCTAAGATCTTCTCTTTACAACGTCCCAGGAGCCTGTCTCCCACAGGTTCCTGAACCCAGACCACAAGGAGCGTAAGAACTAGTGATAATACCAGTGGTGACAAAAGAATAGCCTCTCTCAGTGAGGATCTTCATGAGGTAGTCTGTCAGGTCACGACCAGCCAGGTCAAGACGCATGATGGCGTGGGGCAGAGCGTACCCTTCATAGATAGGCACGTTGTGAGTGACACCATCACCAGAATCCAGAACGATACCTGAAGACAAGGGAAAAAAGATGCAATTCATAGACAGGTCTGCTGGCAGAGTTGGTCTGACCATCTGTGTGCAAAGAGAAACATGCTCTTTTCCACATAAGATCACAACACACTGAGCTTTGTATAGGAAGAGGATGGTCTAGAGTTTAGGGCACTTGCATAGGATGAGGGAAATCTTCGTTCCAGTCCTGCTCCAACAGAGACTCCCAATATAACTGAGGCCAATTCTTTTTTCACCTCAGCTTTCTGTCTGCATGGGGATAATAGCACCACCCTTCTCCAAGGGGTGGAAGAGGGTGAGGTGCTCTGGTATTATGGTAGCACATGTGCCTCATATAGGTAGAAACAGGCATAAACTGCTTTCACTCTGTAATGCATGGTGCGCAACTGAGACCAGCAAGCGTGCCAGTCCACTAGTAGATTTAGATAGTCTTAAGAAGATACAGCTCCCCATGAATTTGAGCTGTGGGTTCCTGACTCTTGCAAAATTAAGCTGAGAGTCACTATGCCCTAAGCCATCCCCTGCATAAAAAGAAGGGAGAAGCACTCACCGGTAGTACGGCCAGAGGCATACAGAGACAACACTGCTTGGATGGCAACGTACATAGCAGGTACATTGAAGGTTTCAAACATGATCTGCCAAGAATTAGAATTCAAAAGCCCGTGTCAGCATGTTACGGCTTGTGAAATGCAAGTGCTGCATTTCTGTACAAGAAGGCTGACAAGCCAGATGTACCAGCTGCGGAAGAAACAACTGGGGAAGTTACTTGGGTTCCACACTATGCTGATGGCCCCAACATTGTAGGCCTGAATGTCAGGACTGAGTCCTATGTCCCATGAACTAGGGTTGGACTAAGCTGGGTAGCCAGGGAAGGCTGCTGCAAAGCAGAACATCTGCACATGTTGCTCACATTACATAGAGCTACATTGTCAAGGCAAATAGACCTCCTTGTTCTCATGTGACTATGGCCCCCCCCCACATCTCATAAGGTCTAAGGACATCTTTTTCTACAGAGAGACTAGCTCCTCTTGTGACTTAGCCATACCTCTCCAACAAAGGCTCAAGGTGATGTTCACCACCTACTCCACTGCGATCCATTTTTTGAACCCATGGCACCAGCACCACTGGATACTGGACAGCTAAAATGGAGCACACTGACTTTGGATCTAGTTCCTCAGAGCTCAGGGCGCTAAGGGTTTTTCTGTGGCCCCAGAAAAAGTAAGAGCATCTCCTGTCACTATTCCCACTTTGCATTTCCAGCCCCGTGATAATCTTGTTCCACCAGTAAAACTGTGGGACAGTCTCAAACACAGGGGTGGGCACAATGTGGCCTGGGGGCTGGATGCAGCCCGCCAGGCCATTCTATCTGGCCCGCGGGGCCCCTAAAAAATTTAGAAAAGTAATATTTATCTTCCCTGGGCTGCCTGTCATGCAGCCCTTGATGGCTTGCCAAAACTCAGTAAGTGGCCCTCTGCCCCAAATAACTGCCCGCCCCTGCTCTAACAGGACATAGGTGTAGGCCACCTTTTGGGACATAGAGGCTTTACCTGGGTCATCTTCTCACGGTTTGCTTTGGGGTTCAGGGGTGCCTCTGTGAGGAGGGTGGGGTGTTCCTCAGGAGCAACTCGTAGCTCGTTGTAGAAGGAGTGGTGCCAGATCTAGGTTGGATGAGAGAAAACAAGCAAGCTTAGGCTCAGTGCTGGAGGAGCAGTTTAGTGTAAACCGTTGGTGTAGGTGGGCTGAGGGACAGCCTACACTGATGCCTAAAACCAAGGTTTCAAGTAGGAGATCACAACACAAGTGCAATCAGCAGCCTTCCCATAACCACACAGCCATGATGGTAGCTGGAAATGAGACAAAGCCACAGTGAGGACAAAGCCATGAAGTAGAAACAGGCCTGAGCTGCAATTAACACTTTCGCCCCAAAATTAAGACATAGCTGGAACGCAGGGGGACAGAGTAAAATGGCACATTCACAGATTTTGAATTTGTCCATCACTTCAATGCATCTTAGATTAGAGTAAAGGGTTTGATTTAGAAGGAAAGATCAGGACAAACAGAGTCTGTGAAGCTGGGCTGAAATGCAACTTTGGGGCTACAGTGGGAGAGACGGGAACGCAATGGGCACTACATTAGCTGTTACAATACAGGAAAGATCTGGGAGTCATTGTGAACAGGTGGCTAAAAACCATCAGCTCAATGCTCAGCAGCAATCAAAAAGCAAACAACATTAGGGATGATTAAAAAGCGAATTGCAAACAAAATGGAAAGTATTGTGATTATAATGAAAGTATTGTATTATAAATCCATGGGGCATCCACACTTTGAATACAGTTCTTGTCCCCACACTGCAAAAAGAAACTAGGAAAAACTAGAGAAGGTCTAGAGAAGGATAACAACAATTATCAATGGTAGGGAGGGGCTTCCGGATGAGAGACTAAAGAGGCCAAGCCTATTCAGTTTAGAAAGAAAAAGACACTTGAGGAGGGACGTAAGGGTTTACAAAATACTAAATAGTGGAGAGAAAGTCAGTAGGGATTTATTATTGAATATCTCCCCCAATAAAAAAACTAGGGGTCACAGAACGAAACTAGTAGGTAGGAAGCTTAACATCAACACAAGGCAATTCTTTTTCACCCAGCGTGGAATTCAGGGGTGCTATTCATTGCCACCAGATGTGGTAGAAGTTGACAGTTTAGCTAGATTCAAAAAGGGAAGGACTGGACAAATTCTTGGAGGGAAGTGGCATCAGTAGCTATTGAGCATGGAAGTGAGGGGCACGGCTTCGGAATCAGAACTTCCTAGAGCTTGGAGGCTGCAAATGAGAGCCAACGGAGGACAAATCCCTGGCCAGACCAGCTCACTATCCCTTTCAGCATCTGCCGCTGTGTGACAGGAGACCAGGCAAGGCAGACCTAGCATCTGACCCAAGAAATGGCAGTTCTTATGTTCTTACGTGACTGCCTACAAAATGGGCAAGCCACAAGGGACAAGAAAGGTTGATCAGAGTGCCTGGGAGGTATAACACTAGGAGATATGGGGGGCCATTAACAGCAGAGAAGTACCGGCTGCATACCCGGAAACCCTTCTTCGGTAAGTTCAGGGAGGCTGGAAACAATCATCCAGGGAGAAGTGAAAGTTGCATTGATGGGACATTAAAAAAAGAATTGGACAAAGCCCTGAAAGTGATATTCTAGAGTTTCTGTCACTGCAGCATCTCCATAATCTGACTTTGAAGAGACCAAACCTGCATTGGCTAAGGCTGATATATATTGGGGTTTAATGAAGAGGGGGACTAGCAGGACTGAACCAAGGATCTCCCCCATACATAAAGCTAAAACCATGAGCTATTATGGGCTGTATTAAATAGTCAGGTTGCATTAGGTGGATCTATAACGGACTCATACTGTCTCAGCTGGGCATAGAAAGGCCCCTGTAACATATGCTTGCTGGTGTTTTATCCATGGATAAAAAAAAATCACTTATCCATGACCCACTTGTTCATCCCTCTCTTCCACTCCCTGAAGGAACAAGGCTATTAAAACCAAATAAGGACAAAAGATCAGACCCAACAGAGACAGGGTCATCATACCAACTGGGCCCAATGAGCAAGAAGAGCTGCCAATCCTACCTTCTCCATGTCATCCCAGTTGGTGATGATTCCGTGTTCGATGGGGTACTTGAGAGTAAGGATTCCTCTCTTGCTTTGAGCCTCGTCTCCCACATAGCTGTCTTTTTGGCCCATACCCACCATCACACCCTATAAAATACCAAGGAGATAAATCAGCCCTTCAGAGACAGGTTTTCAGTGGGGAGGGGGCAGAGAAAAAAATAATAATTAAACCACCTGTTAGCTTGGATGCCCATCAATCCACACACCTCTCACTGATTTATCCCAATGTTATCCTCATTGGCTCAGGTGATCTGGCCTAAACTCTGCTCCACTCCAGTGGGACTATATAAAAATTAAGGCACTATCATGCCATGATTTGCCTCTGCAAAGCTTATTCCTGCTTGAAATCAGAGCACCTCATTGCCAGCACAAAGGGCAGCTTAGCCTTGGATCTCACACTAGTGGAGATGCACCAAGAGGCAAAGTGCCATCAGAACTGGGCCCATTGTCAGGGCAAGTGTGAACCTATGGAGCTGCTCTGGATTTACGCTATCATGATCCAGATCAGCATCAAACCTAAGAGGTAACTTGCATGGGCCAATATAGCCTGTAACTGCAGCAGATTAACACCAGGGATATATTTAACCCTAAAAACCAGCCATCTCCAGCCACCTTCATGCCTTCTGCACCTGTAAAAAGGCACATTTAAGACCTTTCATGGGCACAGATGTCCAAGGCCACACCACTGAGCAGACTAACTATGGGACTGGCCATTGGGAATTGACTAATCCTAATCCCACCTCCAACATTATTGAACTCAATCCCACCCCCTGGAGTCTAATAGCAACACTCCCGTGAGCGCAGGCTCTTGGCCAGCTGCTTCCCGTGTAGCTCTGTGTACATCATTTTATATCTATCCCTTACCTGTAAAATGAGGTCAGTAAGAGAGAGACGCTTTCCAAGAGCTTTGTGAACTAATTAGTCAAATGCCTGTGCAGCATTTGAGGACAGTAAGCACCAAGTACTATTAGTATGCAGATAAGCTTTAAGAGGCAGAGGCAGCTGCTCCATCTCTACTGCCTTTCTGGATGAAAATGCCCTTCTAATCCCAGGACATCACTGTCTTAGGAAGGCACTTGCAGTCTTACCTCTTCTGGACTGTAAGACCCTACCTCCAAGCTGTAGCCAGGGCAGATCACCCTGCAGCAGGCTGGCAGAGCCTGGCGATGACCACGAGATGGGACAGTCGTCTCAGTTCTACCTCCTGAAATCCATGGCAGTCAGCAGAGCTGTGCCATGCCCCTAGATCCACCCTGGTTTGCAATCTCCACTTCAGCCACTGAAAACTCCCCTGCTCTAGCCCAGGGAAGTTTTAGGAGCTGTGACTCAAGCCCAATTCAGTGCAATTCCAGTTTAACCCAACCCTTGGGCCCTGGAAGTGGTAATGCCAAGTCCAGCAGGCCGCTTCAGCAAATGCTGTAAGACCACAGAAAGGCCTTTGCCAGACACTGTGATAAGCAGACACTGGTGCGTTCAGGTTCAAGAAGGGCAGTCCCCAAATCAGCCTCCGAACCCAGGCTCAGGTAAGTCAGGAATCTACTGCCTGTCTCATTGGTGAACCATGAAGCAAAGGGCTGGAGAAGCTAAGGATTGTGAGCAGTCCACAGCTCAGTCCAACCTGCCCTTGCTATTTCACCAAGACCATCTCAAGCCCAGCACATGCACTGACCACCCTGGAAGTACTCCAGGAGATGCCTCATACTCACCTGGTGCCGTGGGCGGCCCACGATGGATGGGAAGACAGCGCGTGGGGCGTCATCGCCGGCAAAGCCAGCCTTGCACAGCCCGGAGCCATTGTCACAGACCAAAGCAGTTGTCTCCTCTTCACACATGATGGTGCTGGGAGATGGTGGGAGTCAGAGCACCTGGAGGAGGCGAAGCAGAAAAATATTAGGAACCCAGGCTGCTCCAAGCACTCAGGTACCAGACTAAACCCTGCCTGTCAACCGCAGAGGGGCCAGGGCAGAGCTGCAGGGCAGGGCACAACCTAGACCCAGCACAGCACTGCACAGAAACACAACCTCCACTGCCCCAAATCCAGCAGCTCTGCTGATGACAGGAGCACTATTGTCATCTGCAGAACTGGGCCCCGTGCATGTAAAAGCCCCATGTTATCCCTAGTCACACATTGCTTCTGGTGGCCACCTCTTCAACCCCAAATCTTTACCCAGGTGGCTTTCCACTGCACCCGATGCTTCTATGCCCCTGTGCCATGCCATGCCCTTTGCTCTTCATAAGCTGGAAGAGCCAAAGGCAGCATGTTGGTTAGATCTACCTGGCAAAGTCTCAGCCTTGCACTGTACTGCTAAACCCTGGGTGTTACAGATTTCTGAAGGCCAGAAAGAGCCATTACAATCATGTATCCTGACCTCCTTTATCAGATGGGCCAGCAATTCCAGTATCATGTCCATCAAACGAGCCTGGGCTACAGCACCTCATTTGGAAAGGCATCTGCAGCAGACAGACTTTCCTTTATAATGAAGTCCCCTGCCCCATCCGACACTTCCTCACAGCTTGCTAACCAGTGCTAGCACAGTCTCCTGCTACTATAACACCTTTGAAGAACAACACTATCAGGCATCAGCATCTTTTGTGATGAGCCCAGGATGCAGACAGGACCCTCCTCTGCTAACATGGCCTTCTAGTTTGGAAGGAGGACACCTGGCCAGAGGCACAGCACCACATGCAATGGAGAAAACTCTCCAGGCTCAAAAAAAAGTGAGATCTGGGCTCTCACTTAGGCTGCTGCAAGATCAGGTTGAATAGGCTGAAGTCAGGAGAGCTGCATCACAGCATGAATCTGGATCTCTGTACACTGGCTGATTGTTTCGAGTAAGCTGGCTTCCACTTTGGCCAGTGGGGAGAGTGGAGAGAGCAGGCTAAAGTCTCCTGATGCTCCAGCCAGCACCCAGTTGGCAAACAGGTGTTGCAGGTTAGGAGTGACTTGAATGAAGATGTGTCTGGTTAGTGCCAGGCATACAGGACAGTCAGTGTCATGGCTTGTCACAAAGTGGGCAGGGTGGCGAGTAGCCCCCAGGGGAAGAAATCTATGACTGGGAAAAGCTCTGGACCTGACTCTGAGCTTGAGGAAACAGGATTAGTTTTGCTGGACCTCTGTCCATTCACATCAGCAGAGATCTGCCCTTGCAAGCCCAGTAGCAGCCCCACGGAGCAACTCAAATGAAACGTCAGCAGAGATATGCCCCCTCCCGAAGCTTTTTGAGGGCTTCATTAGCTAAGTTATACAGGCTGAATGCCATTCTCAAGCCCGTGTCATACAGACAAGATGCTCAAACAGCCCCTTATGACCGTAACACCCTGTGAATCAAAGTCAGACGAGCTCCAGCCATGGTTCCTGATGCTTTGCTGTTGAACCTACAAAAGCAAAAATCACTTTTCATCCCCATTAGCAGATGAGTATGGACTCCAGGCTCCACAAATCCAACATACAGAACTTGGTAATAATAATAATAACAATAATAATAATAATAACAACAACAACTAATAAGTAATAATAAACCGTATTCATCAGCCCCCAAGCCAGTGTCTCTAGCCAAATTGTTCCAATGTTAACATACATAAACCTTATATCAACAGCAGAGATTTCATGGATGTTAAGGCTGGAAGGGACCTCAGAAGATCATGAGGTCCAGCCCCCTGCCCAAGGGGCAGGAAGTCAGCTGGGGTCATATCACCCCAGCAAGACGGCATCCAAGTGTTTCTTAAAAATGTATCCAAAGTAGGTGCTGGCACCACTGCTGGGGGGAGTCTGTTCCAGACTCTGGAGATGATAAAGGTCTAAGCATCACAATGTATTATTATTTCCTTTGTAAGTATGGAATAACTCCAGCCACATGCAATTCCTGTGTAATACTCCAGTGCTGGAATTTTGTTTCTATATTTGCCTGAGTAAAACAAAAGCTTAAAAAAAAAAAAAAAAAAAGACTAATAGTGCTGCAATTCTTACTTAAGCCAATCTCCCAATAAAATGAAGGACAGTTTGCTCTGGGTGGGGCCAGGATAGAGGGGTGCAACACCCTGGAATAAGCCAGATATTGTACCCCAAAAAGTCACTGCGGCAGAACGAGAGAAGATAGAAGGAAATCCACGGGGCTGCTAGTGGATTGTGCCTGCCTGCTCCTGTATGAGACTTAAATCCTCCATGCCTTGCATAGAATAAGTTACCAACAAAGTAATTTGGGGGTAGGCAGCCAGGCTCAGGCCCTTGTGCCCCAGCCTTTGTTACTCCCTGGATTGACCCCAGTGGCATCCAACTCAGAATCTGGCCCCATTCACATCCTGGGGCTGTCAACTGTAGCAGCATCTGGTCTCTTGTCCTTTTTTTAACCTTGCTGCTCTCCATAAATGCCCCCGGGGCTCCAGAACAGCAGTAAAACCATTGTCAAGTCTTATCCCCCTGGTTCTCAAAGCCTCTGCTCGCTGTCATCTCCCCCACTCCGTCCCTGCCTGGACAGCCTCAGCATGAAGACCTATCCAAGCATGCCAGAAACAGCTGGTTCCTCATCTCACGTCTGTTAGTGATACTCTAGAGCCATCCCATCGGCTTTGATGGCACTTAGATCAGAACTGCACCCAGATTTCTGAAGCTCCTTTCTGTGCCTTAAACATCCTTACAAGCTACTAAATCCTTCTGGAGGCTGCAGGATCTGACTCTGGAGACCGCACAGCACAAAGGTAATTATCAGCTGTCTGAAAAACTCCTGCCCATCCCTGTCCTCCCATTTCCTCCAGCCCAATGCTCCCAGCTCAGCAAAGCATGAATCAGACTGTGAGGCAATCATGCCGGGGCCAGAGCAAACATAAACACCAGGCTACATCACGGCCTTTCCCAAAAATGGAAATAATCTTCCCAGCTCTTGGTTGCAGCAAGGCCACTCCTGTTTCCCTTTCCATCGGCAAACAAAATGCTGCTCCTACAATCAAATCCAGCCTGGAGGAGGGGAGCAGGAAAAAAAACAACTCCCAGGAGCACAGCTTGATCCCAAGCTGTATCTGTGCCAGTTTGCAGGGAGAAGAAGGTATGTTAGTAACAGCAGTTAAGTGTCTAATAAGAAACCATCGTTTCCAATGGCCCATGTCTGTCAGATGAAAAACATGCCTTTCCCCCAGCTGAGAGTTTATTCCCCCTGTTTCACCCCCACCCATGCATGCTTTCATCCACTATGCGCTCTCAGCCCCACGCCTGCTCATCACCAATTTCATTTACCCTCAGGGAAGTCAGTGCAGTGAAGGGCAGTCAGCACCTGGCAGGATTAGGCACAGTAACAATGGCTTTTAATCTGTCTGTTCAAGTCACGCATGCGGACGCATCAGACCAGCATCTGCATTGCCAAACCAGGGCAACGACAACATGAGCAAACATTAAGTGAACCCAAACCCGATAGCTCTGAGCATCGTCATGAAATCCCAGCGCTTGCCAGGCAGAGGGAAGCATCGCTCCTGCATCCCAGAGCTTAGATGGAGCACAGAGCGCATCCAGCACCCTCTTCCTGTCCTATAGCCAGCCACCTCTCCATCAGGCACACGCTGGGGGCAATTTAAATTCACAGGTGAAGCCCAAGCCTATGACTTAACAGCAACTGGATTGGAAAAAAACAAAAACCCACAACCGATCCAGCACGATTGCTGCAGGACTCCTGCGTTGCCCCTAGATGGTATTCTCCTTCCAGAACTCAGCAGTGCCGGGACAGGACAGATGGGCTGTAGTACTCACCAAACGTACAAGAGTTCCTTTCCTCTGGGACCGAGCCCTGATGTGCCTTTGGTATAAATACCAGTGAGACTGTGAAACCTCAGAGGCGGATCCCTTCTAAACGGAGACCCTAAAAAGGCTAACTGATGGTGTGTTCGCCATATGGCCATATAAGGTGTTTTATTTCATTATATTGACCTTGGGACTGGCTGCAGAACCCAGAACAGTTAATTATTGCAAGGGGGAAAAAAAATGCGTGCAGGGATAACTCAGGAGGCAACACCCCACTGGCGAGTCTACTCCTTTTATGCTCCATTTGGATAAACAAGTAAGACACAAGTCCTTATAAGCTGCATTTGAAAAGGAAGTGAAGGCACCTACGACTCCTGGGGAGAGAAAGCTACCAAGAATGGCATCAGGACCTCTGCTGCCCCGCGGGCGGGTGCTGTTCAGCGCAGTTCAGAGTGGAGATGGCACGCGAGGAAAATGGAGGGGGTTTCATTGAAAAAAAATGACCGGTATGTAGCTTCCCTCCGGCCCAGGTACGCACCGTACTTGGTGATTTAAATGAGGGGCGAGAGCCACATCCTGCCCTCTCTGGTGTAACAGAGTAATTCCAGAGGGGATGACTTCAACCCTCATCCTAGACTGAATCCTCACTGAACAAACCGAGGCCCCACCTGCCTTATTCAGCTCACAGCAGGATGGAGTCTCTACCCTGGGGTAACTCAAAACTGAATTTGGCCCCTGGGCCACACACAAGCCCAGGAAAATGCTGCTGCCTTCAGATTCGCTCCTCGGGATTGGTGTTGGTGCCACTGAGCTGGATTTGGCCCATAGCATCTTTCTTGCTAACCAGGCTGCAATCCTTCCCGTCCACCTCTGCTTCCAGCTCCTGGACCCCCCTCCCCCAGATTCATACTCATGAGGCCAGTGAAGTGGATCCAGGTTTATAGCAGCAGGATGGCGCCTGATTCTCTGCTTGGCAGCTCTTTTGGGTACACAAATTGGCCCAATCTGCCTCTGGCTGGCAGTGACCACAGCAGAAGCTGGATTACACCCAGTAAGGTCAACAGGACAGTAACCAGCTAAGCACACATCTTGCATCAGTCACTGGGGATTGGGGATCTGGTCCTACAGCTAACAGATCTTTTGCACAACAAAAATATCCTTCCTGCCACTCGAACTGGATCCTCTGAGCCCCTGAGCCATCCTAATTCCACCTCCGCAATGCAACAGGGCAATCACCTAGAGCCCCGAGCACAGTGGAGCTGTGTGTGCAGGCAAAGAGCAAGAAAATGTCACTGCACAGGGCTGGAAATGCATGTGCCAAACGGATGCTTGGGGAACAGATCGCTTCCCCAAGGGGTTTGCAAGAACGAACCCTTTGCAACTTCCCTTGAAAAAGAAACAGGTGCCGCATGTGGCTGGTTTCCTTCCTGGAGCTGGTGCATTTCTAGCAGAGACTAATTGGAGGTTAGTATATGCTGCAAAAAAGGAAACATATTTTAAGAACCTTGAGTTTGCAGAAGCAAGGACTGAAAAATATGATGTGGCCAAGGATCAATGCAGCCCCTGAATGCAAGGATCCGATCTAACTCAGTCCTTCACTGTTTGATGGTGCAGTTTTCTCCACAGGTCCCCTGTCTCACTCACGGGACAAATGGACCTACTGTGGGTCATAGCATTTTTTCCACCCGTTCTAGTCTTGCTAAACGTCCAGGCATAATGTGCTTCTTTCACTCTCCCCCACCGCAACGTTCCTTCGCCCTGCATTTGGGTCAGATGTCTTCCTCCTGTATGCTGCTCGAGCACCCGGGGGTACGTGCCATTGGCTTCTGCTCTCTGTTCTGCTGCCTGACCCCACCCAGAACTGAGCTACACGGAAAAATGTCACAGCCCAGAGGTGCAGCATACTTGGGCACGCTACAGAGATGGCATGTGCGTGATCTGCTCTCAGTTCAGAGCCAGCAGATAAAGCACGTTCAGCGAGGATGAACTCTGAGGAGGAGGTTTGAGCTGCAAAGCTAAGCTGTCACTACTGCACAACATGTGTGAATGCCTCAAAACCTGGCCAACGGGGAGGATTTTTGTAGCAACAGACATGGTCCTGAAACAAAAGCTAATTTCAAGCTCCCCAAATCCTTAGTCTGAGGTAGACGCACATCATGGAACATCCCAGCTCAAGCAGGTTAAGTCTAGTAAAGTTATATCAATTTGTAAGATGCCCAGTCTACATACTGCCACTTGCATGCCATTCCCTCTGCTTCTAGCTGACTCACTTTAGCAGCAATAGCCTAGATACAGTTATGCTGGCAAAAAGGGCCTTTCACTGACACTTGTGCAACTGGTTCAAGTGAAAGGGCTCTTTGGACAGTACAAGCCATCTCACAATCATAGAGAAGCGGGGCTGGAAGGGAGCTCCCAGGGTCATCTAGTCTGAGGCTGAATCAGCCCTATCTATACTATTCCAGACAAATCCATAATCTCAACTCTTAGTAAAATTACTGTCAACCCTGACACAACACATCACACCCAAACCTGCCATCAGTAATGCACGGGGACCACAGCAGCCCATGTCTTGCCTCTGTAAAATATGCTCAAAAGATCCCAGGTAGAGGACCATACCCTCCGCTACACAGGATGGCAAATAAATAACCCCCGTAGTCCATAGCAAATGGGGAGTTTGCCTGTACAGCTTACTTGCCATAATTAAACCAGCAAATATTTAAGTGCAGATGCAGCCTTTTCATGGGCTGTGTCAGGCAATCTTAGTAGTACTGTTATCCTGGTTGTAACCCCTCAGCTAGGGGTCCAGCTCCCTGCTGCATTTCACTTCTAAGGCATGGCCTTTCCTACTCGCTCACAGAGCCAAAGCACAGATCCAGGCCTGTGTGACAACAATAGCCTGTCCTCTGCCCTTTGCAAATGCTTTCTTGCCCCAGCACGCTGCTGGAAAGAGCCTTTTCCTAGCAGACTATTTGCATAGGATAGTTTGGATAGGCATAACCCAGCTTCAGGCAGGAGGCTGGGCTACATAACCTCTGGCAGCCCCTTCCAGCCCAATTTCTCTATGACTTCTACCAGGTTGCCACACTCCACCAGCCTCCACTCCCTGTCTGGTGCCGCCAACACAAGCTGCACTGACAAGGCCCCTCATGGTCTGTACCCACCCTAGCCAGCCACTTTTGTCCAGCACTGAGGTTGGCCCCCAGCTCCCATCAGCCAAGGTCCAACCCCCTTTGTACTCTCTTCTCTTGCTTATGGGAGGACCTCTCTGTAGCAATCTGCAGGGGCCTGGGAGGCAGCAGCAGGAGACTCACAGCTGACTGCAGTGCCAATTAGGCAGGGATGCCTGATCGGGAGCAGGGCCCAGCTGTGCCCTAAGGGTTGGGCCCTGAACTGCAAAGCCAGCAGCAGTTTGCAGCTAGCAGCCGAAGAGACGACATCGGGCTGAGCTGCTGCTCAAGGAACAACTGTGGTGGTAAGACCTGGGGTTATGGGGAAGGAGGAGACCCTATGGTCCTGGGCATGACAGAAAACTACACCCTGCCAGGGAGGGGTGGCCTGGTGTAGTTACCCATGGCAGGGTAGCTCCCCAGAAATGCCAAGCCAGTTACCTCCCTGGTGAAAGGCAAGTACAGGACGCTTTCTAACCCCAGCCCCACATCCCTGGTGAGTTAGATCAAGGCAGGGGGGAGCCCAGGCTCACTGTGAGCACCGAGGCAGGGCCCACATCAGGCAGGGGGGCACCCACACTCTGTGGTGGAGGTCTGAGGTTGCATATAGAAGCTCGAGTGAAGCTCCAGGGGGCCTCAGGTCCCAGTGCGAGCCACTGGAAGGAGAAACATTTGTGAAACACAGGCCGCGATAAGGGGAGGTAGAAGTCGTGGGTTACGCCCTTAGCATCAGGCAGGTCAATGGGCAGCCGCCCACCTGGGTAACATCATATAAACTTATAACATCAAGGTGTGGCAGGAGAGTGGTTTGCCCAAAGACAAGTGGGCAGGCCAATGTTTAGACTGGCCCCAGGATGCCCACTTGTTACACAATCCCCCAAGCAACTGTGCTGTCCTCCTTGAAATTCCCCCTCACTGTGGTGCCTACCAAAAACCTCACAGCAGTTGCAGCTGCACGTATGCTTTAGCAGCTGATCATCATGGCACTAACACTTCCCTGGCATTACTTTGCACTTGCAACCTGACATTGCTTGTGTTATAGTGAGGACATCCATCCCCTGGGGCCAGCACTCTTTTTGGTCTATGTTAGCACAGTGGATCCTTGATCTATAGTTTTTGAGATGCTATGATAACACAAATGCAGTCACAATCCCAGTTGGCAGCAACACTTGATAAGAGCAACACAAGTCCAGTCAATCCCTGTTGACAGCAACACTTGATAAGACCAATAGTTCTTGTCCAGTTTATCCTGGAACATTTTCCCCTAGAAAAGCAGGGTAGATTTGCACATTATAGACTAACCAAAATAGATCCAAGTCCACAGATCTTAGATCTGTGCATCTAAATTGAGAGAGCGAGTGAGAGTCCCAAACTTTCATGAGCTGAAGCTCACTTCATCAGATCACTTTCCCTTACCGCATGTTCAGACAATACTCATAACTTAGGAGCCACCTAGCAGCAAGTTTCCAGCAGATGCTGCTAAGAAGCCTAAGTTGTCATAATCAGAGGCAAATGTAAGTGCAAAGAGTCATTCACTGGCACTGTTAACAGATTCAGCTCATCCAGCCCACATCCCAATGACAGCACTCAGATGGGGGCTTGACAGTTGCTCTGGGCCACATGCACTGAGAAGCCATGTTAGCATCCTTCATGGTGGGAAAGATTGGCTCCCACGTTACTTGAGCTGTACAGTCTGCTCATCTTTCTTCCCATCCACAAACCGACTTTCCTAAGATAGATTTATAAGGAAGACGTGAGCCTATCCCTTTCTATTAGCAGTGTGTTACCAGACACAACGCCTCCTACCCATATGCTATACCCAATCTTCAAAACCGACCCCAAACTTAGAAGGAGTGACACGCATCTGTCTCCTTCTAACAGTGGGTTGGTCTGAGCTGGCTAATAAATCCTGCAGCCCGCTCCTGCATGCAATCAGGGTAGTTCAGCTACGTGTCACGAGCACCACACGGCTAAAATTAGAGGGATAGGCGCCATCAGAATATAGTAGCAGCTTAGAGCATGATCCAAGGTCTCTCCCTGCTCTAGCTAGGAAGCTCCCAGGCAGTCCTGCCACAACTGTAACAACCCAGATGACCCTGTGCACGTTCCCAAACACTAAATACACTATTTATCAGGAAGTAGATTTATGCAGCAATGTGGAGAGATTTCCTACAAGTGTGCAAGGATGGCTGTTGCACCCATGACACCAGGGGAAGATGGTAAAATAGAAAGCAACAAAATGGATCGGCAGTCCAGGAAGCCTGATGCATGAGACCAAGCCAGAAGAACTTGGATTAATTGGGCTAGAGAAGATGGGAGGAGTGATCTGATAACCATGGTGAAACACGAAAAGAGTTGGTAGACAGGAGATGGGGATCGACAGGTCTTAGCACCCACAGGGGACAGGATAGGTAGTCATAGATGTCATTGCATTGAGGGAAACTGAGATGGCTCCTGAGCAGAACTTTATGGCAGAGGTTGGTTCAGTGGAACTGATTCCCAAGAGAGCTACAGGGCTGTAGAGCCACCCTGAGCACCCAAGGAAAAAAACTGAACAAGGACCAGGATAAATCATATCTGGTCCCTTCCTGGAGGAGCCAGTCCTGGAACCCAACCCTAATGGGAAAGTCCCACCCCACTGCACTAACTGTGAATGCCTGGCAATAGCACCTCGTTTTCATGGCCTCTCGCAAGGAGCAGGATGGACAGGGCTGACAGAGCAGCCAGCCTGCATGGCATACATGTTGGCCTCTGACTGGGCCCAACCATTTCCAGAGGCTGACTGGAAGAGGAAGATGAGGGAACAGGGCCGTGTTCAGAATAGCTTTGAATAGCCACCAACGTGGACACTGCAACTTGTAACCCTGGCATCACGCAAGCTTCCAGACCTAAACACAAACCCTGAATATCCCATGGGGGAGCTGGGACTCTTCCCCTGTCCAGGGCCATGAAGCCCCTACACTGCAACCCTGTCGGCCTGGCAGATTTTGAAACTTCACCGCCCCAGGATCAAATCTGGTTGAACCCCTGTTAAATTCCCCCTGACATCTGATATCCCCATGGCTGCAACTAGGCCAAACTGAACTGTGTGCCACTGGCAGAGACTGGGAAGGGGCAAAAGCTAGCAATACCTGAATCTCTAGCAACAGCAGGGAGTTGGTTGCATGCAAATGTCCTACAGGATCCCAGCAAGTAACTCAGGCTGCCAGGGGAGGCAGAAACTTCCCCTAGGTTTCTTCCAGGCTCGACAAGGGGAGGAACACTTGTATCCATCCACCCCCAGCCTGGCCATCAGTCTGGGCATGACACAGAAGCCAGGCACCCAGGAGGCGATGCCAGTTGAGCCCACTAGCATTGGCTGTATAAATGCAGACACCTGCTATTAATTTTCAAAACAGGCTCCAGTTCAGCTGCCAGAAGAAAAGCTATTTGCAAGCCACCAGGGGTTTTTAAAAATCACAGCAGCTGCAGGGCACAACAGTGCCAGGGAACTGGAAGTGAACTGAGAAGCAGTGCACCATCGGGGCACTGGCTGAACTAGTGACCAACACACAATACTCTAAAAGCTGAATGGTCCTCAGCCACAAGCCAGAGGCTGAACCAGCTTCGTTGCGGTGAGAGGGGAAGCAGACAAGACACTGGGTGGGGATTCAAGAACTGTCTTGCTAGATAACCTTTGCTTCTCTGGGCCTCAGCATCCCAGTTTGTAAAATGGGAATTAGGCTGCTGAATGCCCTTTGCAAAGCACTTGGAGAGTGTCTTTGACAAAAAGCAGCAGGTAGCTCCCTACAACAGAAGGTTAACCCCAACCAGTTCAGTTTCCACCCACCTGCTCCACTCCCGACAGGCCTGTTTACATGGCACAGCATGCTGATGTTACCTGCTTGCAACCCCTTTCTGCCCCTCTCCTTGCCTTGCAAGGACACAGCTACTCCATGCGGCTGCAGTCCCCAGAGGAGCTCTTGGCAGGCTCATAATGAAGAGCTGCTGCTTTCCCCAGTCCCACAGGAGATCCAACCAGAGGCTGAGAAACTCCCAGCTGCCTTTTTAAGGGAAACAGGCCTGTTGCACAGTGCGGACACACAATCCTCAGTGAGGGTCAGACTGGGAGGGGAGAGCCGTCTGGGTACCACAGCCTGCTGCACTTTCAGGGAACAACACCAGCCAGGGCCATGAGAAAAGACTCTTTGCTTGGACTCATTAGCGATCCAGGCAGTGGGAACACCCAGGATACAACCCTGGTCAACAGGAGCAGGCTTTTTGGCTAGGCTGAGGTCAAGACTTCAGGCTCAAGTCCTGCTCTTGAGAGCAGATGTCACAACCAGCCCCTAGCCTGCTCAGAAGAACCTGACTCAATACCCCAAAGGGTCTAAAATCTACCTGGAAAGTGCAAAGGCCCCCAAATACCATTGAGGATTTGAGCCAAGGTCCCACAGCTGCTACTTCTGACTCCTCTTTTGGCCACCTCAGGATTCATCCCCAAAAAGCCATGTGTTTGCAGCTTTGCTCTTGGCAGCGATCACACCTGTTATACTGAATGGGACAGGGTTCAAGGTGCTTCCTCTCCCTCACAGACTGTCTTTTCCAGGCAGCCTTCAAGCTCTTTGAGACAGAGGCCCCACCCATGTACAGGGCCATGCGCAATGGGGCTGTGCCCGCAGGCGGGGCACCTCTGGGGAACTCTGCAGGGCAAGGGGCAGAGAAGACACCTGGCTTACAGTGGAGGCTGTGCCCTTCTCTTCTGTCCTGCAGCAACCTCAAGGGGGAGGAACAGGGACTTGAGTGGGGCTGGGGGCCGTGCTGTTCGGCTGTGCCCACTTTGGTCTAAAGCACCTAGCACACAGGGCGACGGGCACCGATTTACCTGGGGGCAGCAGCAGAACCAGAACCCAGGAGACCTCACTCCCACCGCTGCCTGCTGCAGCGCACTCCCAGGCACTGCTACCCTCCAAGACCCAGGAGTCCTGGCTTCTGTTCCCCCCGCACCAAGGTCGCAGCTGCTGGACCTCCCCCACACTCCCGGAGCGCAGAGGAGTCCTGAACTAGCCCACGGAAACCAGAAGCTGATCTGCTCCGGCCTCTGGTGGAGGGAGAAGTGGTTCTCTCTGCCCTTCCCGAGCGCTCTCAGATGCTCTTCTCCATCACCGCCAAGTGAAAGAGAAACACGAATTAGTCCCCTCCTGTATGAGCCAAAAAGGCTTTGCACAAACCCAGCTCCTGGGGAAACTGCCCTGAAAGCCAAAGGCTCACCCTGTCCACCCAGCCCCTGCTACGCCGAATCCCCTCCTTTAATGAAAGGCTTGCGTGAGGCCAGCATCCAAGGCCCTGCTGCCAGGTTTACACTGAATGGCTTCCAAGCATGAGGTTAGCGAGGCAGAGGGTTGCCATTATACGACATGACTGAAGAAAAAAAAATCCTTTCCCAAAACAGGAGGCAGCAGCTGTGCACATGCCCAGGGCAGCTGGAGGCTGCTCTGAACCGGAGGGTGGAGTGTCCATGCTGGCAGCTGGCAGGAGTGTGGTGGGGTCTGCCCGTGCCCCGGACTCCCAGCCCCGCAGCTTGGATCATGGGCGATCTCCAGGCAAAGCAGCTGCACTGCAGAGTTGGGGACAGACTCTCGGGCACCAAAAGCAGCAGGCAGATTTCCTCCCTCGGGAGCTCAATGCCATTCAGTGCCACCTTCAGACCCTGAAGGGTCTCTGGGCAGGTGGCCTCACCAGGGGAGCTGCTGGGCAAAGAGAAGAGTTTCACAGGAGGGGGAAACCCAAATCCAGCCCTTGTGAGGTGACTAGAAGGGATGGGCTGGGCTCTTCAGCAAGTCCCTGCACTGTTGGCTCCGTGGAGGCTTTTCTTAGGGAAAGCAACACCGGAACCAGCCATTTTGCTTGGTAGCTGCTTGTCTGGGTCAGCCAGGACAGCCCGAGGCCCAGAGCAGATTCCAGCTGGAGGCCTGGGTCACGTCAGGCCCCCATGGGATGGGGGATCATGAGGTACTAACTAGATGCACCGTAGCACCATCCTCAGCCAGGCAGGGAGGGCTTCATCCTCCAAAGGCAGCCTCTCCCCTGGAGAGCGAGACTACAAACACTTTGATTATGGAACAAAAGGAGGGACTTGACCTGGGGCAGCTGGGCCTCACCCCTGCGCCTCCCTCTGCCAGGGAGTCCAACAGGTCAGAAGTGAGGTTCAGTCTCCTTGCAGCAGCTCCAGAAAGATGCCGATGAGACCAGAGCCATACCATGCCAAGAGCTACACGTGCACTGGAGGAGGGACAGTCCCAGCTATGGAGAGCTGCCAGGCTACAGTGAAGGCAGAGCAGGGGCAGCACTTTCAGATGGGGGCTAAGGAGCAACAATTAAAGTCCGTGTCTACAGACTCATCCACAACCTCTCAAGACTCCCCACAGCGGGTCTAACAACAGCCATAGGGAGCCCCCGGCTTGCAAGGGGCAGTGTACCTCTCTCAAAAAGCACCAGGGACCTGGTGTGGACACTGAGCTGGGACCTGAGCCCAGACCCCGGCCCAAGTCCTCACCCAGTGTTCAAAGAGCAGCTGTTCCTTGCTTTGCGCAGGAAGCACAAAACAGGAAAGGCCTAGTATTAACCCGATGCTCCCAGTGGGACCAAGATCATACAGACCAGGAGCCTGAAGTATCCTGCAGTTGCTGGCCGAGTTGCAGATCTCTGGTGCATTCAGCAAGGAAAACATCCATCTCATTTGTAGCCGCTCTGGAGCTTTGGGGAGGAAAGAAGTCTCCAGACACACAGCAGCTCCTTCGTGCCACCTGCGCATTGCCAGGTGCAGCCGTCTCCCACCTAGGACACCACCCTTCACCTGGTCCCGCTCACCCTCCACAGCAGCAACCCTCAAGCCTCCTTGAATTACAGAAACAGTGCAGACAAGGCAGCCCCTTGTGGCCAGACCTGCCCTAGGTCTGGCACCAGCCTGTTCTCAATCGATTAAGGGTTAGCTGAGCTGCAAATTAAGGCCCCAGCTCTTTAAACACCACCAGCTCCATTCTGGGATGCTAAGGGGGTTCTCCTCCCAGTATCGTCCTGAATGCACACATCTAGGTTGACGCTCAGGAGTCTGGCTGGGATTGTACCACTGAAATCAAATCCAAGAGGATCACTGTTGTGCTATAGTAACACCCAGAGGTTCCTGCAGAGATGGGAGCCTCCCTGGCATGCAGCAAGTTGCAATCCCTGCCCCAAAGCAGATGCAATGCAGAGAGCAGGAGACACCGATAAATGAAGCAACATGTCCAAGGCACACTATCAGTGGCAGAGCCTAGAACAGCTCTGACGCTTCCCAGGCCCCGGGCCACTGTCCAGACCACTGACACCGCCCACACAAAATATCCCAGGCAAGATGCAGAGGAAGCAGCTTCTGTTTCTAGTGTCCTGGACACTTGGAGTTTTAGCTGAGGCAGAACGGAGAAAGC
>NW_017729020.1:5201624-5215212 GCF_001723915.1 Gavialis gangeticus
CTCCTCCCAGTGTCGTCCTGAATGCACACATCTAGGTTGACGCTCAGGAGTCTGGCTGGGATTGTACCACTGAAATCAAATCCAAGAGGATCACTGTTGTGCTATAGTAACACCCAGAGGTTCCTGCAGAGATGGGAGCCTCCCTGGCATGCAGCAAGTTGCAATCCCTGCCCCAAAGCAGATGCAATGCAGAGAGCAGGAGACACCGATAAATGAAGCAACATGTCCAAGGCACACTATCAGTGGCAGAGCCTAGAACAGCTCTGACGCTTCCCAGGCCCCGGGCCACTGTCCAGACCACTGACACCGCCCACACAAAATATCCCAGGCAAGATGCAGAGGAAGCAGCTTCTGTTTCTAGTGTCCTGGACACTTGGAGTTTTAGCTGAGGCAGAACGGAGAAAGCCTAAAACATATGATGGGCTGGGTCTGTCCTGTACCCCATCAACTCAGGGTGGATGACAGCAGCCTAGAATTGCCTGGCAGGGTCCTAACAAGGGGTTCACCACTTTAGAAACAGCAAGCAGTGCTTAGAGGTGCCCTAGCAGCAAGGGAAACTGGAACGCACCAAGATTTAGAAACTTCTTTGCCTTTGAAAGCAACCTTCATACCCCCTAAAAGAGGATGGAGCTTAAAACCAGGGGACTGCAAGGGCAGGACATCCCACACCCTGAAGGCCATAGAAACCAACCTGCAGGCTCTTGGTCCAGAATCCTGGGGGCTGCAAGCAGCCTGCAAGCTGAACAGGGCCGACCAGGCGAGGCCTAATAAGGAAACGTTCCTCCAACCCGGCCAGCGGGCCTTCCTTGCAGCTGGTATCCCTGCAGGCTGGGATGGAAGCCAGGCACTGACAGAGAGCAGGCCCCCAGCCAGAGGATGCTACCAGGAATTTCAGGCATCCCACTGTGCTAGGGGCTCCTGGCTCTGCCACCCTTGCTTCCCCGCTGCTCAGCTCTGACAGCAGCAGCAGGGAGGGTGACGGTGGCTGCAGGGATGCCTGGAGATGGGCTGGGAAGTGCCCCACGTTGGGTGGATATACAGCTGCAAGGAAGGAAAGCTTTAGTGGATATCATGCTGGGACACTCTGCAAATGGCTCATGCTGGACTGCATGTGATCGGAGGTTTAAGAAACCCAGGCAGATCTTGTACTGAAGGGATGGAAACCGCATCCCAGCTGCAACTGGCAAAAGGCTGAAAGGGTGGTTCACACACATGACACGAGATGCAGGAGATCTGGGTTCGGTTCCTACCTCTGCCCCAGCATTTTCAGGTCCTCCCCATTGCATCTGGGAGAACCATGAATAATTGTGAGTGACCAGCTAGTGGCAAAGGCCAGCTACATACTCAGACCAGGTAGAGAGAAACAGGGGGAAAAACCCTGGTCATATCCAGTTCACTCTCCCTTTCAGCATCCGCTCCCTGCCACTTTGATGCAGGAGACTGGGCAAGACAGAACTACAGTCAGAGCAAGTAAATGGCAATTCTTCTGTTCTTAGGTTAACACAGCCCAGCTGCTGTCCCAGATGACTTAATGCAGTAGAAACATGTTGTTAGAACAGTGGCTGAGGCATCTAACTTGAAGCCAAACAAACTTCCTGCAGGCCATGAGTCCAAAAATTGTTAGACAAAGCTACCCCAGTCATCCATGGGTTTCAAATAGTTGCACTGAAGCAAATACATATGGGATGCTGTTCTTCCAGCTCGAGGGCATTTGGATCACAGTGTCATATTTCTCTCTGCCACAAGTGCAAAGACTTATTTTCCAGTAAGCCAACACTGAGAGTCTCACACATCCACAGGACCCCTGGTGCCAGTGCTTTAACCCACGAGAGTCCTTATCACGCATGCTGACAGTGATAGCATTGCAACAAAGCCATTTGGTTTTCTTTGCACTAAGAGTTCAGAGCAAGATATTGGGTAACCACATAAGGGAAGCTCCTGCATTTCTGCAAGCTGGTAAATGAATGCTTCAGGTGGGAAAAATTAAGGTAAAACCCAAACTACAGGTCTGTCCAAGACCCCTTGGCTGGGGCTGGGTTGATCATCACAGGATGTAACAACTCATAATGCTGAGTCTCAGCCACCAAAAAACTGTCCAGCTGTCAGTGGGGTGGGAAAGAAATGGACTTTACCGCATTCATGTCCTTTGCTGGCTTGTTGGGAGGTCTCCTCTGGGTTTGCTGGAGGTACCTCCTCTCCGGGTCTTACTTCAACCCCCTTCTCCTCAAAACAGGAGCAAGAAATGTTCTTACTGTCTCCAGTAAGCAGCTATGCTTCACTGTCAGCTGGCACCTCAGAACAACCATGCAATGGGGAGGCAAGGAACAACCCTCATCACCCAGCTGGTCATAAAAAGACAGGCTTCTCTAAGTGATCCCAGGCCACACCTGTGCTTTGAAGCCAGAACTGCGCCACAGTTGCACACACCTTGATGAGAATGATCCTAATACCCTGCCTGATGGGGAGAAGACTAAAGACACTCCACCTGTTTAGACTGTCAAGGAGGTGACAACTTACAAACAGGCACCCTGGGAATGGGACCCCATTCTCCATCTCTTGCAGTCAGAGGCAAGACTGGACACTACAGAGATGAACCACAGCTCAGAGGACACGGGATTCCCATAGAATGTCTCGCACGCTATTTTCTAACCTCTGTTAGGATCCCTTTAGGCCTTAAAAACCAACGTCTCTCCACAACCTGGTTCCCGTGGACTTTTTACCTGTTCTGAGAAAAATCATTATTTAGGTAGGAGACAGCCCTTAGATACAACAGTGCAACAAGAACAAATCCTTCAGGCTTCGTAAAGAAGCATAGGGAAGGAACCTCCCTTGCTATGGTTTGCCTCCTGACTTCAGGTTCCTTCTGCTCCTCTCTGCTATGGCCTCTGTGATGTTCCCATGATATTCTGTCACCACAGAAGCAACCGCTGTGGTGGCTACTTGGATGTTGCGTGATAGGAAGGGGTGGTGTCTACAGGGCAACATCTCTGCAGATGTGCGCTTCCACCTGATAAGCCAGGTGGAGAAACTCCAGGCTACACATTCAGAAGCTGAATTTCCTCCTCACCCGACAGATGTAGGCACATGAATGGAATTCTTTGGGATATTAAAAAATTCAAATCAATTAGTTCTTAACTGTGACATACAACCTCTATATGGCAGATGCTCTGCCTCGAACCTCCTACCATCCACCTTGAGAGATTTCTGGAGGGTTCATCATCAAGGAGCATCCAAGGACCAGATTCAGACCCCTTACTCCCTCTGAATATTAAGTTACTCCATCAGTAGGTCTCCTGAATTCATATATAGCAACTTGTGGAATAAAGCTCTATTAAAAATTGTGCATCCACAGGTGCATCTCTAGCAGGGCCAAGGAGGTGATCCTCCCCCTCTACGTGACACTGGTCAGGCCACAGCTGGAGTACTGCGTCCAGTTCTGTGCGCCCCACTTCAGGAGGGATGTGGACAACAGGGCAGACCCTACAATGAGAGACTGTGGGACCTGAACCTGTTCAGCCTTCGCAAGAGAAGGCTGAGGGAGGACCTGGTGACCATCTACAAACTCACTAAGGGGGACCAGAAGGGTTTGGGGGAGACCTTGTTTCCCCTAGCGCCCCCTGGCATAACAAGGACTAATGGCCATAAGCTGTTGGAGAGTAGGTTTAGATTAGACATCCGTAAGAACTATTTCACAGTCAGGACGGCTAGGATCTGGAACCAACTTCCAAGGGAAGTGGTGCTGGCTCCTACCCTGGGGGTCTTTAAGAAGAGGCTTGATGCCTACCTGGCTAGAGTCATTTGAGCCCAGTTTTTCTTCTACCCAGGCAGGGGGTCGGACTTGAAGATCTACAAGGTCCCTTCAACCCTACTTCTATGATTCTATGATAAAAAGCAAGTGGAAAAATAAAAGGACTCTGCCCAATGCATTTTCCAATTGAGATCCCTACAGTAAGGTCCACAAAGGTTTCCAGTTACCTATTTTTTTTCTTCTGATGTCAGGACCCTCTATAGCACTGGTTCTCAACCATGAGGTATCAAAATCCTTGCAAATATGCCCTACAATGTCAGGTGCGCAAACGCGATTCACAAGATGAAACCAGTTTTCACATAGCAATCGGTAGTGTTAAAAACATTCCAACCTACTGCAATCTTTCTAAATTCTTCACAACAGAAAAATGGTATTTTACTGCAATCAAAAAAAAAGTGAAAACGAAGAGCTGACATTTTCCAGGGGGGACCTCAAGTCTAACAAGGTAGAGAACCACTGCTTTATAAGTCTTCAAGGCAGGACTCCAGGGTCTGTCCCTGATATGGGACTGGGGGCAAGAGACTCCCATGCCTATGAAATGAGAATCCCAATCCCTTTGTAAAGCACTCAGATCCCTGGTCAAAAACAGCTCAGTCAAAGCAAAACAAAACAAAAGGCAAGATAATATAACTGATCTGTATTAAACTGTACAACGAAGAGTCTGTCCACCAAACATTACGCAGCAATCCATTTGGGTAGGGGCATGTTACACACCTATTCCAGATGACCTTCCCCCCACCATGTGGGTATGTGTTGGTACATGAACAAAACACCAAATGCGGGAGGCCAAGCCCTTTATAGAAATGTCACTTGCTCAAAGGCAAAAGCCACTGCTCTGAGCCACAAGTCAGGCTTGCTAACATTTCATACTGATTACCCATTTAATATCAGAGTTTCAAGGTAATGCAAGTTATGAAGGGGGAATGCACAAAGATACCTGCTTTTCCCTGGCTTCCTTCAAGACCGATGGATACTTGACATAGACAGCAGCAAAGATTGGGGCGGGGGGGGGGGGATATGATTGGGATCTGACACGACCAACACGGATGATGCATTATTCGTTCACCCAGCAAAACAGGCCTTTGCAAACAACCCTCAGGACTTATGGGGATGGTGAATTTTGGCAAGTGAAAAATCAGAGGAAATGTCAGAGCAGCAACAAGGGGGGCTTGGGGATGACACTTCAAGGCATAATGAATACTTAAGTGGGAGACTGTCCTCAGGAGAAGCCAAAAGGCAAGAGGAGAGCTTATGAACTTGGACTCCAGCAGACAGGAACTGCATGCAAGTGTGGCCCAGACACCCTAGGGCTGAGGTACAAGGTCTGAATCCCACCTCTGCCATTTCCCACACCCTAAGACTGTGCTCTGCCCGCTCCTGACAGACTTGAACTTTGCAGCTGGCCCCATCGGAGAACAACTGATTCTGGCATGGCTCCAACACCATTTATCTGGCCAGACAAGTTTGGGATGCTCTCCTCTAACTGCTGGAGAGCTGCACTGCTGCTAGTAGAGCTTTGTATTCATAACTCCTTGAAGCTCTGAAGACACGTTACAGTCCCATCATCCTTAAACTATGGATGAGAGAAAAAAAGGCAAGCCACTATACAAAGCCTCCTGACTCCCAGTACAGTACCCAGTTCATCAGACCCTGCTAAATTACATTATGCTCCCACAGTGGGGATACCCTGTTACTGAGGGAGGCCACTGTTAGACTCATGCCAGTGCCCTCTCAGCCGTACCGCTGCCAGATGTTACCAAGTGTTTTGGGAAAAAGATGCGAATTCTTTGACAAACCTTCTATAGAACTGACAGCACAACCCAAGACACAGAAACTTGAGTAGCAAAGGAGAACCCAATGTTGCTGTCTTCCCCTTCACATGGCCATAGTTGATAGAGCAGATACAGTAATAAAATAAGAACATCACATCCATCTCCATCTATCATTCAGCACCATGAAACCATTTTGCCCCTGTTTGTCGCAGCAAATAGCAATTGAAGCCAGGTTCCTCAATCCATTGTACCAACACCACTTGGTTATCTCAGGGTGTCAAATTTCTATCAAGCTGTTGGGATCGTTTCCTCTTCCCAAATCAAATCAATGAAGCACTAGGTTAGGGAAAGATTAAGTGAGACTCAGACACAAGGACCTTTTCACTCCACACACTGCATATGGAACAGCTTGGAGACACAGACCCTGGAACTCCTGGTGTTAACAGGACCTTGGTGAAAGTGAAAAAACAGGCTAAGAGAAGGATGCTGTGGGTTTGATCTAAAGTGAAGGGAAAGGCCCAAAGCTTTGCCAACAAGTAACAGAGGCAACAAAAAACAAAAAAAACCCCAGGAGATGAATTTTCAGTGCTCCTCATTTGGAAAGTGCTTCCCTCTCGAAGGCTCCTCAGTCCCAGTTCTGGAGTCTGGAGGACAGTTCCTTGCATAAAACCCCTCAGGATGCATTTGCTGAACAGCCAAGTATTAAAGTTAAATCCATTTAGTGTTAGGTTTTGTTTTTTTTAGCAATCCTAGGTTAATATTTCCTCACATCTTGAGCCCCTTGCAAGACACAGTGCAGGACGCCAAGTTCTCAGAAGCACCCAGCAGAGTCAAATTAACGATTTCACTGAAACTACCGGGATACCAATGGCTATGGGAGGTGTGATCCCCTAGGATGAAGAGGAAGGTAGCTGCTTTCCAGTAAACCGACAAGTTAAGGCAAGAGGGCTATCGTAGATCCATCACTGCCACGTCCCGCTCCATCACTGTGATGTGACTGCAGGTCTGGAAGAGAGAGGTGAGGGAAAACAGAAAAGTGATTCACATGCCCCCTTGACGCCATTTCACTGAACCTGCCATGAGCTGCTTGTATGGGCCAGAGGTCTCTGAATCCCACTCTACCACAGACATCTCTGTCAAGCATAGAAATGTATTAGCCACTCCATACAGAGGAGCAACGGAGACTCAGGGCAGATGAAGGGATGTGACAAAGGTCACATGGAGAGTCAGTAGCCATGCCAGGAGCTGAGCTCAGGACCTCTCTGCTCCAAATCCTGTGAGAAACCATTAGTCCTACGTCCTTCCCCAAGCAGGATAGGAAGGCATCTGTCATCAATAGCCCAAGCATTAGGCAAATTCAAGCAGCACTGGCACTTTTATTTTATACCTGGGGAGCTGAGGCAGATAGAGAAATGGGTAGCTCAGCAACTCATTGGCATGGCTGGGGGCAAGACATGGGTGCTCCAATTCCAGTGCCCACCAAGCACTGTGGCACCCACTGTTCCTTTAAGGGCCCATTCAATGTTTGACACAGGCACAGGGCTTGCAGGTGAATCTCCTCCAGGTACCAACAGGGCTTGCCTCCCTCTCAGCATGTAGGACACTCAGCCTTCCATGTTCCAAGGGCCTTCCCACAGCATCCCAGTAGAGCCCTTCACCAGCGGGGACGCCATGGTACACAGAGGCAAAAGTACTCACCTAAGGCCACAGGAACCTGGTCCCCAGCCCCACCTGTGCATCACCTAAGCCAGGCTGCCTCTTATACCCCCAGGCTCATGCATTACTTTCCTTCCAGGTCTCAGGGTCTGGCCCTTCAGCGCAGCTAAAAAAACACCAGTAATGCAACAAACAGGCTGAACGAGCTGCAGTTCTCAGTGACCTTTCTCCTTTGCTACTTACCGTGAAGAGCGGAGGATCTTTGGAGTGTGGGTGGAACCCCTTCTGCCTGCAAGATGAGATCTCCTCCAGGCCGTGGTCCGTCAGCTTGAAGAACCCCGTTCTAAGGAGAGAAGATACTTTCTTAACTGCCTGGACCTCCTAAGAAAAGCTGGCTGCTTCAACTGGACTACCCCAACCTATTCCATGATTTCTCATTCTGCTTCTGCCTTAGCAGGTCAACCCACATATCAGGTGCCTTACAATAATACCCAGGGACCCCAAGTGAAGTCAGGGCTCCACTGTGCTAGGTGCTGTACAAATCCATCTGCCGAGCTCTCCAGCATACACAAACAAGACAAGAGAAGAATTGCCCTCCTATTACACGTGGGAAACTGAGGCACAGAGGCTTGAAGTAGCTTGCCCATGGTTATACAGTGAAGTCAGTGGAAGAGCTGGAAACTGAATCAAACCTTGACCTCCCTGATCCCAGCCTTCCCACATTAGATTCAATCCCATTATACAGATCTGTTCGAGTGATCCAAGAGCAAGTATTACTACGGGCTTTGTGAAGCTAGTGACAGACATATGTGCATCGTTTGTACCCATACTTAGGGGTGGGATTTTACACTGCCCTGTTACACCAACATAAAGATGCTTGTAGCTACAGCCCTGGAGAGCTGTACTGATATTTTTGTACTTGAACCATCAGAACCTTCCAGGGTTGGGGTTTAGACCTGGTTAAAGTTCCAGAAGTGCTTCTGAAAGACCCGCCTTTTGCTCTAACTCCAAGACACGCTTCCAAAGCCCACCCCTGCCCATACTTACTCTTGGTATTTTGGTGAACACACAATCGCTATAGACTCAGGCAGCATCATCTGATAGGAGCAGTGTGTGTGCAGGTCCACGCTGGACAGGAACGCCGTCTGGGTAGGGTGAGTCTACAGGGGGAGGAACCAGTGAAATCCGGTGCCAAGGGAGGTGTTCCATGTGGCTACAGTTGCTGACAGGGAGGGAGGATCTCCAAGGGTAGGGGCTTATTTTATTTTATTTTTTTTACCAGGACACAGACTACCCAAGGGGCCCTGCTTCAGATTGCAGTGGTTCCCACAAGAGGGCCTGACGGAGGGGGGGCAGGGGTCAGCAGGGGTGCTGGTGAGGCCATGGTATGTGAGCCACAGATTGCAACAAGCCCTGTACAACAACTTCACAGAGCTTCCAATAGCAGTTTGATGACAAGGAACAATGATAATCAGCAGGGAAGTCTGAGCATTGGCTGTGCTCTGTTCAGCCAACGTCTGGGTGCCACAGCCTGACCATACTGAAGAAGAAGGCAATCTCCTTACAAAGCTATCCTCCTCACCCACAAAAAGGCCTTTTCTTTCTCTGCTCAAAACAGGCCAAGGGCACGGTTGTGGCACTCACGTGGATCCAGCCCAGTGTGACGAGACTGTGCTGATCCTGGATGAGGAAGAGCTCCTCCTCATTCTCCGTGTTGCAGTAGTCAGGGCCTCCATACTGCTTAGGAATGATGACATGCGTGATTGTGAACTCATTCATCATCTGGAAGACAAGACAGAGAGGGGCCTTGGTGCTTCTGGACCCAGCAAAGCCAACCGTGCTAGAGCGTCACAAGAAGGCAAAGCTGGGCTCTCATGCTTCTGGGGCATTGCTTTGCATTGTTGCTTGTATTGCACAAGGGTCCAGGTCTGGTCTTTAAGGCAGCACTAGAACAGGGGCACATTGGCCACACGGTGCTTGAGAAGCTACAAAGCTGCCAGGTCCCCAGTATGGAAAGCAGCTCAGCCCAGCCATTGAGTGCCCTGTGTAGCTGCCAGCCACCGGGTCAGCACAATCTCTGGGATCTAAGAAGGGTCACTATACTTTGGTCCCAAAGGACACAGAGGTCTTCCAGCATTGGGAAACTCTGGAGGAGACATCCCAAGATGGAGGAGTGAAAGAATCCTCTTTTGTTAACATGGAAACCCAACAGTGTGCAATACCTGCTTCTTACGCGTCACCCTACCTGTGCCAGAACTGACAACTACCCAGCCTCTAGCAAATCCAAGAACTGAAGGAACAGGGTCTGTGGAGGGTAGCACCTTACCAGCTTCCCACAGAGGATCCCACATGTCTCCACACCCTTGGCTGTGTTGGCATCAGCGAGCTGGAGGAATTTGTGGCACAGCTCCTTGGGAATGGTGACATGGCGAAGGCCATCGATAGTCACATCTGGGAGGGACAGAAGGAATAGAAATGAATATAAGGCCAGATCTGTTGTGGCCTCCATCAAAAAGGGCTGTGCGCGGTCAATTTTTAAAGTGGGGTGGAGAGGGGCAAGTTATATCAGACCCCCCCAAACTGAGGAGCAGAGATTTAAAGTAAAAGCTATATACTTAAAATACAGCACTCCTCAAGAGAAGGCTGGCATGACTATACCCATTTCCGAGCCAGGGAAAGGACAGACTTTCTGAAGGACATGTGGGTTAGTGATGGAATCAAGAATGTTCCTCATGAGCTCCGGCTCCAGCCCAGCACTCTGTTGGATCTTTGTTCCCAAACTCCAGGTATAAATGATGTAACTGGCCTCTCTAGAGATGGATGCATCCAAACAAGTGTCTACACCCAAGTTCTTTATAATGGCATTTAATTTTCATTTGAGAAGTAATGCTGGTCATGATGGAGCACTGATCAAGTGACCCCATCAGCACAGAGCACGAAAGCCAGGCGGCGGGACTGACCAGCCCAGTAAAACACTTACTGTGCTCTTCCTTCTGACAGCATCACCAAAGCCTGGCCATGCCTCAACACTGGGGCTACTACGAGGCAACAGCACGTAAAGGAGTGATAGAGCCATCATTACCCTGATGCCTCCAGATCCAGCAGCCTTGTTGACCAGGGGTTGGCTTAGAGTTGGATCATTTAGGGGCAGCCTTTGGTCCAGGTCTGGAGCATGGCTTAAATTCACCCTCTGGAGTGAGAGCTGTTCTGAAACCATATCACCCCCAAAGGTGGATGAGGGAAGAATAAATCAAGGGACAAGTCAGCCCTGACCCAGATCCCCATCCTGATTACCAATTTCTGACCTCCATCAGCACCCAGCCCTTGCCCTGAATTTGGCTCTTGATATTAAAAGTTCAGACAAGCTCCTGAGGTGCTCAAAGGGCATCAGCCCTACAGGGAGTTAAGCACTGCCCTCCCACCTCCCCAGCTAGGTTCAAGAATCAGTAGCACTGACACAGGATAATGAATTCCAAGAGATACTAACTGTTCTGCAGGGTCCCCAAAGCTCCAGGCTTCAATGATCTGTCCACAGCAGGAGGCTTGGGCAAAGTGCCTTGGTTTGAGGGAGGAACGGGAAGGATGCCAATCTTTGGTGTTAGGTCAGTGGGAGGCTTTTCCACACCAGGGATCAGGGGTCCCTCTGGGCTGGGTTCAGCCTTCCCAAATTCCTGCACGATTTTCAGTCGCTCTTTCTCCAGCTCCTTCCGTCGGATCATCTCCTCAAAAGCATGGAACTGCTCCTGCTCTGCCTGTTGCTGCTTCATCAGGGCCACTCGCTGCCTCTCCTCCTCCAGCTGCTGCTGCAAGGCGAGGTTCCGTGCAAAGTCCTCCTCCTCCTTCTTCTGCAAAGAGAAACATAGGTGGAAGGACATCAGGACAGGACCCTATCTGGCCATGTCACGTGACAAATGAGCTATGTCCTTGCACCACTGATCCCTCAGATGGGCCCTTCCTCAGCCAAAATCATCCCTGAAACTATTTATCCACACACAGGGTAAAGTCACCCAGGAACACGTTCATGACTTATGAGAAAAGGCTGAAAGCACTAGGGTTACTTATTCCGGAGAAGACAAGACTGAGGAGGGATTTGATTAACTGCCTTTGTATCCCTGAACAGGGATTACGAAGAGAATGGAGATAGGCTTTTCTCTGTGGCTACAGGGGACAGGACTAGGAGCAATGGCCTCAAGCTGAAGTAGGGGAAATTTCGGTTGGCAATGAGGAGGAATTTTCTGACTCTAAGGGTGGTCAAGCATGTGAACACCCTGTTTAGAGAGACTGTGGATTCTCCATGCTTGGAAACTTTCAAAAGCAGGTTAGACAGACACTTGGCTGGCCTGGTTTAGTCAGGGGACTGGACTAGATGATCTTGTGAGGTCCCTTCCTGCCCTATTTTCCTAAGATGGTAGGAATCATAGGAAAGTCAGGCTGGAAAGGACCTCACAAGGTCATGTAGTTCAGCCCCCTGCTCAAGACAAAATCATCCTCAACTATACATTACATGCCTACAAGATAAGGCTTCTGACAGATAGGATCCAAGAGCTTCCATCTTTGTCTGCCTTCTGTTGCCTGCTGCCTTTCTGAATGGCAAAGCCAGAGACCTTACATGGGGTTAGGACACAGGCTAGTGAGGGCAGGGTGGGCATGAACATCAACAGGACAGAAACCTTATTGAGGATGCAGGAACAAATTATCTCGATGGGCAGAAAGAATAGCAAAAGTGGCAGCTGACCATCTTAGCTTAGCAGAGAGCTCTTCAATAAGCTTAAACACAACAAGGAAGCTTACAAGAAATGGGAGCTTAGACAAACAACCTGGGATATAAAAATACTGCTGGGGCATGCAGGGATGAAGCCAGGAAGGCCAAAGGCACAACTAGAGTTGCAACTAGCAAAGGATGTGATGGATAACAAGAAGGGTTTCTACAAGTATGTCAGCAACAAGAGGAAATTCAAGGAAAGTGTGGGTCCCTTACTGAATGGGGGAGGCAACCTAGTGACAGATGACAAGGAAAAGGCTGAAGTACTCAATGCCTTCTTTACCTTGGTCTTCAGAGGCAAGGTCAGCTTCCAGACTACTGCACTGGGCAGCACAGTTTGGAGAGAAGGTGAGCAGCCCTCAGTGATGAAAGAGCAGATTAGGGATTATTTAGAAGAGACGGGTGTGTACAAGTCCATGGGGCCAAATGCAATGCAGCTGAGGGTGCTGAGGGAATTGGCTGATGTGACTGCAGCACCGCTGGCCTTTATCTCTGAAAACTCATGGTATTTGGGGGGAGATCCCAGATTACTGGACACAGCCAAATATAGTGCCCATCTTTAAGAAAGGGAACAAGGAGGATCCAGGAAACTACAGACCAGTCAGCCTCACTTCAGTCCCTACAAAAATCATGGAGTAGGTCCTCAAAGAATCCATTTCTAAGCACTTCAAGGAGAAGGTGATTAGGAACAGTCATGCCTGACCAACCTGACTTTAGAAAGGCTTTTGCTACAGTCTCCCACAGCATTCTTACAAGCAAGGTGAAGAAGCATAGGTTGGATGAATGCACTTTCAAGTGGATAGAAAGCTGGCTGGAGTGTTGGGCTTAACGGGTAGTAATCAATGGCTCAATGTTTAGCTGGCAGCTAGTATCAAGTGGAGTGCCCCAGGGGTCAGTTCTGGGGCTGATTTTCTTCAGTATCTTCATTAACTATCTGGAAGATGGGATGGATTGCACCCTCAGAAAGTTTCTGGATGACACCAAGCTGGGGAGTATAGAGACCTAGACTAATTGGAGGACTGGGCCAAAAGAAATCTTATGAGGTTCAACAAGGACAAGTGCCAAGTCCTACACTTAGAACAGAACAATCCCATGCACTGGTGCAGGCCGGGGACTGACTAGCTGGACAGCAGCTCTGCAGAAAAGGACCCAGAGGTTACAGTGGACAATAAGCTGGATATGAGTCAGCAGTGTCCCCTTGTTGCCAAGAAGGGTAACAGCATACTGGGCTGCATTGGCAGGTGTGTTGCCAGTAGGTCAAGGGAAGTGATTGTTCCCCTGTATCTGGCACTGGTGAGGCCACATCTGGAGTTCTGTGGCCAGTTTTGGGCCCCTCATTACAGTACGGATGTGGACAAGTTGGAGAGTCCAGCAGAGGGCAATGAAAACAGTTAGGGGGCCGAGGCACATGACTTCTGAGGAGAGGCTCAGGGAACCGGGATTTTTAGTTTGCATAAGAGATTTTATGGATGCAAATGAGCTAACTGCCTCTCTGGGACCTGGAGACATCTGAGTTTGGATTCCAAGAATATTTTTTATTTTTCCCTTCCTTTACTATTTTTTGCCCTGGAAGGTTTGTAGAGTTAATGC
>NW_017729020.1:5220212-5233315 GCF_001723915.1 Gavialis gangeticus
AGGTTTACCTAGAAAGGTGGTAGAGGTTTTTAAGGCCTAACTTGACTAAGCCCTGGCTGGGATCATCTAGTTGGGGACAGTCCTGCTTTGAGCAGCCAGTTGGACCAGATACTTCCAACCCCAATTTCCTATGGTTCTGTGGCAGGGGCAATTCCTAATAGTGCTCACACTTTATGCTTGCGAACGTCTGGGAGTTTACCCTATGCCTTACCTAAAGAGGAGATGGGGGCAGGGGGCGTTGAGGAGCAGCCTGTAGTTCAGGAAGGTGGTTGGATTCCCACCCTCAGCCTGAAATGTGATTGGGAAGGCTGGCTCTT
This sequence comes from Gavialis gangeticus, assembly GCF_001723915.1. Taxonomy (NCBI): domain Eukaryota; kingdom Metazoa; phylum Chordata; order Crocodylia; family Gavialidae; genus Gavialis; species Gavialis gangeticus. The sequence continues at coordinate 5,220,530 of NW_017729020.1, forward strand.
AGCTCCGGGATATATAAGGCTGTGATGCTACCAGTGCAGAATCATGTCACCCAGGTGCATGGAGACAGTCTGGGGTGACTTTCCCAGATTCCTCTGAAGAGATGCCTGGACCTCTTACCTTCTTCTCACTGTATTCTGCATACTCTTTATTGTATCTCATCAACAGCTCCTTCTTGAGCTCTTCAGCTCGGGGAAACGCGACCTCTTTGAGTTTCTGAGGAAGGGAAACAAATGGAGATGATGGCAGGGTAGGGACAGCAGGACTAGTAAGCAAACTAGGATGTGTAACAGCATGACATAAACTGCTCCCATACACAATGCAAGAAGAGAGAGCGGAAGCCACGAGTTGTCTGGGTGGGGGTGGAACGCTGCTATGATACTGAAGCAGATGCAATCCAGAGGCAGGGGGCTTACAGCAGTGGCACCCTACACAGCAAGAAGCAGCCAACTGCTAGAATGGCAGTCTGCTGCTGCAGTGGGACATGACTGCTTGCTAATCTATTGGGGATGAAACATCCTTAGTTCCCTATTCCCGTCTCATGGCTAGGGAAGAAGGTAATCCCTTGGCTCCTTCATCCACAGATAGTACTGAGATGGACAGTCCCAACACATACCACCTACGGACTCACATATTTAACCAAAGGGAACAGGCACCCTTGAAGAGTAGAATGAGGCTCCATAAAAACAGCCTGGTGACTGTCACTACAGAGAGCCTATATTCTTATGCACCCAGTAGCTGCTCTTTCTGGCTAAGCATAAGACCAACGTACCAGAGACACAGGGGCCTAGCCCAACACCAGGCAGCTTGACCAGGCCACCTGATGGACCCCACTACACCCAAACATTCCAAGCGCAAGGCCAAGAGAGGCTGCAACTCACCTTCACAGTCTCCTTCTTTTCAGGGATGACAGCCGTCCTGTAATCCCGGTGTTTTGGCAGTTTCTCGATAAACAGCCTGGGAAGGCAAAGCCAAAAGGTCACCTCAATGGACAACAACGTTGAGATGCAGGGTGCCAACCTTTTTACTGGGGTTTTTCTTGCTGCCCTAGCACTGGGACCACCTGTACTCCCATTCCGATGCTTATGTGGGACACAGAATTCTGCCTTCCACACACCAAGACCCTCCCTAGCAATTTGGGGGCTATATTTGTACTTCATCTGTATAGCACTTTATACATGGCTATTTGGGCCCATCAGTAGAGACCTTAGGTGCTAGCTCAGTATTGAAAAACTTAACAGACCTCTGTTTAAAAACATTCAAGCAGGTCTCTCACATCTAGTTTTGCCTGGTGAGAAAGAAGGTGTCTGGGACTGCACCCAAGTGTCTGACAACACAATGCGCCACAGAACTCTCACTGGGAGCAGCAAGTCTGTGTCCCTTGCATAGCGCAGCCCCATTCACTCAAACTATTGCACATTTCTCTGCCAGGCTCAGGGGCTGGCACTGCTCCCGAGGGCACAGAGAAAGCAGCTCTAAGCTCCTGATCAGGAGGCTGCCTGGTGCCAGGGCACTCCCTGAGCAGGCTGGAAGAACTTGTTTCTAGCTGGTGCCAGTTATCCAGGGCAGCCACAAGAAGTGCTGGGACCAACAATGCCAGGGCACGCTGCTTTCCCACAGCCATGTGCCCAGCTGCAGGACTCATAACACTGGCAGCGGGTGCCACCACTGGGTGTCTTGCTATGGGGCTGATCCCTCATTCCAGCTACAGGGGTGGTTCTGTGCCATAGGGGAGTCACTTGGGTCACTCCTGACACTGAAACCAGACACTCTCAGCTTGGTCCTGCTGACTGCATGTGCCCAACTTGGCCCTTAAGCCATTAGCTGTGGGACAAAATCTGTCTTCAGGAAAAGAGTGCAAATCCAGGGCAGTGTCACTGATTGCAGGGTGACACTGTGTAATCGGGGAGAATTAGGCCTCATGGGGACAGCATTGAAGGGTTGGAGGCCAGAAGGGAACACCACAATCAAACCCTCCAGCCTCCTCCCTCCCAGTCCAGGCAACGTCATCTTGTGATTCTGGTACCCGATCTGTGATGTCGGTATGAGCTACAAGAGTTCCTCTGAAAGGGGATCCTGACCAGCCTGAAAGACTCCAAGAGATGGCAAACCCACCACCACACTGGGCTAGATCATACCAACCACCAGATCACATTTAGGGGCACCCAATTCCTAGTGTGAATATACACAGTCCCAGTTTCCAAACTAGATCTCATGAGGCCTTTATCTATTATGATTCAATGCTATGGGAACACATGCAGAGACCTAGATTCTCTCTTTAGCAGTGGTGCAAGTAACTCTGTGGAAACCAGTGCCATTATGTCATATTTGCACAAGTGACTATGGCTCAGAACAGCAATGAGGAGCCCAGAGTCAGAGCCCAGTGTTAATGACAGGCATTCAATTAGCTGATCCAAGCATATACACCTAAAGCAAATGAGCTGTGCTGTCCCTAACACCAATTAATTTAAATACAGTAAGATTCCTCCCAACCAGACCACAAGGAAAGATAAGCGCCTTGTGTATTTTAAGGCTTCTGCAGAGGAAACACACCAGTGCCTGTTACCGAGATGATGAAGGAGCTGTCAGCTCAGCTGTTTAGCTAAGGGAGGTTGTTTCACACAGTAAACTGGAAAGATTCCACTTGGTTTTACGCTTTGCAGCTTCCTGGCCACCCTCCCTCAAGCACAAAACGATGCCCATAAAAGCTCAGGAGTTGGAAGGGGTAAGTGAGCCTAGTGCCCAGGCTCAGCAGGGAAAAATGAACTGAATTTAAGAGGGTGGGCCTGGGGCACTGTCCTCAGGGCCAGGCGTAGGAAGGAAGAAAGTGATGGCAGGAGGGGGACAACTATCTTATGGGTAGCCAGGCTGATTTATCAGGTGCAGGAAGGATTTTTTCCCCCCCTTAGCTTCTGATTAGGCTCAAGGAAATGAGTATAAGAAAACAAAGTTGAGCTTTGTGGAGGGGTGCAAGGGAGCTTGACTTTCAATACAAGTTGGGCTTCTACCTCCCAAAGGTTCCTTTGAAAATCCCAGCATTAAATCCTTTACAGATCAACACGTTCATCTTTCATCAGCTTGAGATCCCAGCCCCAGTAGCCATCCTGTCTGGGTTAGTTATTGGATGGGAGATCTTCCACAAAAGTCCAGAGACTTGCAGGAAGAGTTGATGGCAATGCAGAGCATGATGTGACTGGGTGCTCAGCTCCAGGTCTCCCACTAACCTGCTGGCAATTCACCAGTGGCCCCAGAGGCAGGGCACCAACACGGTTCACCTTTAATTTCAGCCATGGTTGATCTAATCCCCAGCCCCTGACCACACAGCCTTCTACAGGCTCTCACATGGGCCAAGAGCTGCTAGGTCCAATTGGAATGCACATCTAGCAAGGCTGTGAATGAAAACATCCCTAAGCTGGGCTGGACAGCGGCAGGAAGAAACTCCTCACAAGCAAGGGAGTGTTTTCAAAGGGTGACGGCCTGGCTGTGACTGGGGAAGAAGGAGGAAGCAAGAAGAGAGACATCCCCAGTGGCCTTGTTCAATTCTCAAAGGGTTAACACACTTCCTAGCAACCAAGAGGTTTCTAGCTATGACGGGTTAGGACATGTTGGATTTGGAAGCTGGCTGTTGGTCCTTTGGTGTAACCCAGTGGTTTTCACCCTCATTAGACCTGAGACCCACCTTGGAACTTGTCAGCTCTTAGCTTTCGCTTGTTTTTTGGCTATAGAAAAATACTAGAGCCATTCTTCTGTTACAAAGAGCGCAAAGAGCCCACACCAGGGCAGAATGGTTCTGACATTCCGGATTTCTATTTGAAACCTCTGGTTTTTTGCATACCTAACAGCAAAGAGAGCACATAGCACTCCACAGTTCCCTTAAAAAAAAAAAATCTCTCTCAGCACTCTAGTTGAGAATCACTGGTCTAGCCCAATGTTTCTCAATCTGTAGGTAGAGACCCAAAAGTGGGTCACAAGAATATATGAAAGGGTCAGGAACAAACTTAAAAAACAGATTCTCCTTTAAAGGAGAAAAACGCAGGAAACCCTGGCTTTTCTCTTGCAGACTGGTGCTGGGGGACTGGTGACTGAGGGCAACAGGTCAGGAGTAAGGGGCACTGGGTTGGGACTGGCCACTGATGTTTACAAATGGGTCCTGGTACAAAACAGTTGAGAACCACTAGTCTAGCCAACGGTCTGAACTTATACAATGCTTCCTGCTCACTGCAGAGAGGCAAGTGGGATCATCAGTCTCATTCTAAAGATGGGGAAACTAAGGCACAGAGAGGTGAAAGGACCTGCCCAAAGTGACTGGGGGAGTGAGCAGCAGGAGTGCTCTGAGGTTAGTAATGCCCAACACACAACACGAGAGGCCCATGCCCTAGATCACACAAGGGGAATAAGTGAAGGGAGGGTTCTTACGTGATGTACTTGTTGTACAGGATGAAGGCACGCTCGATGTTGCCCTCCTCTGCATAAATCGTCGCCATGCGGAGGATTTCCACACCGGAGCGGTAGTATCGACGCGGTGGGACATCCTCGTTCACCTCCACAGAGCTCCCCATCTGCGTAAGACCCCGCACCCGCTCCTCTGGGGTGAGGCTGGCATCCATGTGGTCAGGCATTAGGCTCACGTGTCTGGAAAGAGGATGCCCAGGAAAGCTGCTTTATCGCAGGTACAACCTCTTCATACAACCCTCCCAGGTAGACAGCCCCACCTAGGCACAAAGGGGCTACCCAGGGAAAGGGGATCTAGTTAGTGGGCTGAGCAGTCCTGAGGCAGGAACTGGAGGAAGAGCTGAGGTTTGGACATAGGTGTTTCAGACTTGCAGCTAAGATGAGACTATGTTTTGGAGTTTCCCTGCAATGGCAAATAGGCACTAAAACTTTCTTTTCAACAACAGATTAGGCCAAATTTGCATCTCACCACCTTCCAGAGCCATCTGCAAGGCACGTCAGTCAAACCAAGCATGCTTCCAGGTGCTCAGGGGAAAGAAGAATCAGCTGCCCAAGGCTACCACACCAAGTCATCAACTACTACATGGAGCAGCAGCAAGAACATAGCTCATTCTGTTACAAATAACAGACACAGCTTCACGTAGGTTCTCATTTTGTGGCAGCCATCACTACGGCGCTGCCAGTAACTAAACAATACCAAAAAGGTCACAACTAAAAGGCCACTCAAACCATAATCCCTGCAGAGTCTCCTTGCTGTTTAAGCACAATAAGCCAACCACCGATTCTCTCCCTACTTCCTTTATGCCCCTGCAAACATCCCCTGTCTTTCTGGGAGTGCACATCAGCCTGGCCCCCACTCACCACGGTCCCTGCAAACACATAGCTGGCCATCCTCCTGCCTCGTGGCATGCTGCATGCATACCCTGTAAACTGAGAAGGGCCAGGAAGCAAAGCAGAAGAGGAGGCATTCACACAATTCTTACCTGCTTCATTTACCCTTTTGCTGGAGACCCATCTATCTTGCCTGATATATGCTGGCCACATGAACACCCTCCAGCAGATGGCTTTTACCCTGTACCAAAGTCCTAGTGCTGAATCTACAAATCTCACAACAACAGATCGCCACAACCACGTGAATATGATTTACTGGATCCTCCCACTAAACAAGGGAAGGGGTCATATCCAGGCACAGGCAGCCACCTTTTTGTCCTGAGCCCTAGTGGCAAAACAAGCTGCATTCCCACGTTTCTCTCCATGTAAAAACCTCTTTTCACAGGCAGCCCTACAAGTCAGTCTTCAGTTGGGCAATGCATGGTGAACTGTCAATGACAATGTTTTCTAAACAAGGGCTGTTGCAATAAATACCACAATAGTTGGCTTATGATCTAAACACAATACAAGGTGCTCAATCTAACGCCCAGGTAACCACAGACCAGAAAGTGGCTGAGACTCTTCCCTACAACACATGACACCTGGAGGAACGAGGCTTACAGCAAAGCCATTTGCCAACACAAGCCTTCCCAGAAGGTGAACCGCAATCATGTCCTGAGCAACATGCTAACGCAGCACTGGGCTGTCACACAAGGGCAACCACAAAGCAGTTTTCACTGGAAGCCTACCCTGGGTGAGGGGGACTGACAAGGGTCTGTGTCCACAGAACAGACGAGCCACCCCAGACGCACAGCGCGGCTCTGTTCGGCCGCATGGTCCCCAACTTCTTTTAGCCTCAAGGCCCCCTTGGAGCACGCCAGTGCCGAGCTTTCTTGCCTACAGAAAGCATACAAGAGCGGCTCTGCTGCTGCAAAGAACCGAGTGTGACCCCAGCGGGCCAGAGCAGTCTCAGCAGCTCGTGTGCTCCCCCTCACAAAGCAGGTGCAGGGGCCTGTGCCCCAAGGGGGGCTCACAGCATGGCACTCACTGCCACAGATCCCAGGGCAGCCCCATGAGCCCAGGGTTTCCCCTCCCTCCCCCAGCGAGCTGCTCCCACCCCACATCCTCCTGGTCTCACTGCTGTTGTCCTCCTCAGCCCTGCCAGCACCCTGCTCCAGGTTCCCCCAGCCTTCGTACTGCGGGGCCACATCCTGCTGCTCTGCACAGGTTAGTCTCTACGGTGCTGACCCACTCCTGCCTCACTTCGGTCTGAGGCTGCGAAATCCCCTCCCCAGGGGCAGGTACTCACTCACCGCCCCCCCCCCGAGATCTCAGACCCACCGCCAAGCCCCACACAGCCCCCCTGCCTGCTTCCTCGGGGCCCCAGCTGACCTGACAGCCCACAAGGCAGGCCACCGGGGGCTTACAACACCACTTCCAGGTAGCCGGCTTCCGCTCAGCCTCAGCCTATAGGAACAGACGCTGAGAAGCCTCGAGACCCAGCCTTTCCTCCGATCTCATTGTGAACGGCCAATCAAGAGGAGCGGCTACATCCGGGGTGTCGCCTTCCACCGCTGACTTCCGGCGAGGTGACTTTTTTTAATGCTTAAAAGCCACCAACTTGCGCACAAAGGGGGCGGGGCGGCGGCCATTTTGAGGCAGTCACTGGAGGACGCCTCATGGGGAGGGAAGTTCTTAAAGGGGCCGCGCAGGAAACCAGGCAGCTGCTTCACCCTGCACAGCGACTGCATCCGAGGGAGGCCCCGGGCTTCCCCAGAGCGCAGCCCGGCTTCCCCGTCATAGGTTACATGTATTATGCAATTCACTGGTGAACTGCACAATAAATTTAGACGGGCCAGACTGGCAAAAGTAATTATCACATCCTAGCAGTTATGGTAGTGCTTGGAAACGTGTAACAACTTCATAGCTGGTTTCTCTGCAGCTTTCATTTGAACGTGTGGCAGGTCCCGACAATCCACGGGGAAGAGGGGTATTTCAGCCAATGCATCAAAGCATGTGCCAACAAGCTTTATTAGTGCCCAGGTGGCCTTGCAAGCAACCTGCACAGGGGAAGAAAAAAAATCAAGTCAAGAACGCGGCGTACCGGATCGTCTCATGTACAACATGCCCACAATACGATACCCGCCCTCTTCTGTCTGGGAAAGGCACAGCACAAAGAAGATCTTTCCTTGTGGCACATACCCGGGTAGCAGCAGGCAGGAAGCCGATGCTCGCTGTAGATCGCTGCACGTTTTACCTTCAGGTTTCAGGCAGCAAGCGGCAGAACCTGCTCTTGCCACATCTCTCGCATATAATTCACATTCCAATTCCCAGAAGCTGGTTTTTGGGGGAAAAGGTGTGTGGTGCGTGACAGAAAATATGATAACAAGCTAACAGAAGAGAATAATAAAATTAATAGACTTAATACAGTAGACTTAATCAGGGTTTGAATTACACTTGGACTCTTAGGGGGGGTAAGAGGTAGCAGTGGGGGCGAGAAGCTGCAGGGTAGCCAGGGTGCAGGCTCCAGGTGGCTGCAGCAAAAAGCACCCAGCAGCAACTGGGGCGGGGGCACGGCATTTTCCCCCACGTGCTAAACAGCAGTTTATGCCCAGCTGGGCTCTCATCTCTTATGGGGGTGCTTAGCCCCCCCCCCCGTAATTCAAACCCTGGACAATAGAGTAGATGAGACCATACTGAGGGCAGGGGAAAGGCTCTTGCTTTAGCCTTTCCTCATCTCTGACGAAAGTCACTGCAAAGGTAACAAAACAGCAACAATCTTTGGAGCAGGGTTTAGAACTGCCTACATACTTGTCAAGCACCCAGCCAAACCGGACGACATTCCTACCGCACCACTTCATGTCGGTCTGGCAAGTCAAGTTCCAGCCCCAACACAAAGCCTGTTTACATCAGTCAAACTTCAATTACGACAGCCTGACCTCTTAGCCTCAGAATTGTGCGAGGGATCACTCAGGACACTATACTCTTCCCAAACCAAGCCAGCTGGGGAGCGTTTGCCTCCTAACATAATCTATAGCAGAACAGTAGCATGGGTTCTACTCCATAAACCGATATGGCAAGCTGACAACATCAAGTGAGCAGACTAGAAGCGCAGCAGTCTTCACAATACCCAGAGGTGACACTCTGGCAGCCTTTTACACATGACACTTCAGGAGTGGAAGATCATAAACACTTTATTAAACTTAATCATTGCTTCTAATTCAACACACACTTCAGCCAACAGCTGCAGTGAATACCTTCAGAGATGCAAAAAACTTAAATAAGAAAACAACTTATATACCTGAGGAAGGCACACTGTTAAATCAGTCTTCCACCAGTAATGAACTCAATAGGCATCAGACAGCCTGGATAGAGGATGGCAGCCATGTGAAGGGTTTTACTTCACAAGGAGGTTAGCAAATCATGATGCCAACACCCTAGCCCTGTCCATGCCACACTCAGGAGTTGGGGAGGAGACTTCGTTGCTCTTATTCAACTGCTTTACTTGGAGCAACTTAATGTGCATGGCAAGATTATCCCAGCCAAGCTGAGGACAGATTCATGCCATCCTCACACTGAGGAGAAGCAACAATTTGTTCTTTGAGCAAAAGGGACATTACTTAATAAGTGACCATATGTCCAGATTTTAATAGTAACTGTGTACATCTGGGATGGCATCTCACTACATGGCCTATGGTTCAGTCATTCTTATATGAATTTAAAGTGGGGGGAAAAAAGAGCAACGAGATTAGAAACCTTAGACATGCAAGTCTCCTCCATTAATCCACAGAGTAGGAACAGGCAAGTTTTACAGATATGAAAGCTCATACATTTCTAAGACTGGTCACCCCTGGAACAAGAAAGAAACCTGTGTCCATGCTGGCCTCTCCAAGATATAAAAGTAGTGGTTTGCACACATCTGATTTCTGGGAAGTAGAAAAAAGCCCCCCACCTACCACTGTTCCCTTCAACTACTGGCCAGGGTTGGTTATGAACCATGAACTTTACTCGTTATACTTAAAAGATTAAAATGTCAGGTTAAAAATACATATCAAAAATATTAAACAAAATGTGTTATGCTGTGTAAAAACTGTACTATTTGGCTTCCCTTTCTGGACACTGCTGCACACTTGTATTCAATACAGAGTACAGGAAGGCATGCATGTAAACACTAGTCCCCTGGGGTTTAAAAATACATGTGTAAAGGCCCTTCTGGTGGAAGACCGCTTATTCCAACCCAGATTTATTTGGAGTCTCCCTGCAGAAGCTGCTCCAACTTTTTAATGGGGATGTCGCTGGGTTGCAATACAGCAAGAAATGCAAGTTGTGAAGATGCTTGGAGGGAGAACAAAACCTTTTAAAACAGTTTCAATTTTAAAACCAGTTCTTTCCTTCTGTCAACTGGCAGCTTGTGGTCATCACAGCAAACATGTCTAAATGAATTAAGTTCATAATTAAATAATCCCCTTGGCAAAACTCACACCAAAGAGCATTTTATTCAGCAGGGTACCAAGTCCTTCTGGCAGTGGAAGCTCTCCCATCATTTGGTGTTGCGTTTCCTATTGCGTCTTCTGGATTTTTTACTTTTCAGTTTTTCCTGTCGTAACTGCTGGGAATAACTCTGCACTGGGTAGCACGATCCCTTGTGTTTATTGTAAGTGATGGGAATGGGGTAGTTCACAGATCCCAAGTTGCAAGGTGAAGTTTGCCAGGCCAGATTGTCAGGAGGGATATAATCCTGGTAATAATCAGAACTCCTGCTGTCATAACAGGTCTTGTAAGTCATGACAGGGTGTGGGGCTCTGAAAGAGAAACAACCAGGTTGCTGAAGGGCTCAATAAGCTATCTAAGGCAGTTCATCTCCTGCAATTCTAACCTAAACTTAAGAGGAAACAGAGCTAGCGAAGTACCAAGCTTTTTCCTATTTCTTTGTTACCACACTGAATTTATTAAGACTCTTTGATCTGAGGATCTCAGAGATTTACACCCATACAGAGCTCTATGATGCTCCCACAAGATGGCCATCTATTACAATCATGTACTTGCTTTACACAGATAAGCTCTAAAACAAAGACATCTTTAGCAGAAGGCTTTTCCCTAGCCCCACGTAATATGCTCTCACACGAAAGGAATTTCCCCCTGCCTTCTTCTTCCCATGTACTTCCCATGTTCCCATGTTCTTCTTCCCATGCCCTCTTCTTCCCATGTTCTTCCCCAACGAGTAGTCAAACATTGGGGAAAAAATAAATAAGCTACTTTCACTACCCTGAACATTTGGCTACTAAGCAGGGAAAAGGTTGCTTTAGGACTTCATGTCTACTTTTCATTAACAATGTGCAAAAACCAGCCAGGTGTGTTTTTAACTCCCAAGCCATAGCTAGGGTTTTAACTTTTGCATAACTATAACATAACCAGCCCAATAAACCTTTCCAGATGGCCTGCTGGGAAGCAAGGACTACAGAGGATTTACTTATGTTATCCCGTCTATAGCGCCTATCTCATATCTGCCCTACTTGACCAGAGGAATAAATAGGAAGCAATTGACCAGTCTTTACTTTTCCCCCAATTTCCTTGATAAGAAGAGAAGAGCCTAAAAACAGAAGCAGTAAAGTTACAGTTTCATTGGATGTGATAAGCTATTCTGCATTGCTGTCACTAAGTCTGAATTGCAACAACTGCCCTTTTCGGGCTGGAGGGAACTTTGATCACTGAAGACCACCTCAATACACCTTGAAACTGGGAGAAATGTTACAGTGCTTCTGGGTACAAATGCAAAACACAGCGAAAAACACGCACACACACACACACAGGCCTGGTTCAGGGCCAGCATTTAAAATGGTTGAATTTCAGAGCCAAGACTACCACTGAATGCCTCCTCTACCAAGCAGCAAACATTTTGCCAATTCTGCTCAGATGCAGAGAGAACAGCCACCTTTTGGCTGATCATCAAGCTTCTGAATTTAAACAACTAAACCCTTCCATTCCATCAAACCCCTCCTTCCCTGTATACAAAGTCTAAAGGGGGAATAACCATAAATACATACAAAGGTGTCACCAACGTGAGCTGCTTCGAATGATGTGGTTTATGTCCTGCTACCAAGGTACCAATACTTGGTGTAGTCCTGACTTTTCCTTGGATCAAGTCAAACCTTGAGGAATCTATACCATTGTTCCTTTAAAAAACAGAGAGAGAGAGCTTCTATTTAACCTGCGAGTCACTGAAAACCACTCAATGAGATCTCAAGAAAATGGTTCTGTTTGCTCCTTTCAGTCCGTCTTGTAAATACATGATTAATTACAAATCACCGTAAACAATAAAATAGGGAAACAAAAGAGCTGGGAGGCAGTGATTTGCCAAAGCCCACACAGCAGATTAGTGTCAGAATCTGGAATAACAACCAGATTTCTGACCTCCTGGTCCTCTTCCGCAGTGAAGCATTCATGCTGCCTCCTAAGCAAACAGGAATGAGGAAGGTAAACTCAGGTCACGTTAGATACTTAATGGACCTAAGTAGTCTTCAAGCTAGCACCACACACAGAGACTTACAATCTCATGGGTCCATTCTGGAGATCTTCAATATAGTTTGTCCTCTCTATATGATGCCCACGAGCTCCGTTGAACACTGCACAAAGAGGGTGAAGTTCAGTTTTAAGAAAGCTTTGTGCAAAAAGCTCCTTCACTTTAGATTGCAGACAGAGAGAAAACTGGCACACTGGCATACAGAAGTAGTAGACAGGCAAGCAAATCCCTACACTCAGGTAGCTTTATCCAGTCTGGTGGAGAATTACCCTGAAAGACCAGGAATATAACTCCACCACTGTATGTTACACCAGTTTAGATGCTGTTTGTGCCCATTCAGGGGCTGTCAATTGCTACCAGTAAAGAGGCTATTCTGTGGCTCCCCATTGTGTCATACACCCTTACAGTGAAACCACCTCTAGATAACTGCACATCTGCCTACCCCCAACCCTGCCATAATTAACATCAGTGCCTAAAAAGGAAGTAAATTACACCAAGCCATGTACTGATTAACTCCAAGGACACCTACTATATTAGCAGCAATCAAGGAGTCAGAGCAATTTTAACAACCATTCTGCAAGCACCACCCCCAGCCCCAGCTCTGTGCCACAGGTTCAGTTAAGGTTACACAGGCCAAGAGAAGATACTTAAAAATCAAAGCATTTCTATGCAACATCCCTTTGAAAAGTGACCCAGAGTGTGTTGCAAGCCTTGTCTCTTGTTTGTAAAAAGGTGTGTTGAAATGGATCACCCTGTTCAACTTACTAGTTTCTGGTCCAGGGATTCCAAGGGAAGTGGTGCTGGCCCCTACCCTGGGGGTCTTTAAGAAGAGGCTGGATGCCTACCTGGCTGGACTCATTTGAGTCCCGTTTCTCTTTTTGGGGTTTTTTGTTGTTCTCCCGCCCTGGCGGGGGGTCGGGCTAGAAGATCTACTAGGTCCCTTCCG
>NW_017729020.1:5238315-5240664 GCF_001723915.1 Gavialis gangeticus
CTCATTTGAGTCCCGTTTCTCTTTCTGGGGTTTTTTGTTGTTCTCCCGCCCTGGCGGGGGGTCAGGCTAGAAGATCTACTAGGTCCCTTCTGACCCTTAATCTATGAATCTATGATTCAATGAAGCCTGCTTGGATCAAAAGGATTCCAAAGACACTGCAATAAACTTAATCACAATGCGCCCTCTTTAACATCTCTGCCCGCTCCCTATCCAGCCCCCTTCCCCATCTCTTGTGCTCTCCTGGAACACAAAACTTCTCTTTAGAATTCTGCCACCCTGTGCCAGCCCACTGGGACCCACAACACATCTGAAATCACAAGCACCAGCATTAAATGTCCCATGCTGTTTAAGAATTAGAAAGATACTGGTGTGCTTACATTCTATTGCAGCAGCAGGATCCATGCCTTCCACATCAATAAGGTACCTGAATGAAACGCACAAAAACTCTAACTACAAAACTAACATAATATTCAAAACAAATGTAGAAGCTTGTGAATTCTTTATTTTTCATATCCATTTATGAGTCAGGACAAAACTTAGCAGCTTCTGGATGTTTCTTTCAAAATAGTCATTTGTGAACTAAAATAGGGTATTACATTACATTCTAAGGCAGGAATACAAAGTAAAATTAAACGCACAAAAAACTTCACCTGTCCTGAGAACCTGACTAGAGCACTAGGGGTCCTGGCAAGGCACACATTGGGTCAGTAATTCCCCATCCCCTCTTGCATACAGAGAAATCCCCTGCCTAACTCAAGTTGGTGCCAGGCGTTTGAGATGACTCACCTGCAAACAAGGTAGCCGGTTCTGTTTAAGCCATGCGTGCAATGAACGCCAATAAGCTTATCTGTAAGACAGGAAACTCAAGTTAGGCTTCTAGGGTGCTCAGTTTCAGAGCCCATCTAGGCAGAGAGCCTGAGAAAGCAGAAAGGAGCAAGTTTAACTGCATTAAATCACCAGCCATTTGCACTGATGGAAACAACCATCCCAACAACAGTGTTCATGCATAAGATCACATTTATGTTTAATTACATCTGAAGTATTCAGCTCCCATTTATAGAACAAGCATGAGCAGTGGCGACGCATACCCCCCGAGAGCACTGGTACACTCCCTGGCAGCCAGCACTCCCCAATTAGGCAACCAGGGGTGCGCACAGGCAGAAGCACCAGCGCCCCTCCTGCAAGTACCAGCCAAGGAGTGGGGGCACCAGGAGAAGCACCACTGGCACTTCCGGGAGTGCCACCCATGCTTTTGGGTTGGCATGATTGGCTCTGGGGGGACCCTCCCCTCGGTCGGCAAAATCAGCCACAGGGGACCCCCCGCACCAGTCACCCATGACCGTGAGTGAGGTCACCCCATATAGTCACAAATTTCCCCTCTCCCAGAAGTAAAAAATGGACACATCCTACAAGCAATTTTAAGACAGCATAAAGAGCAACCTTCTTACAAGTGCTAACCTAGCCTCCTCCTTAGCCTAAGGCACACTGACAAAACGGATGATGGATGTGATAGTTACAAAGTTGGAGATGAGACCTCACTATTCTCCACTAAAGCACAATTCTGTGCTCACTTCAGCCCAGATTCAGTATTACTGCTGCTCCCAAAGGCAACTCACATCATTGCCTCAGTATCCTCTTTACCAAGGTAAGGTAAATCCCATGTGTGTTACTAAACAGAATCAACAGTAGCACAAGCTTACTAGAGAATTCCCATGGCGCATGGAGATAGCAAGTCACATCTGTCATAGCTCAGGACACTGTAATTACAACTGCCTTGTCACTTAGGAAAGATGATCAACTAAAGGAAATCCCTGCTCACCGTTATCTTTGTTCTCCCGTAAGAACTTTTTCACTGCACCCTTGAATTTAAAAATAGTTTCATTATCAGGAACTTCGTGTCCAACGGTAAAGATCTTGTAGTAGCACAGCGTGTCTGGAAGTTCCTACAAAGCACAGAGCAATACAATATATTTGCATAAAACAAAATTAAGCGTTCTTACCATTCCATTGGCCAAAGGCCAACACAGGTAATCCTTTCATAGCTTAGAAATTAAATGGAAGATGGTGCCTGCACAGCTGTCTAATAAGCAAACTCTACACACACAGTAATACACATAGGTTTACAATAGCACCATAAGGCAGCGTTGCCAACTCTCATGATTTTTGGCATTGTTCTTAAAGTCTACGCTTTGGGACTATGAAAAAGCAGCACTTATATATATACTTATATATACTAGCCAACTGCCCATCAAGAATGACAGGCAGGGACAGAGGCCCATGTCTGACCCCTGCCCCCCCGCACTTCAGGTCTGGCCCTGCTCCCCCGCCCCCTCTCCCCACCCCCAGTCC
>NW_017729020.1:5240791-5243930 GCF_001723915.1 Gavialis gangeticus
CACCTCCTGTCTGAACATTGTATTTGCACTCTGATTGGTTGTTTTCATCAGCTGTTATATATTTTCCGTACAGCTTTTATAATATTAGAATATATAAAGTTCTTCACATTCCCGAAGCTCTGATCTCCCACTTCTACTGGCAAATGAGGTACCAACAACAATTAACACTCTGGGCTAGCCCTAGATAAAAGCGTATCCACCTCCTGGCAAGCAACTGAGTAACTCACCTCTGGTCCATAATAGCGAGTAGTGTACGTTAGATCAATGATCATGCCAAGTTCTTCTTTTTGCTCTTTGATTTGCTTAACAAGGTCTGTGGGAGAAAACCTCTCTTCTGGGGCAAGTCTCCATTCAAAACTCTGACAAGAAACAATGTTTGATATTGCAGTTATAGCACCTCATCAGAGAGGCCTGATGCAGTTTAGAAATGCAGTGTATCATAGCAGCTTTAGGAAGCAAGTTTCCTTGACACAGGCACCACCCACATCAGGACTCAGACACCCCAAATTCTAGGACATAGTGGTAAGCAACTGGTATCAGCACATAGGTACCCCTCAGGAAGCACAGGGAGATGCATTAACTACTGAAACACTTTGGCACCTGTTTGTGAAGTGCACCACCTGCCTTTCGTGCATCAGATCTGCTTGGCTGTGTTCAACAGCTGCACCCTAGACACTTTAATGATAGCAACACACTTAACAGAGGACCATGCATTTAGAAATTATGTGCCAGTTCTGCTTTGAAGCCCACTGATGACGCTAACTGGTGCGGTTAATTTGTCAGTATCCAGAAACCTACCGCCTGGTGTAAAAAAAACTCAGGGTACCAACTGAGGCAATTACCAGAAGCAACAAAACTAAAGATGCGTAACGCTGGAAGAATTTCTACCATGTATAATAATAAAGGTGTCTGCATTACAGAATCAAGGTACAGCTTGCTCGGAGGCAACACTGCAATGCACTATAATAAGCTTCCTGATGCCCACGGAAATATCTAGCATTTAGGTCAGTGGGAGTTACTATAGCAACTAGGTTCAACACGATGGAGTCTTTCCCACAATACGTGAAAAGGATAGCAAAGCAGCCCTGTTGTGCCTGGACTCTCCAGAATACAGGCTACTCAAAATCAGCTGTGGCTCATACTTTCAGGGTATAAGTCACCAAAGCGAATGGGAGCTGTAGGCACCAGCCAACTCTGAGAGTGTCCAAAAGGTCTGGTGACAAATCAGCAAAAGTTTCTACCTCTTAGTCAGAATGTCCACACCATAAAGGCCACTGAAAAACACCGGATGCCCAACTCAGGTAGTACGGCAGCTTATAGGACTGTGACTGCACTATGCTTTTATTACCTTCCCCAAAAACACTGTAACCCTCAAAACATTAAGCTCTCATTTAGTACAACCAAATTTCTTCTTTATCATTCCCAAATATCTCCTTTCTTGAAAGGTACATATAGCTGAAAAGTTCTCTCCAGACACATTCAGCCCCAAAGCTTTGGAAAAATCCCTGCTCCAACACCACTTCAATGCCCTGCTTTTTGCCACAGTCTAGTAGTGAAAAACCATGAACCCCAAAGAGACCTGATGCAAGTATCATTCACTTACCTTTTTTAAGGGAACCTTGAAAGCAATGAAGCGGGTCCCAGGCAATCTTCTTCCAAGTGGGACATAGTCTGTCCACCTAAAACCAAAGCATTACAGTTAGTGCCAGGACCTTTCCCATCATTGGAGTCTTGCCCTTTATGCTCCATTTTGCAGCCCAAATTCTTCTTTCGCTTTCCAGCTCGCTAGTTTTACTTCCTTCTTGTGGGCAAGCATGATACCAGCCCAACTCTTGTTCCCAGCTTGTCTCTGCTCAGGTCAGAGTCACTAATGCAGTGATTCTCAACCAGGGTGATGTCTGAGATACTTTTAAGGGTGCCGTGGGGCGCCACGCAATGTTAGCACAGGTAGGTGCACAAACATGATTCAGAAACCCCTAAGGAGCACATCTGCCCTGCTTTCCCTTGACTTCAGGCTAATACAATGAACAATGTCTCTCACAAGACAACCCCTGGATTTCACATAGGAACTCATGAGATTAAAAACCCTCAGACCTGATGTGGCCTTTCTGAGTTTGTTGCAACAGAGGAGTTACTCTATTCTTTTTCTGTAGCCAAGATTGCAAAGAGAAAGTCAATAGGAATTTATTATTGACCCTCTGTCCCCATACAAGAACAAAAGGTTACATGACATGAGTAGGTCAAGTTTCAAACAAACACCAGACAGTTCTCTTTCACCCAGCAGGGAATTTGAGGCTGGGACATGTTGCCACCAAACATGGTGGAAGCTGAGAACTCACCCAGGTTTACGGTGGGACAGGACACATTCATAGAGGAAAGGGACATTGGCAGCAACTGAGAGGGGCACAGCCTCCAAATCAGAGCGTCCTCGAGCTTAAATGCTGGAGGCTGAAGTGTAAGAGGAGTAGAGGGAAAAGCCCTGGCTAGACCCAGTTCCCTCCTCCTTTCGGCATCTGCTGTCTGCCATTATGCAAGTGGCCTCCTTGATGCCGAGGGAATGTGGGCCTAGGCCCACTGAGGAGAACAACCAGTCTTCTTTACTAAGGCACGCACTACAGGTGCTGCCAACAGCTCCCTTGGGACAAAAAGCAAATTGTGACGGGGCGAGGTCGCGGGTTCATAATGAGCGCTCCACAGGGGGCACCGGGCAGCTCCCACCAGCCCTCGAAGGCATCTGCAGAGCTGGCAAGCACCCAGAGGCCTCCAGGGGATCAGACAAGGGAGGGGACATGGCTCCAGTCACCCGGGGTCCTCCCAGCCCAGCCTCCACCTGGCCAGGGGGACCCCGAGCTGGGCAAGGGCCAGGAGGTCCTGGGACCTGGTGGCACTCAGCACACAGAGCAAACAGGGAGAGCCAGCACAGCCCAGGGCTCCTTCGGTCCGTGTGGGGGCTTCAGCACCGCTGGGGGAAGGCCTCCACCTGAGGGAGGCTGAGGGGAGGGGGTAGGGTTACCATATGTCCGGGTTCTCCCCAATGTGTCCCCTTTTTTCAGCTCCTGTCCGGACAGGTTTTTAAAATGTGAACAGATGTCTGGGTTTTTGCTCTGCGTGTGTGTGTTAGGAGGGGGGCAACAGGTCG
>NW_017729020.1:5243976-5244520 GCF_001723915.1 Gavialis gangeticus
AAGCTGGAGGCCGCCAGGCGGAGACTCCCCGGCCCTTCCCTCCGGGCCCAGCCTGGCACGGGAAGGGTTAATACCCGGTAAAAAGGGGGGAGGGTTGAGGGCGGCACAGGCAGGGTTAATATCGGGGGGGCTGGGGACGGCACGGGGAGAGTTAATAACCGGTAAAGGGGGGTGGAGGGTAGGGGGCGGCACGGGAAGGGTTAATATCCGGTAAAAAGTGCGGGGAGGGTTGGGGGAACGGGACGGGGAGAGTTAACACCCGCTTTGGGGGGGGGTTAATCCCCGCGGGGGGCGGGGGTCTCACCGGTCGGGCAGGCGGGTGTTTGCGCCTGGCATGGCGGCGCACAGCAGCCACTTCCGGGTCCCACGACCTCACGTGATCCTACGCAGGCATCTGCGTCCCGCCCATTGTGGTTACGTCACGTCCCCGCCTCTTCCCCCAGCCCGGCGGCGTCCCCCTGGGGGGCGAGAGGGGGAGCGTGGGCGAGGCCTGGTGCGAGCTGCGTCGCGGGCTCGGGGCTCCTGCGAAGAGGGGCGGAAGCCA
>NW_017729020.1:5249520-5269116 GCF_001723915.1 Gavialis gangeticus
GCGAGGCCTGGTGCTAGCTGCGTCGCGGGCTCGGGGCTCCTGCGAAGAGGGGCGGAAGCCACGGCGGGCTGGGGGGCACGCGGCCAAAGCGGCGGAAAGCAGCAGGGGGCGCGGACGAAGTCGCTGTGGCCAAATGGCGAGATGCCTACGCTTCTCTGCGCCGAAGAGGCGTCCCTGGAGCTGCGGAAACCCAGCGGAGCCCCGCTGAATCGTCTGGCGCCGCGTTTCGCAACCCCGGTCACAAGACTGGACGAAAGGGCCCGAACAAACGTTAACAATGGATTCTCTGTTAAAGGAGAAAGACACGGGACACCGTGGCTCGTCCCTTGCAGAGCTCCCGTCAGCCCGGGGCTGCTTGGGCCCCCTGGCCCAACACGCTGGGGGCGGGGAGCAGTGGGCCAGGTGGTCAGGAGTGGCCATTGATGTTTAGAAATGGGCCCTGGCAGCAAAAGGGTGAGAACCAGTGGTTTAGCACGCAGCAGAGTGGCGGAAAGGGAATTTGCAGAGCAAATACCTGAGGCCTTACCAAGAAATAACACGCTCCTTAGGTTTGCCAGCAGCCCCAGGTCTGTGCAACAAGCATTAAGCCCAGCAGGCTGCAGCAGTCTCAGACAAGGGAAACCCACCCATGGCGGAGTCTTGTCCTTGCTCTAACGTATCTCCCCTCCATCCCCCATGTGGGGCCACTCCATGCCCCTGAGCTGGGATGGAGTGAAACGGATTGGCTGAGATGGATGCCGTGCACCACGGACAGGTTCCCAACTCCTAATGTGCCCAAAGGGGCCTTTCCCTATCCAGGTACCCCACAGTTAGCAATGGGGGGCCTGTTCCCCAGCATCTGCTGGGCTGGAGATTAGAGCCCCCCAGGCTAAACAGGCATCTGCAGCACTACGGTTAATGCTGCGCGTGATGCTTGAGGAGGCTCTGATACCGCCAGCGGCCATCAGATGGTGACAGCACCTTGTTCCTCTGTTAATGGATAATGCATGGAGTAGTTTTAATGAGTACATATGCTCATCCTTCTTCTCATCCTTCCTCTCTCCATCCTCTCCCCTCTTTTATTAGTTTTAAGCACAACTTGCCTGTGTTCACACAGCAAACAGTGGCAGGCCCAGAAGCCTGGCTGCCTGCTAGGTTCAACCCCTCAGTAAAGGGCTTAGGATACCCTCAGCTTTTGTCCCCCTGCCTCATGCCCTACAGCATGAACAACATGTGCCCCCAGAGGCCGGGGGGGGGCACGGCAACTGCCTGTTGGTGGCGGAGGCAGGGGCAGCAGGGAGCTCCCACAGGTGGCCATGGCGCTGTCGGCGGTGGGGAGGGTGGCAAGCGTTGATCAGTCAGCAACCACCCACAGACGCCACCAGTAGCATCAGCCGTGGTCAGCAGCGATCGGGGACTGCTTGCAGATGCCGCCGACACCGGCGAGGAGGGGGTGGCAAGTGGCGACCGCCCGCAGGCACCACCAGCAGCATCGGTGACACTTTTTGCAGGGGGTGCACCGCCAGTCTTGGGGTGCATGTGCACCCAGGTGCAGCCCTTATGCATCGCCAATGCCCTACAGCAATAGAAGTGATTGCAGCTCATTTTGAATGTTGTAGCTACTAGGGTTGCCAGCTCTGTTTGAATCTATTCTGGGAGGTTTCATCACATGGCATAATGACATTAAGGTATCCACATGTTTGCATATATCAATTACAGATTATGGTGCATAGACTTTACGTCAGGAAAACAAATGCATATTACTATTACATTTTAAAAACCTACGGGACTACTGCATAAATCTGATTCAACATTTAATTTTTTTTTTAATCTCCCGAGTGACTCTCAGCAGTCTCCTGATGGTTTATATCTAATTCCTGGAGACTCCAGGGCAATCCAGGAGGGCTGGCAACCCTGATAGCCATTCATGCAAATGAGAGACAGCACATTGAAAGTTGAGAGCCTCGTGTGCTCTGGTGCTTGGAGATGATCAGATGGGCCCTCTAGTGTCTGTCATGCTAAGGAAGCCCCTGTATGGGACTAAGCACTGCTGAGATGTGCACACTTTATCTAGAAGAAAGATTCCTGCCTAGGCAGAACAAACCACTCCTTTCCCAACAGTCCCCATGTCCCTTCACCCCCCAGCCCCTCCAGCCCTTTCTCCTGCATCAAGTGCTGCCCTTTGCTAGATCCCAACTGGCTGCAAACAGGGACAAGGGATGGTTCCATGGCGGTTGGACAACAGCAGCTGCAGCCCAAGGAGTAGAGGCAAGAAGCCGATGGGGGTATAATAAAACCCGGAGAGTAGAGAAATGTACCCCTCATGTTGCCCCAGGGGAGGGACAATGAGGACGGATGTAGCCATGAATGCAGAGGTGGCCGTGGGGAGCAAAAGTGCCCTGGGCTAAAGGAAATGGCTGTGGGTAGGAGTGAGAGAGAGTCCTGTCTTTCCCACAGGGATATACCTCTGCTGGAGAGGACACAGAGATGTTGCAAAGGAGGATGGATAATAGAAAAGCGCCCCGTGAACAGTCCTGCACCTATGTCCTATTGGTGCTTTTCACACTAGCCATACCAGCTACAGAGTGCACCGGTTTGGAAATCAGTGGGATGGAGGAGACAAGAGAAAGAACAGCCTGGAGGATAGGCATAGATGCAAGCAGAGAACCAGCCCTCCAGGACACACAGAAAGCAACCTCATCAGCCAGACCATGCAAGACAATGCAACTTCCATGCAGACTTGAGACCTGGCTCAGGAAATTCCCCAGAACTATTCATAGTTTCACAGAGTTCATGGTGAGAAGGTGTCATGAAATCATGTAGTGTGACTTTCTGCCTATGAGAAGCCATCGAGTCTCACTAAGTTACCCCTGTAACAGAGCCTGGTAGCTTGCATTCAACTCACGCACCTCTTCCACCAGGGTGCCGAGTCCTGATGGAAGACATGAAGAGATAGAGAATGGACCACTTCCCCTGGCAGTGTGAATCCCCTGCTCTGGTCAAAAAAGTCACCATGTTTCTATTTTGAGAATGCCAGGCTTCATCTTTCAGTTATTGCTTCGTGCCAGGGCTTTCTCAGATAACTTAAAAGAGTACCTGGCCTTTTCTCCCCATGCAGAGCAACTTCCACAATGCAATGAAGTCCCCTTTTGGTCAGGATCCTCTCAAACTGTTCAATATCCTTTGATAAAAAAAGGGGAAACTGGAGCCACACACACGGATCTGTCTCACCTGTGCCACATGAAGAGGTAACATCACTTCTCTACACTCCTGTTTATATAACCCAGGCTCACATTAACCCTTCCTGGCATCATATTCACCCTGGATGCTCATTTTCAGTTGATAGTCCCTAAATTGTCTTTACAGAATCACAACTTGCTGGGATACAATCCCCATTCTGTAAATATGGCCTGTCTTCCTTATTCCTAGGTGTGTCATTCTGGCTGTATGCCAGTGGATTTTGTTCCAGTGGGCCCAAGATTCCCAACTCTGTGTGTAACGGCCTGTCCTCCTTGTCACCTACCAACATGCCAATTTATGTGTCATTTGCAAATTGTTCGAGGTCACTGATGAGCAAGTTGACTGGGACAAGGGAGACAGTGTTGGCCAGTGCATACATAGCTAAAAGCCTTAAGTTGGGCAGCTAAGAACAGAGGGAGGCAGTTAGCCATATTAGTTGGAAGTCAGGCAGAAGGCAGGGCAGAGTTTTACCTTCTGGGCTGATTCAGAGGTACATAAGCTTTTGTACCGACCAAGTGATCTGTTGCTTATAGAAACTTATGTACCTCTGAATTAGTCAGTCGATAGGGTGCAACGCTGCTCTACCTTGGGCAACTAAATAAAAGTTGCCTGATACTCATTCAGCTGAACTGAAAATTCATAGCTCCCCTTGAAATTAATGGGAGCTCACTGCTTCTGGAAGTCATGTGTACCAGGTCTCAGTGTGGGTGTGGCCAGTTCTCGTGGCTTTTCTGTCGAGTCTCAGACTATTGTGCTTTCTTCAGAGCTAAAATCAAATGGTTCAAGACCCATTTCAAACTCTCCTGAGAGAGAAATCCTAGCCCCATTGTGGCAATGGGAGTTCTGGGATTGATTATAACTGCTCTAAACCGTCAGCATGGCATTATCCCCACTTGCATATCTGAGAAGCTGTTACCCCAGGGGCGGGCAATTATTGCAAACGGAGGGCCACTTACTGAGTTTTGGCAAGCCATCAAGGGCCACATGACAGGCAGCCAAGGGCAGATAAATATTAATTTTCTGACTTTTTTAGGCGCCCTGCAGACCGAATAGACTAGTCTGGCGGTCTGTATCTGGCCCACGGGCCACATTTTGCCCACCCCTGTGTTACCCAGTGCCCAGGGCAGCTGTAAGGACATGGTAGCTGGACTCTGCAATAGTGCTGTGCTGCTGTGTTACACCCTACGCAGCCTTGCTACCTCATTCCCCAACAAACAGCATTTTCCATCTCCCTAACTGCATTCCTGGC
Organism: Gavialis gangeticus; assembly: GCF_001723915.1. Classification (NCBI taxonomy): domain Eukaryota; kingdom Metazoa; phylum Chordata; order Crocodylia; family Gavialidae; genus Gavialis; species Gavialis gangeticus. The sequence continues at coordinate 5,253,989 of NW_017729020.1, forward strand.
CTCCAGGTTGGTACCCACATCCAGCTGCCCAATGAAATTGCTCCAGCATTATGACATCCTATTGCATCACTGCATTCTCTCCCATCCCATCCTCACAATCTTGGTTGGCATTACAGAGTCTTCTGGGTTGCCATGAGGACGGCACCAAACAAGTTCGTACCCTCGCACGCGGCCCACGCATTCCATACCGGACGCATGCTCGGGTGGGGTCCAGCGGAGCTGCGGTCTCCCGGAAAGGCTGAAATCATCACAACTCTAACTTTTTCTCTGACTTACTCCCTCATCATGGCAGGTACGGGATAAGGATTTTCCCAGTGCTTCAGTTTGGGTCCCACCATCCAAAGATGAAGGAGATTTTTTGTCTTGCCTGAAGGGGAACGGGGTCCATGTATTTCTCATGCACCATCCTTCCTCCTCATCCTCTCTGGAGAGCTGGGACAGGCTGGGGAAGATAGAGCATTGGGGCCAACAGTGTGGGAAATTTGAACAAGTGAGAGTCATAGAGAAAAGTGAAAAAGCTGGGAATGGATCGTCAACATTATGGAATATAAAGTCAGATGGCTACTCAGCCACAACATGAAATGGCAAGAGGGGTATGAAGGAGTGATGTGAGATGTGTAGAAGGTAGACAGTGCCAGGGACAAGGAGTGGGTCTTGGGTTTAAGAGATGCCAACAATTTGGACAGCACTCAAAAATAACCATCTCTTAAAGACTCAAGTCTCTGTGGCAGTGATTTTACAATCTCAGTTCCTTATTGATAAGTGCTTTTCTATCCCATATTGTCAGTGAGAGACCTTCACAGACCCTGACAGGGTTTTTACAGGGACAATGACTTTGATTTGGTGATTTGCCGGGGATCAGGGCAGGGGGTGTGGAATCTGTCCCTGGTATAAACATCTTGAAACAAAATCCTTTTCTGACAGCGGGGTGATTGTGATCGCTGGCTGGGAGCCAAATTCTGACTACTCCTGTAAGTTTGGTGTTGTTAGGAGAGAGAAGGAGATGTCCCAGGATGTTCTGGTGAGAGGACCAAACAAGCTGGCCATTTTGAGGACTGAGAAGCCATACATTTATGGTATGCCAATGCTGGGTGTCCAGTTCTCCAGGCAGAGGCTGAACTGGTTTTCCAGGACTGACAGTTAGTAAGAGAGCCTGGAAGAGATTAGGACTTAACAGTCTTGTCTTTCTGTTTTTCTCTGCAGGAAATTTCCAATATTCTCTACCAGTTGGTGCTGCCAACCTTCAACAACCGATCTTCTCTGCAGTGGCTGACAGCCCTTTGATCAGAGGAGGCCTTCAGACTTTCTCTGGATCCTCCCTACCAACCTTAGGCTCAGCTTGGCTCATGCCTTCAGGCTCAACCCTACCTGTTCAGTCTAATGCAGGAAACACCAATGGTTTCACCTATCAGCTGCCTGAAACAGCTCTATGGCCAGGACTATATGGGACTGCTGGACAGACGCAGATCCCCAGATCAGCTGCTTCTTACCCCACTGTCTATGAATGGGGAGTACAGGGCAACCCCTACAGGGCTGCAAAGGTCTCTGCACCTTGCTCTGTGGCGTCACTAGTCCAGGACATGTCAAATCCTGCTCTCGATCAGCTGAGCAACACCAGCTCCTTGGAGCACCTTTATGGGCAGATTCAGCTGCCTGCAAATGCCCGTCTTGTGCAGATACAGCCACAGGCGACACCACTGCAGGTTCTTCAAAGCCAAGGGCATGGCCAACAAGTCCCTGTGCAGGACTGGAGAAGCATCTACCTTTATAACTGTGATGCAAGGGGCCAGGTGGCACCAGGAGAGATGTACTCTACTGTGTCCAGCAGCAGGGTCATTACAGTGCCAGCCAAGTCCCAGAATGAAATGGTTTTGGTCCTGAAACCCATCCAGCCCATGAGCACCCAGGCAGCCCCAGCTGACAGTTTGTACCATCCAGTCTCAGCACGGTCGGCAAATCTCCAGGACACCAAACCAGAGTGCAAAGGCAAGGGGGAATATTCAGATGCTGAGTGTGTCCTGATCCCTGCTTTGGGTATAGGCTTAGTGCCAATAATTTGCCATAGGGTCCATCTGCACCATGTCCTCACCACTTAGCACTCCCCACCCACTCACTCCCACACACCCAGCCCAGAAGTGCAGTGGGTTGGTGAGGCTGAAGAAAGCAGATGTTCCCATAGTATCCAAGCACAGAGGGTAGGTTTCAGGGTTTCAACCACAGTATAAGAAAGGACTATTTGCTTGGTGGAACTCATTTATACAATGAGTCAGGTAGGGTCTCATCCAACACTCTTTGAAGTCAGTGGAAGTTGTTGCATTAGGCCAGTTATGAACCTTTGGAGATAACGCTCATGTTCCCAGAAGAAGTGCTCAGGGAGGACTTTCAGTGCAGCTCCCTGTCTGGCAATCCACATCCTGGGGTAATGTCCCTAGTGTTTCACCCAATCTCTCAAGCCTTGGTTGCTCTGACTATTGTCTTGCGGCTCTAGCAGTTACCTCAAGGCTGGACCCAGGAACTCATGAACTTAAAGGGAGTTTTCTTTTGACCTCAGAAATTTTGGGACCAGGTCCATGAGGGCTTAAAAGTGTAGGCCAAGGATGCCCTCCCACAGGGCTGGAGACTGTGTTCCCTTGGATGAGTTATTTGCTTGGTTTAAAATAGTTAAGGATAACTGAGGTTGTGAATAATTTGGCTGGATGATGTGTCTGGAGTGAGGCTGTTTAGAACCTGGTAGTGGGGTCAGGTTTCTAAACTAGACCCTTGTTTAGCTCTGTCTACACTGGGTTTGAATTGACACCCAAATGTTTCTGAGTCCAGACAGGGCATAGAATGAGTTTAGAATGGCAGGAAAGAGCAGGCAGGGGAGTTTTTCTCAATAAAATGCAACTACAAGTCGTAGCTTCACCATTGTTGTAAATCACAGTTAGACACAGGGACAGAAAACCTATCCTTCTTCTCCCATGGATCTTTCCTGATAGGGCTAAAGGCAAATCTCTATTTGCCATGAGCAGCACCATACCTAGAAGACATATTTTCAGAGACTCTGAATACATCTGTCAGAGGGCACCAGCCAGCTAATTCTAACCCTATCACAAAGCAAGCATAACCCCATCAAATGGTGGCAACTGAAACCTTGCTATTGTACTTTCAGAACTGAGCATGAAGGCTGCACATGTGGTAACAGCAGAGATGCTAACCCCTCCATTGAATTCATTCCTCCAGCAGGAACAGTTTAATTCCTGGCTCTCTCCAGTGACCAATGTCCTGTCCTAAGAGTCTGCCTCTGAAACAAAGCACATGCACACAACCAATGACATGACACCTGTGACTGACTTAACCCAGACTTAAAGGGTTCAATGCTGCCCAGGCCTCCAGCTGCCTCAGTGGGGCACCTCAGCGTGCTGGGTAGGGTTTCTGGTTCACAACATCACTCTTTTTCCTTGATTTCTCTCTTGCAGTGCTGGACACCCCACCAGAAACATGGCTTGAGCCCAAGACTCTTCCCTTACAACAGATTCCAGACCAGCAAGACGATGGAGTGGAGAAGGTCAGCACAGAGATTCCTGCTGAGATCCTGGATGAGTTTCTGCTGCCTCCAGAATCCCAGGAGACACCTCTATTCCCTTTAGAAATCCCTGACATTAATGAACTGTTGGCCTGGTTTGACCCTGTTGAGTCAACGAGCAAGGACCCTCACACAGAGGGGCTTGCTGGTGCTAGGGAGGTGATGCCAAGTGATTCCTTCAACAAGATGCCTGCAAGGAAATGTGTTTCCATGTGCCATGTTGAGGGAAAGGATCCCTTGGCTGCCCTCTTATCTGCCCCTGCAGTGGAGCCTCTGGATGGAGCCCCTCTGCCTACACCTGGGAAGTGGAGCACCCCAGAGAATGCTGCAAAGCTGGTGCAGACCTCAGGTCCTTTTGCGATTACCCCATTGGTGGGGTCTGGCCTCATGATTGGCAGTAGTGGACCCAGACTGTCAGACCCAAAGATGCCAGGAAGAAGGAAATCAAAGCTACCAGCAGCTACCCCACCTGTTCCTCCTTCACAGGCTCTCAAGCGCAGTGGCTCTCATGGAAAGGGACTCAGCATTGACAAGGGCGTTGCTCCAAAGAAGAGGAAGGTGGAAGTGGCAGCAGGGTGTGAGTTCTCCCAATATCTGTGCCAGGGGGATAGGGAGAACTGTAACCCAGGAGCAAGCACTAGTGGCACTGCAGGTGAAGCCATGCCAGGCCAGTCCTCAGGGGACAGCCTCCTCCTGACTCCATGCAGTGTTATGGAACAGACAGTGGCTGACATCCAGAAGTCATCCATGACAGAGCCAATGGGCCCAGCAGAAGCTGTGACACCTGACAAGGGGCAGCATCAAAAACTGGGCGCCCACGGGAATGACAAAGGGAAAGGGGCAGTACCAGGCAAGGGAAAATTCAAGACGCCTGGAGGTCGAGGTGGGAAGAAAATCCCCCAGCAGGAGGCACAGCCTTCAAAAGTACCTCGGAGCCACCTGGAGATGCAGATGCTGGAGTCCATCCAGGTGTTTCACCCTCTGGGCAAGAAACTTCAGCCAGCCACCCCAGCTCCAAAGCCCCCTGCGCCACCCCCGAGCAAGGCTCCAGCAAGGACCCCCACTGTGTCGCCACAAATCATCCTGGGGCTTAAGAGGCGCCTGGAAGCCCTGGCCAACCAAAAGGCAAAGATTCATCGACCAGCCCCTGGGGGGAGGAAGGATGGACAGATGGACACCCCTCAAAAGGATGGACAGATGGACAACCCTAGGAAGGAGGGACAGGCAGACACTGCTAGGAAGGACAGACAGATGGACACCCCAAGGAAGGAGGGGCAAGTCTTTGCTCCTAAAAGACTCTTCCAAATCCCAGGAAACCCAGGAGATGGAGCTGTGCCACCGAGCAGCAGCTCCACTGCTCCCGTGCAGCAGCGCCTGCCCCCTCCTCCTCACAGCTCCACGTCACCCTGGCATCCCTCCCCTTCCCACTCTCCCGTGGTGGCCAGGAACAACCCCCTCCAGGAGCTGGAGGTGTCCCTGCCCATCACGCCGGAGCAAAGGCCCGAGAGAGAGGCAATGAAGAGGAAAGCGCAGAAAGAGAGGGAGCTGGCAGCACAGTACATGAAGATTGGGAGGCGACAGTTCTTGGTGGAGAGGGAGAGAGACTGGGCACTGGAGGCTGAATGGGGCTACCTGTCCCTTATTCATAGATAGCTAGCTCTGAGATTACCCCTGTCCCCACCCATGCCCCGCCATCTCTCCCACCGAGAGCCCTACGGAGTCACTACCCAGTCATCTTGTTGGACTGCAATTCTTTGTAGGGAGAGAGAAGTTCAATGCCAAAATTAGCCACTGCTCTGTTCTGTGAATGGAGGGCGGCTCCCTGTTGTATGTATTCCCATTCAGGTGTGTACAGTCCTATTCCCATGTATATAGTGCTGTTCTGCTATTCTGTTCTGAGGTATGAAGTTCGATTTTCCATTTGATTTTTAATTAAAGTTCCAGCTTGTCCTTTACTGATCTTCCACCCACGGCCACGTCAAGATCGCGTTTGCAGCAGCCCTGCTTTTAAACAGCAGGCACAGAACTCTGTTCTACATCAGGCAGGTCAAGGAAATCCACTTCTGCTCAGAAAGCCAAAGCAAAGCCCCTCTGCCACTTATATCCTATGGAGCTCCTGACATTAAGGCCACTTGATAGTCCAGGGATCAGGCCAAATTAGGGCTTGGTGGTTCTTATTCCCTTGGCTGACACCAGCACAAGGGAGAGGAGGATCTCACCCAAGACAGAGTCAGATGAAACCTTGCCCCATGGACACCCCTTGATTTAAGCAGGGCAGGGGAGGGCAGGGCAGGATTTGATAGAGACCCCATGAAAACTTGCTCATCAGAATCAAGATTTCAGGAGAAACGAGTTATTTGGATCTCACTGATTTTAGCTTTACACCAGTTATTCTTGATTTATGCTGGCATAAATTGGGTGGTGGTGGGGAGAGAGAGAGGAGGAGAAAGTCCACCAGGCTAGATCAGAAATCAGTCCATTGATGTCACTTGTATAAAAGCAGAGCGAGAGAGGGGCTCTTGCCTTCACTCCTCTCAGGGTGGGATCAGTTGCTTCTCCATTCAGTCCTAGGCCACAGCCCCTTCTGCACTGACCATGCTTATCCAGCAGGTCCTCACAGTTTCTCAATGTACTTTATCAACAGCAGTAGGTGCCATCACCTCAAAGAGCCCTCTGAAAGCAAAGTAACATTTCATCCTCACAGCGGGAGCGAAGTGTAAGAGAAAGGGGTTTTTAGAACAACAGGAAGCCTAAATGTGAGTCTGCTTTGCTTCCAGTCCCTAAGACAGGAGATCCCACCTTTCTTGTGAAGAACAGACTCTCCCAAATCACTGCCCTCCACCTCAGAGCACAGAAGGCGAGGGAGCTTGCAGCTCAGTACAGAGCCCTGGGGAAAGAGGATGGCTAAGGGGCACAGAGATGGACAGCAGCCAAGGAGCTTGCATTAGCATAGTTGCTATACAGGGTTTTGCAGCTGTCCCACCAGTGTCCTCTCACATTGATCCCCTGTCCCTCAAGCATCCCCCGCCTTATACCCAACCATTGTGCTTCCTTCTGCTCCTCGAGTCCAACCCAAGTCCCATCATTCACCCTTCTCCCCATAATTTCTTATGGTTCTCTCTCTGGATCACCCATCTCCCATGGATCCCCGTTTTCCTCCCGGCCCCAGCATCTCCCTTCCACACTCCCCTTCCCCGCACCATTCAGTTTAAATGTCCGTCAAATGGTCCCATGAATTAATTCTTCTCACCCTGTCTCTTCTGGTGTCACGCAGGCAACGGCAGCACTGAGCTTGCTTAGGAAATTCATTCATCAAAGCAAATTTTTTTAAAAGTGCAGGAAATTACAGTAACTGGAAGAGTGAAAGTTGCAGGATACTGTTACTAAGTTTAAGGACAGACCTTGACACGAGATGATAACACTTCTTGGGAGAGAAAGACCCAGGAAAGCACACTTACACAGAGGTGAAAATATCACCCCAAGAAGGTCTAGAGACACACAACCTATTTGCAGTGGTGTCACTGGTCAGCTAGACTCTGCGTCCTGCTTTCTGACTTGATCCTTTCACCAGGGACCTGCCTGCATGTAAGAACTTAATAGCAATTTGGTAGCTCATACAATGAGAAGCAAACAGTGTCTCACTCTCCTGGGCTACCCCAATTCAGGCTTTGGCCCTAGCCTTTAGTTTCCTCTTTCTTGCTCTCTGATGCAAATCTCCCCCCAGGCAAAGCTTGAGTCCAATATTGTTCAATTTTGGTGGATGAGCACTTTGGAAGCCAGCAACGAAAGTATCATAGGGTGAAGAAAACTAAGCCCTTGCTTGGTTCTCTTAGCTGATTTATTCCCAGTATTTATAGCTAAAAAAATAGGCTTTCACAGTCATGAATGTTTAAATAGCACTCTTTGAGACTGCTTTGTGAATGGCTTTGTCATCCGACATTTCTAAGCCTGCGAAATCTTTTATTTTTATGTTGCTACATAGTCATTAAAATTTAACCACCGAATGCTTTCATGCCGTCATCAACATTGGAGCACATTCAGAGGTGAGATGTAAAATGGGGTAAGTCAGACAGTGCAGATCAGATTTTGATCTCCCTCTGTGGTAAGCAAAACCAAGGCTTAGGCCCCTTAGATACACTTACATCCATTTACTGATGTGGAAGTGACCGCATGGGACTCTGTGTTGGAATAATTTACATGTCCAATTGCTGTAGCAATTATGTCTGTTTAGACTTCCTGGGACAGCTATTCATTGTGTCCTGTTGCACATGGAGCTGGATTTTCAAGTGCTCAGCACTCGTGCTCAAGGCCGGATGGTCCAAAGAGCTCAGTCCCCGGGGTGCGCAGAACGAGCTGAACACTTCTGACAATCTGCCCAATTGTTTAGGAACCTCAGTTGCCCACACACAGATGCATAAGAGGTAACTAAATACAGACGGGCAAGCAAGACTGGGTCTAACAGTGAACAATGCGCTGTAGAGGAAAGAGTATAAATTTCATTCAATTTAGGAACAAATCCTCATGATATGGAAACCCAGTTAAGCCAACAAGCTTTATCCATCTACTTTCCCAGAGTTTTTGGCCCTTGAGTTCCCTCTCCATTTGCTAAGACTGGGACTGTCAGGTTCCTGCAGAGCCAGCTGAGCCCAGATCAGCTTCTTACAAGAAACAAGCTCATGAATTATAAACCATCTCAAAAGACATTCACAAAATGGTTGGGTCATCAGACCCATGAGACCTCTGTGATTTATGGGAAGCCGCATGGCAGCCAGCTTCCAGATTCTACCTCCCTATGCAGTGGGAGCCTCTCGATGGGCAAAGAGGCAAGTTTATCTGTTGAGTCCACTTCTTTATCAGGACAAGACTGTGGGTGAGGGATCAATAGGAAACTTTCCTTGGGAATCAGTTTCTCAGCCCCAAGAAATTCTGGTTAAAAAGAAAAAACAGCAGTCCACCCACTGCAAGAATGACCCAGGGGCTACAGTACTCCCTTGAGATGTGGACAGACACAGGACAGACACCTGCTCTTCTTGTCTTAGGACCTGAATCTGATTCTCTCATGTCAACTGCTGGGCTGTGGGCTGCTTTCTCCCTAGACCCTGGAAACCTTGCCCATGAATGCTTTTCAAAATCATTGCTTTTCAATTAGACATTCTTGAGCCAGGGCCCCCAACTTCATGACTCAGGCCCCAAATTTCTTACATCAGGCCCCCAAAACCATGTGGCAAGTCCCAAGCTCCATGAGACTGGGTGAACTGTCAGGGGACTGCTACTTGCATTAGCTTTTCTACCTGTTTCCTTGGCTTTAGAGCTCAGGTTTTCCAGCTTTGCACCACAATCACAAGCACCAGACACTTCCTGCTTTATGAATAAAAGCTGAGATTCTCACCTGCTCATAAAGCTCTGGGATCCAGGCCCTCAAAGGAAACATCATCAGATGTCACAAGACTCCTGGTACAAACCATGCAGGTAGGTGATGCTGCAGCTCTACCCAGTAATGGACCCAATGAAAACCCTGTAGTCAAATACCTCCAATGGCTGGGTATTGGCCATCAAGTCAAGAACTAAATTTAACAGTTCAGGATCAACAAGTCAATCACATTATTGAATGACAATTATTGAATTATTGACTTTTTCAATAACAATTATTGCATTTAATATACAATTATTGAATTATTCAATAACAATTACTGAATTCAATATACATTTTTTTTTAAATGTATATTGCTTCTGAAGGTCTCTTTGGACTACAAAGCTCTCAGAAAAGGAACAATGGTCTTAGGGTTAGATGAATAGCCAGAAACTCAGGAAATTCTGGTTCAGTTCCTGGCGCTGCAACTGATTCACCATGTGACCTTGGTCGAATTACTTCTCCACGCTGTGTTTTACTTCCCTGTCTCATCAAATTAGACTGTAAGCCCTTTGGGACAGAGGCCATGAGTGACTAGTGCCTCCTGAATCTGTGGGGGCACCCGCAGAAGCCATCAACAGCAGTAGCCCTGTCAGGGGGAGCACCAGTCCTACTGACAGCATCAGTGTCGGCCGTTGGGGGGAACCCAGCCCCTTCAGGGGGGCACATGCACCCCCATGCATCCCCTACCAGTCACCTATGACACAGGCTATATCAATACCCCAGGCCCCATCCCAACCAGGACTTCCAGGTACTACTTCAACCCAAATTACAATGACACATTCCTGCGGTTTACATTTACTGATGATTAATACCACTTAAAGAGAGCTAATCCATGAGTAATAATGAATGAGGGCCTTGTTAGATGCTGTGAACTGACCACATGCTGATTGGTGTTAGCAGTAGCTTGGAGTCTGGAGCAGTTACACCTTTAATTTAGAAACCTCCTTGGCTGTTCGCCACCTGCACACCTGTGCTTACCACTAGAGGCCTGGTGAGTGGGGGCAGGAGCAGAAGCTGTAGCCGTTAGTGGCCACGACAGGGCTGGCGAGGCAGGACAAGCTTTACAGAGATGGGCTGGGGAAGTGGGGCAGGAACGTGTCACTGGGAGGCGGAGAGTTAATGGGAGGTGGAAAGGAAATATGGATGGAGGAAGGGTGGCAAAATGAAGCAAGTGAAGTCAGCCACTGTTAAGGATAAAATTAAAACTAGTAAGAAAAAGAATGAAAAAAGAAAACAAGGGAAAATAAATTAAAGGTTTCATGTTTTGATAAATTGGGATTGGAGTGTGAGGGGTGCTGGTTGTGTTTCCAGAGGAGGCTAGGAGCTAGGGGCAGGGAGGAAAGGCACTTTGGGGGGAGCCCCTGCCCCGCCCCTGCCCTGGGATGGAAACCCCAGCACACGAGGACCTGATCAGGCCCCCAATCTTATTCCCCCACACCTAGGGTGCAGGGCTTGCTGGGGATATGTTTCCTCCCCCCGGCTGCTTTGGCCAGGGGCAGCGGCAGGACGGGGGCAGGAAAGCAGAGGCTGGAGTCCCAGCTGTTCCACTGACCTGCACAGGAAGGGAAAGCCTGATCCAGCCCCCTGCCCCCCAGCACCTCCAAGGCTGCCTAGCTGCTGTGGCTCTTCCCTGCTCCCAGAGGCTGGGGAGAAAGCACTGATTGCTCGCTGGGGTAGCCCAGGGGGTGGAAATGCCAATGCCAATGCTACTTGTGGTCTTTACTATGGGGAAACTAACACAATTAGAAAGTGTTGCTGTGGCTTTTCCTGGAGTTTAATATACAGGACAGTGTGATGCAGTCCTCTGGGATAAAGATCAAAAGATACCTTCAAAGGCTTGTTTGCTCTGCTGTGTCTCCCCTGCCAAGCCCTGAGGGAAACAGACACCTGGATCTTCATGGCTGGGATGGCTGGGGGTGTGGGGACTTGAGGGGAGAGCCAAAATGCAATGATTGATCAACTGCTAAGGGCTGGAAAGTCAAATCTCCTTGCCAGGCACGGGTCTGTTCTGATCTGATCTCCCTGAAAAACAAATCAGGCACACAGTTGTCAGCTCATGTCCTCTCCCTTCTCCCCGACCCTACCTAGCTACACATGCTGGCTGGAGGGGAGCGTGTGGGGACCTGTGAGGTACATTTGGGGCCTGAAGCTGGAAGAGAAACTGAGGCACACAATTGTCAGCTCAAGTCCCCTTCCTCCCCAACCCTACCTAGCAAAACATGGTGCAAACTGCAAACAAATCCATGGCATAGACAAGGGGCTGACTACCATTCCCCCTGATGCCTAGGAGTCCTGTGGCCCACTGGCTGCACCTCACCCCAGCCTGACACGGAGCTTGAGAGATGCATTTGCATGGAGGAGTGTTCAGACCCTGCACTGCTGGGGACCTGAGTCAGGTCATCCTCAACACTTAGCAGCCATCTTTTGATGGCACTCCCTCCCTGCCAGGGTGCAGGCATATGGGATGTCAGCGGTGTTCCCTGCCCCCCTGGGAAGGGAAAGCTGCCCCTTTTGGACGTGCCACTCAGAGCCACGCTCCCTGCTTGCTGTGTGGTACCCTGGGGGGTGGAAGCATTGCAGGAGTCATGGTGGCTGCAGTGTGGGGCAGGGTGCACACAGCATGCCCATGGAGTCTCTCTATAGTCCCAGGAACAACCTGGTGGCAATTGCTGGCCAGGGATGGAAGTGGGGAAATGGCGGGCACGTGGGTAGCTCAGGTCAGCTAGAGACTGGGGCCAATGCCTGTTGTCAGAGGGAGGGTGATGGGTCAGCCTCACTGCCTGGGTGCCATAGTGCTCCTCCATGGCAGAAGCTGCCCTCTCTATAGCCATGGCTGCCATGGCCACAGCATTAGCCGCCTTCTCTACAGCTGTGGTTGACCTGTTTGTGGCAGTGGCCGCATCCGCCAGAAAGGACTTCCACGTATCTACACCAGGGTCTGCTTGGTGCACAGACAAGTCTGCAATGTTATCAAGGAGTGGGTCGCAGTGCTCCCTTCTTCACCTTCAACTATGGGACATCCTCAGACTTGGAGTGTCTACTTGAGGCCAGGCAGCACCATCTGTGCTGCTAGATGCAGAGGCTGCTCTTCTCAGCGTGGGATTTCCTGGGGACTGAGACAAGAATACAAAGGAAGAAATAGCCTTGAGCTTGTTTCCAATGGTTCGGCTTGACCCTATGTGCCAGCCCTATGTGCACACAGCCAGTTCAGTCCCACGCAAATGCAGACAGGGGCCCCAACAGCAGTGCATTCACATCTAAACTTCAAAATGCTACAACTTTTAGGATAATAGGAGGGGTCATTTCTGCTTGCCTTAATCTGCCTGGGCACTTTCACAGGGACAGCAAGACCAGAGTTCAATTCCACCATAGTAAGTGTCCTCATGGCTACCTAATCTAAAGGCACCATCTTATAACTGCGTTGCTTTCCTTGAAGTGAAGGCAAAAGTTGCATTTTTACACTAAGGGAACAAAGCTGCCCTGAGAGTACAGCCAGCACCTTTTTCTCACTGGGGCTGTTTGTGAACTCCTCCTCCCACGGCCCCAGACAGTGGCAGACTGGGCTGGGCTCAGCAAAGCCCTGCGCTCTGAGCCAGCAGTCAATCAGCATTAATCAGCATCGCCGGTAATCCCAGCTCCTAGCTAGCCCAGCATGCAAAGGTGCCCATCCCCAAGCTATGGCCCCAAGACACCCCAAGCTAAGACCCCCCCACAAAGGCCCAAGCCCCCTCCAACTCCCATCCATCACCCTCTAAAGCTCCCAAACAATGCACCAGTTCCACCCCAGCCATTCTCTCCCCCATCCAAACCTGACTTACTGGAGAGGTTTTCTGCAGGGTGTTCAATATCTGTGTCATTTGAGCTGCCGCCATCCTGTCCTGGGTCCACCTTCCGGGTCTTCTGAGTTCCCGGTTCAGTGATGGGGCTCAGGAAGATGGTCCCAGGGGACACCGGGTCCTCAGAACTTTCTTGGGGAGCAGCAGGCGGCTGCTGGGAGGAGGCAGCTTCACAGCTTTCCTCCTCTTGCTTGTCACAGCAGACCAGCCCCGCGGCCGTGCGGTGAGGAGCCACAGCACGATCCCACTCAAGGATGTCTGCAAGCTCTTTGTGGAAGGGAATTGGGGACCTGGCTGCCCTGGGCACCCTATTGGTGTTCCTGCTCCTCACATAGAGGGATTTCAGGGACTTTAACTTGGTCCTGACCTGAAGCCAGTCCCGCTGATGTCCCCATGCCACCATCTGTACCGCAATCCTCTCACAAACAGCCTGATTCTGCCGGTTTCTTTTAGTTCCCTTTGCTGTAATTGCAACAGTCCTCATCTCCTCTCCCCATATCGCAATGAGGTCCAGCACCTCACCACAACTCCAATTAGATGTCCGCCTGATGGGGTCTGGGGGGCGCATCCCTCGGCTCATGCTGTCCAAGTGAATTGGAGGTCGATGGAGGAAAAATCTGTGATCGCTAGCTGGCTAGCTCGCATGTGCTCTGCAGGCTGCTTGCAGGGTGTTGCCCTCTTTATGCAGCTCAAAATTGCACCACTCCAGGGCAGGATTATCTCTTGATCCACATAACCCAGCTCCTGTTTCACTATGGTGCAGCCACTCCCCACAGATGTGCCGCTCAGTTGACAGTGTGACTGCGAGCTAGCACTAAGTCGATCAACCTTTGTGCGGCTCACAGCACAACGTGTAACAAGGCTCTGAGTAGCAATTGGCCACAACTCACATTTATACAGTGTCTGCTGAGCTGAAAAATGGCTTTACATTAACCTTTCACAATTGGTGTCACTCTCCTTTCTAGATCTGGCCATGGGAGGGCACCAAACAGCTGTGGGAGAAGAAATTTGGCTTTGGCGAAAGGTCTTGGGAATTTGATTCCTAGAACGTGGTAACCCGGCGATGTTTCTTTTCTGGCCAGAGGAGCAGCAAGTCAGTGGGATGACAATCCTCTTTGCCAGCCTGAGGATTTCTCTGTTTAAAAAGAAGAGCTATCATCATGAAGAAGACTCCAGCAAGAATGACAGTGACAAGGAGACTTCACAACAGTCACTCCCGTGTCCTTCATGCAAAGGTCTCCAAGCACCCTATATACACCAACTCAGTAAGTCCTTTGGCAGCCCTGGTAGATAGATAGGTCAGCATTGCTATCACTTTTTTTAGTGATGAGGTGCTGACCTGGACCTCTTACTTCAATCAGCAGGAGATTGCTCAGCAACTCTGCAGGTCAGGCAGGTAACAGCAAGCCCCAAATGGTTCTAGGTAGTGTCTACTGGCTCCAACGTGAACTAGGGAAAGAACCCAGCAGTCCTTACCCCCTGCCTTAGTCTCCAGTCTTTGGTGCAGGAGGACAGAGCCCACAGTCCTTTCTCATGGGACTCACCCCCACACTTTATACCTTAGCTCCCACAAGTCTTACCAGGCAAGTTGGCTTCTCCTGTCATAGAGCAGTGTAGATGCATTTTTAAGAGGTGGGGCAAAATCTCGAGGCAGCCTCCTACCTAAGTGAGGTCCCTGTGGTGGGAGCTGCCCTCCCACAGGAGTTGTATTCTATGGGGGACCACCCTATACACTAGGTACAGACAGTCAAAAAGCCTGAGATTGAATCGATTCAGTCTTTGCAGGTTAACCTAAACTGCAGAGATTAAATTGAAACAGAAGTGACAGACATTTACCTTTGATTCAGGAAATGCAGCCACATGCCTGCAGTGGCTCAGGCCAGAAGCTGGGGGGCGCTAGAGCACAGCTCTCTGTCTGTGTGTTCACTTCTTTTTCTTGCTGCCCCCCAGGTCTCTGGGATTTGCAGCCCAGAATTACAGCAGTAGGACTCTGTGGGGTGTAACTTCTGCCCCTACCTATAATGAAGAGACATCTGATGGCCCCTGCCAAAGGCAATGTCCCCTCCTGCCCCCTTTATGGCTGAGAGAGAGACCTCAGGCAACTGAGCTGCAAGGAACAGAGCCCACTTATGCAGCACACAGCTCCCCAGACATGCAGAGGGCTGGGGAAAGACAGCTGCATCCCCTCCTCCCTGTGGGGAGCTGTCTGAGCTTGCACCCTGGCCTGAGGGCTGCTGATGTAGATGCAGCCAGCTGACAAGCCTGTGCTGGCTCCTCAAGAAGGAAAGTCGGAGTCACATCTGCAATCCTTCAC
>NW_017729020.1:5274116-5276671 GCF_001723915.1 Gavialis gangeticus
GTGTTTAACCCCTCTCCCCTGCCCCAGATCCCAGCCTTGGTTTGCCTGGGGGCCAGTCCCCCCTGTAGGCTGGGCTGCATCCCCAGCCAGGCTTGCCCCCCTACCCCCTGGTCAGGTAGGGAGCAGAGGTGCAGCTCTCTGGAGCAGACAGCACAGCACAGCCTAGCCCAGGGCTGCAAAGCATGCTGGGATGCTGGGGGACTCTGATTTAACTTGAACAAAGAAGGGGCCTGGGACAGACATTTCATAAACCGGCTTGACCCAAATCAGTTAAGTTTGATACTTCATTCAACCAGATTTATCTTAAACCGGTTTTAGCCATTTTGAAACTGGTTTATGTTCACTGAGCTTCTGTTCTGTTACAGGTTTAAACCAGTTTCTGATCACTTCAACCAGTTTATGTGTAACTTCTGCCCCTACCTATAATGAAGAGACATCTGATGGCCCCTGCCAAAGGCAATGTCCCCTCCTGCCCCCTTTATGGCTGAGAGAGAGACCTCAGGCAACTGAGCTGCAAGGAACAGAGCCCACTTATGCAGCACACAGCTCCCCAGACATGCAGAGGGCTGGGGAAAGACAGCTGCATCCCCTCCTCCCTGTGGGGAGCTGTCTGAGCTTGCACCCTGGCCTGAGGGCTGCTGATGTAGATGCAGCCAGCTGACAAGCCTGTGCTGGCTCCTCAAGAAGGAAAGTCGGAGTCACATCTGCAATCCTTCACATCCCTCCCTGCCTTGCTGCTTCCTCCCTTCTACCCTCCCATTTGCTGTGTAGGGTGGGCAGCTGGGCTACCCCTTCCCAATCCCTCCTCCCCTGATCTCCTGATCTCCCAGAGAAATGGGGTGCCCAAGGCTGGTTATGTCAGGATATAGGGTTGGGGGCTGTATGCAGGAAAGGACTTTTCTAACTCCAAGGTCAGCATTATTGTGTCTTCCTCCAGTTGCTGATGAGGCCTGGAAAGTGAGCTCCTCCATGCCCAGCCCTGGCTCGGTAACTTTGGCAGGAATCCACTCCTGCCCATGTCCGGTCTTGCTTCAGCACAGCTCCCTGCTCTATTGTCACTCTGTTTTCAACATTTGTCCCTGCCTGTCTGCTTTCTTGTCCCCTCCAGTGTGTTTCCCAGAGGGAGCTGGGGTATGGGTTCTCTGCTCATGCAAGCAGCTGAACTCTGCGTGGTGTCTAGAAGAACTTGAACACAACTGAACTATCTCTACAAGACATTTCGGGTTTTGGAAAGTCCTAGTGAGAAAACCCCATTTTCAGTGGAACTTTTCCCAGCCAGATGTACCTGCCAGGTTTCTATCAGGTGTTTGCCGAAACCCACTGCTGCTTCTTCACTGGCTGTTCTCAAGCTGCTGTGCTGCCTTTGCCCCATCTGTCATGTTGGGCTGGGTGTTTGCTCCGTGTTTTCTGTATGAATCAGTTTGCTCCACAGAGAAGTTCAGACACAGACAGTGTCTACCCTCACTTTCCCTGCACCCAGAGCACTCAGTCCCGGGCCGCTCTCCTGAGACTCCTGACTGACAGTGGGCCAGACTGGATACTTCAGAGGAAGGAGTAATTAATTACCCTGATGGAGAGAGTCTGCTCCCAATTTTACCTCGTCTCAAGCTCAGTTAGAGATTGATTCATCCTCTGAAGCACAACATCTAATTTCCCTTCCAACCTGTGTAACATGAACCGTTCTGCTGCTGGATAGTGAACTTATGCGTATGCACGTCCAGTCTCAGTGCATTAGGTTCTTGGCATCCGTCTCTCCTGGTGGTGAATTCGGTGATTCAGTCATGCATAGCGTTTCCTTTTAATGCTGTTGGATTTCACGCTTTTCAGTTCCCATGAATGCTCCTGAGTTTTGTATTATGAGAACAAACGTTCCTGATCTTCATTTTCTAGACCAGTTTTTTATTTGATTGTATATGTTTGTTTTCTCAACCCCCCTTTTATTTGCCTTTTGTCTCTTCTTCTTTCCTCTCCCTTTTTGGAGAAAAGGAAAAAGCCTCTTCTTCTTTCCTCTCCCTTTTTGGAAGCTTAGGTTTTCCCAAAGTATTGCTCTTTCTCATCTTCCTGTTCTCAATCGGTCCTGCTGCACTGAACAGCCAGTAGCTGGTAACAACTTTCAGGTATAAACTGGATGGGATCACGCGTTAAAAGGCTCCTGATTTCCTAGTCAGTCGCCTGAACCATTCCACCTCCTTTCTCAGAGTTATTGTCATGGAGTCCAGGAGCTCATGGGGACGTTCCCTGCATTCACACATCCTTTGCTGTCTCTGATTAAATCTGATTTACACTGATATTATCATCTGCTAGTTCAAATGTAGCTTGAAATGTCATAGTTTCATAGTTTCATAGATTTAGGGTCGGAAGGGACCTAGTAGATCTTCTAGCCCGACCCCCCACCAGGGCGGGAGAACAACAAAACCCCAAAACAAAAACGGGACTCAAATGAGTCCAGCCAGGTAGGCATCCAGCCTCTTCTTAAAGACCCCCAGGGTAGGGGCCAGCACCACTTCCCTTGGAAGTTGGTTCCAGCTCCTAGCCGCCCTAACTGTGAAGTAGTT
>NW_017729020.1:5277244-5287598 GCF_001723915.1 Gavialis gangeticus
CATCCGGACCCGCTGACTTGAACGCGTCCAGCCCCTCCAGAAGCTCTCTAACCCGGTCCTCCCCAACCTGAGGTCTGAAGGCGATCCCCTCAAGTCCGGCTTCTATCACAGCAGGGAAGTCCCGGTCCCTACACAAGAAAACGTTGGTCCCTGCCTCAAGAGCTTAGCATTGTCTTCACCACTGAAGCAGGCATGCTTTTCCTCTGATGCACCTAAGCTATCCTGGGATAAAAATATAGAGAAGACAAGGTGCTTTATTTTTACCCTGGTCACCAAGGTCAGCCTTGTACCCCTGCACCGCATGGTAAGACTGCCAGGTGCTTTGTTTGTCATGGGATAACCCAGGCAGATGAGTGGGCTGCTCTGAGATTTAAAACACACATCTTTTGTTTGAACTTCTTTAAGTTTAATAACACTAAGAAAGGTTTTAGGAGTCGAGGAAGTTTTCTAAAGTCACTCAGTGGAAAAGAAGAGGAAGTGGGGGAAGAAAAGGAATGAGTGAGGATAAAACCTCAGTATCATTCATCCCACTGCGTTTGGGGTCAAAGAGGATAAAGTGGAGGGGAAAGCCCCACATCCAACTAGCCCTCCATTTCTGAAATGCTCATCTTGAACCCTAATTTGCTTTGTTTCTGAAGTGTTCAGCCACAAAAATGGGGAGGGGGAAGGGAGGGGGCAGGGAAATGAATGGAAAAGGACATTTTCCATCCAAAATAAAATTACTATTGACAAATTCAACATTTTAGTGAACCAGTGGTAGAACCAGGAATGCAACCCTGAGCTTCTGCCTCCCCATCCCCAAGGACACACTGAAGATGTAGGGAAAAGGCGATTAGGGCACCATCCCTGGCAGTTGCTACTCAGGACCATTCAGTGCAGCAGAAGAATCTGCCAACGGGACATGACTCAGACCCTGGTAGGATCCTCCTAGCCTTGGGCAGTGCTTCAGGCTGGCTTTGCAGATCTCACAGTGCAGGGGCAGGCTTGGGTACCTGCCGAGTTCAGAACAAGCAGATTCACTTCTGTCCTCTTTGGCAGGAGTCAAAGTGTCCTGATTAGGACAGCATGCTCTGTCCGCAGTGCCAGGGGCTGCGTGGGAGGCACCCTGCTTACCCTAAGAGGCAGGGTCAGTTAGGGTCAGCACTCTCATGCTGGTTTGCTCTACATACACATTTGGGGCAGTTTCTGGGAATAGCAGATACTTACATATGGTGCAATGTAGGGCCTGAAACCTTGCTCTCCTGAGGTTTTCCTCCTTCCCCTGTCAGCTTCTGCAGAGAGCTTTCCATGCTGCAAATCAGCCGTGTATTGTGAAAAATAGTCTGGACCCAACACTTTTGGGAATACCCATGTCCCTGGAGTGACTTTGCTCAGTGTGTGGAGGAACCAAAGAAGTGCTGAATGGATTACTAATTTTTGCCCTGCTTCTGATGGGGCTTGGGCCTGCTACGCTGTTCTGACAGTGGAAAGGGGTCTTAAAGAGGGTGCCAATAGTCTCCTAAGGAAGCCTTTGCTTAAACAGTTTCTCTAACTCAAAGAAAGCACTTTTCTGGACTTTGCACAGGTGGTCTTCAAAGCAGTGTTAGGGGCGCATCCAAAGGGCTCTGTGCTATAGCTGTGGTAGCCTTCTCATAGGAAGCTCAACATAAGTTAGAGCAGCCCAGAGACTGGTCTAATTCACATCCAGTGTATGGCCCCTAGAATATGAGAACTAAAGTCTCTTTCAGCTGCTCCCCAGAGGACTTATAAGAGCTTTAAAGCATCACCATCTACACATGCAGGCGCTTACTGCGCAGCAAATTAATTTACTGCCCAGTAAATTTACTGCCCAGTAAAGCCAAATAGCATTCACTGCATGCATAGACATTCCCACTAAGTCTAGTTTGGGGCTTTTAGTGATGCCCTGATCATTGACAGACAGCAGGATGGGCCCCTAAGACAGGAAGAGCTGCGGCTGCAGGTTTGTGTGAGAAAGAAGTCCCTGTTGGGGCAGTGACTGGACGTCACAGCCACCACTGCCTCTCAGGCCTGCTGGGGACTGTAGGCCCCTCGCTGGATAAGCCGTGCTAGTATTAAAGCAGTCGGTGACTCAGTCGTGCAGCAAGGGTTATGAAACCGGCTGGGATTCTGCTGGCAGACGCTCCTCGCCGCCTCTCCGCCCCACCCTGGCCCAGCCCCAGCGGCAGAGAGAAGCAAGCTGCTGCAGCACCTGGGCCTGTGGGAAGGTGTCGGACCAGTCGGGCGGGTTTCTGAGCTGCAGGGACAATCAGCTGAGCATTGGGGAACACAAAAGTCAGGGATGTGTCTCCT
Organism: Gavialis gangeticus; assembly: GCF_001723915.1. Classification (NCBI taxonomy): domain Eukaryota; kingdom Metazoa; phylum Chordata; order Crocodylia; family Gavialidae; genus Gavialis; species Gavialis gangeticus. Next base: position 5,279,555 of record NW_017729020.1, read on the forward strand.
TGTGCTCTGCTTTGGGCGCTGGAAGCAGGAGCTCTGAGGGGATTTCAGGGCACGTCCAAGGAGCCCTTCTTCCTTGCCAGCATCAAGGCGCAACTGCATTAGGAGGCACCGAACCCAGGGCTGGGTCTGCTTGGATCTCAGCTGCAATCCAGGCTGTCTCCCAGATCCCACCTCTTGTCCAATTCTGCACGGATGCAGGCCTCCCAGCCTGGAGGAGCCTGCAGCTCCGGATTAGCACTGACCCTGGTGATTGTCCTGGTTGTGCTGGATCCTGTTCACTCCCAGAAATGTGCTGGAACCCCCCCCATCATCCTCCAGTTTGTGGAGGTAGGTGCCGACCTTCAGGTCCCTGCTTTGCACCGCGTCCCGAGCAATCTGGATCCCCTCTACAGTGTGGTTCGGCACTACCTGGATGTGGTCCAGCAGAACCCCTTCCCCACAGGTAAGCCAAATATGGGGTGCCAGAGAGCTGGGAAACCCTGGTGCCAGATGAAAGGGCCAGCGTTGGTGGGGTTCTGACCCAGAACAAGCCTGGGTTTTCCAGACAATTCAGCATGTTGGGTGCATAAAATCTGGCTCAGATTGGGGCACACGGAGATCTGTTCCTGAATCCTTTTGGCAAGCCCGCCCCCATGGTCCCCTGGATGTGAGCTGGACCTGCAGTGGGCCAAGTTGCAGACAACATGCAAACTTGAGGGTCTTTATTACTTCTTAGACCAGGATCCACTCGAGTGGGTCAGGTCCTCTCTTGGGCTCCATAGGGGTGGAGGTGATAGGACCCAGCACTTAGGGTACCCATGCTCTGCACTCAAGAGAGATAGGGGCGTTGAGGAGGTAGGATGCCCTGCTATGAGTTCAAAGGCATGAGCTCACACCTTGCTCCAGATTCACACTAAAGGCTGTAAATGGGTGCCTGGTGATTCAGGCTGGGCAGCCAGGCAGCTGACTGTAATACCAGCCCCACTGCTCCCTCGAATACAGTTTGCAACAGAAACTGGCTTGCCTTGCCCACACTGGGTGGATGAGCCTCCTAGACTGGGGGCAGACCCTGGCCTTTTTGTTAATGCTGACATCCCCAAACTCACTTTACAATGATCAGCCCCAGTGCTACTACAGTTTGCTCCGTGGGTGTGTCATGCAGCCCAAGCTGAGCAAAAATAGCCAGTTTAAACCCAGTCCACACAAGTGCTAGTTAGTCACTTCATAGTGACCATCGTGTTACCGCACTGTACGTCCTGTGGGAGTTCCTGCCCCGTTTGTCCGCTGCTGTGCTGGGAAGATCTGTGAATAACTGGCTTTATTTCACAGAGCTGCTCAGACAAGCCCTGAACGACCCAGACTCAGTCAGAACGTCTCAGGTGAGCTTGGGTGCAGAGTTGGGCAGAGAGAGGGGCACGTGCCTGCTCTGGGGACTCACCTGGAGCAGCACAGGCCCAGCTGCACTCATCTCCTGGCAGCCCACGCAGGGCTGGGAAGGGTAAAGGAGGGGTAGAGTCCAGCAGGAATATGCATGGGGACACGATTAGGGTTTGGCACAGGAAGAGGTGAGTGGGGCACGGTGTGATGGGCATGACACTGGGTCAGGAGCAGACATTGGGGATATGGATGGAGGACTAAGAAACATTGCAAGATGAAATGCAAAGGGGCAGTGTGGGATGGGGGGGGTGTTTGAAGGGGTCTGTGAGCTTGGGACTCAGACTTGGGCAGTGACCTAGTGGCCGCTACCTACATCCATGACCTGGGTGGATGAAGTGGACATGGCTGTGAGTGAACTGGATCTGGGAAAACCAAGGATATGGAGTCAGGGGAAAGGGCTATGCTGCATGTGGGTGTATCTAGATGGGGCGGGGAAGGGCTGAGGGGACATGTAGATGAGAATGAGGCAGGAAAGAGCATGATGTAGGGATGGGGACAAGGGAAGGGGTAGATGAGGAGAGAGGGGTGAGGCTTGAGTCATGGGAAGGCAGAGGGATGGGGTGGTTTGGGACTCGGTGAGTGACCCATACCACCCTAAGGAAGGCCTGGCTCTCCCCACCTAGGTCATGCGCTATGAGATGGGCTACATCGTCTGCGCCGTGATCGCTGTGCTCTTCTTCTTTGCCATGCCAGTGATTGGGCTGTGCTTCTGCTACTGGCGGAGGCGCCAGCACTGCGGGGGCCGAATCAAGGCCTATCGCCGCTCTCTCATCTGCCAGCGTAACTTCCTCATGCTCAGCCATCTCCTCACCTCCATCGTCATTCTGTAAGTGAGGGGGCAGCTCTGGCTGGGAGAGAAGGCCCTGAAGGGGACGGGTGGTTGGGCATGGGTGTAGCTGGTGGAGGGTAATGGCAGAGGGAGCCATGCCCTGGTAAGGAAGGGGTAACTGGGAAGAGAAAGGGAACCACAGGGCATCACTTGGGGGCTGGTTTGGTCTTGACATGCAAGAGCTGGCATTTGGGGCTTCTTTCGTTTTGCAAATGTCCCCAGTTGGGCACCCAAAAAATGGAGGCTTGCTGAATCAGAATCATGGCCTGAAACCCTGAATTTCCAGCCCTGCCAGGTCTTGAGTCCCTATTACCCCATGCCATCAATCCAGCAACCATGACTGGCTGCACTCTTGTTTCATCCTTCTATCTTGCTCTTGCAGGCACTGCGCTGTACACAAAGATGCCCAAAAACCCATATAGGGCCAGATGTCCCAGAGCTGGGGCTAAAGGAGCCTCTCCTGCCCCCAGTGTTGGCTCTAGCCAATGTCCTGCCAGAGGGTGGTGTTGAATGAGAAGTCCGGTCCTTTTTTGCCAGCACAGAGCTCTGAGCCTGACTGACCTGCCTCTGCTCCTCTTCCATAGGACGAGCGTGATCTGTGCTTTCATCACCAACCAGAGGGTGAAGGAGCAGATGGAGCCTGGCATCCAGGCTGTGCCGTTCACTCTGCGGACGCTGAGGCAGCACATTGATGATATCCCCCAGGTGAGCAGGAGCTGGATCTTCCATTTGGGCCGACTGCCATAAGGGATCTGTGTTCCAGGTCACTCAGTGAACCCGGGCTGGAGGGGGAGAGATGTGTGGCTTTGAATGCAGCCTGGGAAGGAGTGCTGCCTGGCTGTCATAGAAACCTGGTGTTTGGCTCACCTCTAGAGACTCGCACCGAAATGCTGCTCAGACCTATAAGTGAACATGGCTTGATGGTCTTCTACTGGGCTGCAGCACTCAATCCCTACATAGTTTTGCATCTACGTGAGAGTTACTTAGAGCTAGCTAGACCCCATGGGTGCAGTCCTTGAGGGCTGGGGCATGCTTCTGAGGGCATTAGAGTATGTTTATCCTTCAGGTGTGCACAGCACATACATGAGGATGGAGCAGAGTACATGGTACTGGGCGTTTTGTAGGGCCTGTTTCCACCAGCTCTGACAGCCCATCTCTTAGCAGCAGAAGCCCAACGTCATTTAGAAGCCAGGGGCTCCAGGCAGGGTGGTTTCCACCTCTTTGCATGCATATATTTGTGCTTATGCACACATCCATACATGCCTGAAGGAGGTGCGTGCACTAATGACCACGTGGATGTGTCCTAGCCCTCGCATTCCAGAGGGTTGAGTGGGTGGGTGGACACAAGACAGCCCTGCACCTACACTCCTAAACTTACATGCACCTGTCTTGCACACGCACTATTTTATGTCAGTGCCTGCCAGGTGAGCAGAGGCTCTGTCAGCACAATGCCAGCTTCCATGTGTCAAACATGGATGAGAAATCTCTCTCCTGGGCAGAGCACTTTACCCCTCAGCAAGCTGCTGCCAGACTCCTCATAGCCAGTGCATTAAGGGGAGTGGACAGGTGGGCCTCTTCAGTGACTGCCACAGATGGTGTCTCTTGAGATGGGAAAGGACACACGTCACCTTCACAATGTGCCAGGGCAGTGCTGAGCCAGGCTGTGTGCTGGGCCAGTTGGGTATCAGGACACCAGCTTCCTTATTAGGTGTGGGGAGTGCTGTGTGGAGAGGGACAGGGACTGTGCAGTGCAATGCTCCGGGAGTTTGGGGTGCTGTGTAGTGTAGAAGCATGCAAGGACCTTGTAGCAGATGGTCTATGGAGTTGGGGTGCTAGCTGCAGGGTGATTCATAGTCACGTGGGCTCCAAAGTGTGATGGAGTGACAGCTTCTACTCAGGGTGATCACCCATCCCTACTTGGGTGGGACAGTCCTGGAATGGCAACATCAAGTCCCAGTCCTGGGCTGCATGACTCCAAGACAGCATTTGGCTCAGACCCCAGTATCGTGCAGGGATCTGGGTTTTCTGTTTACCGCAGAAGACTGCAGGAAGTGACAGGTTTCCCCTTGCAAGCTGGCAGCATTCCAGCCTGCAAGGGGCTGCCGGGAGCAGGATGCAGGGGGCACCACGTACATGTGCGCACACACACACATGCACATGGCTGGGAGTACGGCCAGGCAGCATGGAGAGCAGCTCCCTGCAGGTAAGTCTATGCGGGGGAGAGGGGGCAGGTTGAGGCCCCCACGGTGGTAGAGGGAGTGGGACAGGGACTGGGAATGCTGCCCAGCCAGGGCAGTGCATGGGGCATGGAGCCAGCATGGGGCATGCAGCCGGCACAGGGCTCCTGGGTGAAAGGCAGCAGGGCAGGGAGCCCCAAGCTCACAGTAGGCAGCCCACGTCCGATCCTGCTCTACTTGGCTCTGCTCCAGCCATGCCAGGGGTTGCAGGGGGGTGGGGAAGAGGCGGGCATGTGTCACGCCTTTCCATTTGGAAAAGGTGATGATCACCCTATTTCCACTCCCTGCCTACTTGTGGCCTGCCCCTATGTCTGCAAGCTTGGGCCAGGCCTGAAACAAGGGGGAAGCCATGTGATAGGCTGCAGCACTATTAAACATGCATTTTAATTGCAAAGCAGTTTCCTTCCCTCCCTCCTCACTGAGGCCTACCTGGGCTCTTGACAAGCTCTGCTTGGCACCCTGCAGCCTGCCACAGGGGGGAGGCAGGGTGCCCAAGTGGGCCAGGGCTCTGGGATGCAGATGCAGTGAGCTTGGGGTGGGTTGACTGAGCTGCACGGTTCTTCATGTTGCTGCACGGTTCCCATTTCAGTAGCACCCTGTGTTGATGCTGCCTCCCTGGCACTAAATGGGCCCTCTCTCTGCTTCTCTTCCTTTCACAGGGAATGAATTTGGTGGTGGAGCAATTTGCAGTCCCCAAAGACCAAACAATTGGTGACCTGAACAGTAAGTATCTGGCCTGGGGCCTTTCCTCTCCTGCACCAGGGTGGCTTTCCCATTTCCAGGGGTGGGGACTGCTGGCAAGGATGGCTGTTTGTCAATGCCATCCCTATTTCTCCTCTCTGCGTTGTCATTGCAAGTCCCATGCATTTCTGTGCCTTCCCTCCTTACACACGTTTGACTTCAGCTCCCTGCTCCCACTGATGTCCTGATGAAGCTCCCATTTGCTTGGACAGAACCAGAATCAGGCCTTTAACTCCCACCTCACTTGGCTGGATTCTCAGAGTGCCCTATTCTTGGCTTTGCAAGAAGATACTTCCCTTCAGACCTCACCATTGGCGCAACCGATTTGTGCACCAAGTGCCCGCAGTCTGTATCCCAGCTCCCCAAGTGGGTGAGGCTCCGTACCAGGTGTAGAGAGCAGGATCATTTCCACGATTTCCAGAGGCAGCAGCTGACAGGGGTTTCTGGTCCCTTTCAGCTGTTGGCTGGAACATCGGCCTCACCATCCATTCACAGCTGAAGGACCAGGTGTACTCCACGCTGGAAGCCTTGAAGGCCAGGGCAGAAGGTAAGGTGGAGGCTGGCCTTCCCTGGTGGCAACAGAATTGTCCTCCAGAAAAGAAAGGAGGTGTCACCAGAGATCTCCTAGGATAGGCATCCCCATGCCTCTCTACCCCACAGAGGTCCCTTTTGCAGGGCCAGCAGCTCCTTTCTCTTCCTCATAGAGGGAGGGAGCGATCTTCATCCCTAACCCACATTTGAGGGCTTTCTTTGGACTTTCTGGAGGGTCTGGGGGAGGAGAGAATAGCGTTAGCTGCGGCAGTGGCACAGAGCACTGGCACTAGCCTTGGGCTTTCTCTTTAAGACCTACAGAACTCGCTGCACCATTTACAGATTCTCAATAAGACCGTCTGGACACTGACCCTGTACCAAGGCACGCTGGCACCCAGGCTGAGAGACCACAAGAAGAGCCTCGTCTCCCTTCTGGATGATCCCCGCTGCACGTCCTGTGGCAGTTTGCTGGAGACAGCCAAGCACTTGGAGCTGGGAGCTAATTATAACAAGGTGAGTGGCCTTGCGGAGGAGGGAGGCAGGTTGCTCCTGGTCCTAGAGAGCAAGGATCCCTGCTAGCCTCTTCCTCCTGAGTCAGAGGGAGATTTGGTCTTGCTACTTGAATGGCTTTGTGTCCACATAGTGCTGAGTATCTCTCAGCCTTGCTGCTCAGGTCTGGTCTGGTTGGTGGTGGGGACCCAGGAGATTACACCCTGAAACCAACATAGCTATGTCAGCAAAACCCTGGGTGTGGATACAGCTCTGGCAATAGAAGAAGGGGTCTGAGGCGGTGGGTTTAAGCATGTCAGCCTGCACCATGTCTCTGCTATGGCTATAGAAATGTTGGCTTAGCTCTAGTGGCCACATCTACCACTAGAGAGAGGATTTCACTTTGCTTATGGACTGATGTTTCCTTCCTACAGGTTCCTTCAGTAGAACATGTTTTTAATACCCTGCATGGTCTCCCCAAAGGCAACTTCCCAGACATGATTAACCAGGTAGGTGACTGAAAAGGCCAGCAGCTGATTTGGCGAAGGGGAGGCTGATTTGACTGTCAGGTTTCAACATCTGTATCTTCTCTTCTAGGCCAACACCACCTTCAACACGATCCCAGATGTTGCTGTTGAGAAGATGGCAACGGTTGTGCAGGGTAAGCAGAGCCCTTTCACGATGGATGGGGCTTTGCAGTTTCAAACCCTGGCTTATGAAACTGTGAGATCTTCCCCTTTGAATGTCTAAGAAAAAGACCTCTCAGCTGAGGTTGCAGCCATTTGGTTCCCCCAATAAGTGCAGACTGATAGGGTATGCATAGGTTGTGTGTGCTCTCCCCTGGAGGACTTACTTTTGCTGCTGTTTACTTTGTGGCTTGCACCGCCCAGGCCCTGGCAAACTGACTTATTTGTGTGCAATGGAACTGCAAGAAACAATCAAACTTTATAAAGGCATCATAATGCCTTGAAAATTGGAGTGAACAATGGAAATGCTTAAAGGCATTAAAGCACAGGTAGGGAGGTGTATGATTCAGTTAAAGCTCAGCCTTTGAGGTGCAATCCTTTATTGCTTCTAGTGCATTAAGGTCATAGAATCACAGGGCTGGAAGGGACCCCAAAGGATTATCAGGTCCAGCCCCCTGCATGAACAGGAAAGACGTCTAAGGTCAGACGACCCCAGCCAGGTGACCGTCCAGTCTTCTCTTGAAGACCTCTAGGGTAGATGATTGCACCACCTCTGGGGGGAGCTTGTTCCATAGTCTGGACACCCTAGTTGTAAAGAAGTTTTTCCTAATGTTCAGCCTGAAACTATCTTCCAGGAGTTTGTGGCCGTTGTTTCTAGTTTTCCCCCAGGATGCCTTGGTGAACTGTCGTTCACCTAGCCCCTGATGTATGCCTCTGATATAGCGGTAAGCTGCAATCAGGTCCCCTCTCAGCCTTTGTTTCTTTAGGCTGAAGAGTCCGAGATCCCTCAGCCTCTGCTCGTATGGCTTGCTATGCAAGTCCCTGATCAGACGGGTGGCCCTTCTCTGGACCCTCTTGAGCTTTAGCATGTCTTTGTTGAAGTGCGGCGCCCAGAACTGGATGCAGTACCCCAGCTGCAGCTGCACCAATGTTGAATAAAGCGGGAGAATCACTTCTTTGGATTTACTGGAGATGCATCGATTGATGCATGCCAGAGTTTTATTGGCCCTAGCGGCTACTGTGTCACATCGCCGGCTCATATTCATGCTGGGATTTATTGTTACACACAGATCCTTTTCATTTGTAATGCTGGTCAGGTTAGCACTGCCCAGCCT
>NW_017729020.1:5292598-5295956 GCF_001723915.1 Gavialis gangeticus
TCCAAGAGTCTTACTAGAGATCAGGCCTTCAGTGTGCCTACTGATGACAGGCCTTATACTGAGGGCTCTTAATCACCTAAACTTGGGCCCCATCAGGTGAGATGGTGTGTCCTGAGCAAAGCAGGGATATATTACCTAGATGGGCTTTTATGAACCTTCCCCTTGGGATGGCCAGAAAGCACCAATGATTACCTCACTCCACCTGTGTCCCAGTGCCTGGCCTGCCTACTCATCCTTTTCTACATCTCTCCTCTCAACTTGCAGACCTACAGCATGAGGTAGCCAGAGTTGTGGAGAAGGTCCAGGCCTTGGCAGACAACTTCTCAATCTCAGACCATACACAGCTCATGGCCAATGCCCTTGCAAGGATGGAGAATGGCAGTAGGCCTTACCTTAAGGAGATCAAACATTATGAGAAGTACAGGTAAGATAATTGCCCACCCCTGCTGTAACCCCACTGACATCCATAAAGTGACTCCCAATTCATTCTGGAGTAAGCAAACTCAGAATTAGCTCCCTGAACCCCAGAAGCAGGACCCTGCATGTGTAGACACCTGCATTTGCACGTATCGAATTTAGGTGCAATTAGCCCCAAAATCGCCATTTTTAAAGCACATTAAGGGTGTGCACATATAGATGTGTGCCCTAATGCACCTTAAATTTAGGTTAATGCGCCTTAAAGTATCTCGTGCACCCAATAATTAACAAGTCCCAATTTACTTTCTCTGCACATTTTATTGTTTTGCTATCTGCTATCGTGTCCCCCTTCAAGCCTGTTTTTTCTAAGTTAAAATGTTGTAGCCTATTTAGTCTCTAGCTAAGAAGATCTGGCCTTTTAGCTTTCACCTATATCAGCAGGCCTCGAGTCTGGGACCTTCAGCTCCTTATCACAAGCCTCTACCATGTGAGTTTAAGACATATTTCCATGGGGGCAGCTAGTAGAGATTGATGTCATACAGGCACTGCCACTACCCATCTGTGTAAGGGCCTACAGAGTGTATCACACCAGGACAAGGTGCTCCTACAGAGAAGCCCACAGGATGGTGGGTTTCAGGTCTCCCTATAGACTCCACTAGCTGGGACTGAGGCCTCAGTGACCAGCTGAGGTTGTACTCAAGGGAGAGACCGGGACTGATTTTCAATTATGGCAGGGGATGTTTCAAACTTTCCTCATTCCCCAGGTTCAAAAGAGGAACCCAGGTGTATGGCATGCTCTTTCACCACATCTGAGCTCCTCTTCTCTCACCAGGTGGATTGGAGGCATTGCTCTGTGCTCTGTAGTCCTTACAGTCGTCATCTGTAACTTCTTGGGGCTGGCCCTTGGAGCCTACGGGCTGGCTGTGCGGGATGATCCAAGTGATTATGAAAGCAAGGGAGAAGCCGGGGCCATGGTCCTGATGGTGTAAGTGGATGGTACTGTGCTAGATGGGGCACAGGCATGCTTGGGTCATTTACAGGGGCAACGGGAGAGGTGGTTTCTAGAGCACATCTAGAGCACATGGCTCTAGGACCAAAATCCATCCTTATTCTGCCAGCTGGGAACTTCTCCATGATGGTGGGGCACTTTGGGGTACACAGCAAACCTGGATGGGAGGGGAGGGGCTGGGAACAAGGGGGCTTCCATGGCTGGGCTTTTCTTTTATCATGCACTAGGGCCTGGTGCTTCTTAGCACTCTTCCATCCATGGAGATGGCAGAAAGCCAATCTCACCTCTTACTGGTGTTTCCTCTGGGCTTTAGTCATCCATTTCCAGGTGACTTTATTGTCCTGAGTCCTCACAGCACCTCTAGCACCATCCTGCATGGTCTGAGATGGTTCCTGAATTATTAGGTGTGTTTTACACGAGGTGGTTATAACTCAGCACTATCAGAGATGGACCTGGCAGGTGTTTGCTTAATATGGTTGGTATAGATACTCCATGGGCTCACCGCACGCATCCTGTTAAAGTGGTTGAGTTAACGAGGGTCCTTCTTGTATTTCTTGGGAAGTTTGTGTGGGCAGTTGGAGAAGATGGCCCTTGAGGTCTCCTTCAGCTCCATGCTTCTGCCATTCCCTCCTTTGCAGCTGTTCAATCAAACTGGGTTTCTTTCTACAAGATGCACTATAGCTGCAACAACAGCTCAGGGCTCCTGGGTGGGATCCTCTGGGCTGTGTTCCACAGTGGGTCAGATTTGATGATCATGATGGATCCTTCTGGCCTTCTAATCTATAAACCAATGGCTGTAGTGTATGTGTCCTGCATGGATTGTGCTCTAAAGGGAGGGGAGAGTGTCCTTCTCAGAGAAACTTCCACAACTTGTGCATGCTGCAGCATAGCAATGGTGGGGCCCAGCAAAGTGGCGTGGTTCGGCTCTCCATCAGCTTCTCCCCCGCAGAGGCCCCTGCAGATGCTGGGAGGTGCTGCTCTTTCCTGCTGTGCCTGGGGAGCTTTGAGCAGGAGCCTGCATTCCTGTCCCTTGCATTTCCTCCCAGCAAGGGCCTCCACTTGCTTCACAGCAACTGTGTCTGGTGTGGCCTGGTCCCCGGGGCATTCTCACGGAGCCAGAGTGGATTCTAGCCTGCTCAGCCTGCCTATGTCAGAGCCTCCTGGTACAGGTGAGGTCCTGCTCTGGGAGGGTCCTGTGCAGCTGTGGAGAATTGTGTGCAGATGCCTGGGGCTAGGAAGAGGAGCAGGGCAGCTTCCAACATGCCCACGCCCTGCTTGTTCCAGCACGTTCACTGCCAGCCAGGCTTCTCTGTAATGCGACTTCTCTCCGTCTATTCCAGTGGCGTCAGCTTAAGCTTCTTCTTCTCCTGGCTGCTGATTCTCCTGGTTTTTGCCACCTTCTTCATTGGGGGAAATGTCCAGACGCTGGTGTGTAAGAACTGGGCTAATCAGGAGATTTACAAGGTAGGTCCTGGCTCTGTTTGTTTGGCAGGACACAGGCTCAAGGCAGGATAAGCCCTGACTCCAGAAGAACCAGCTTGGGCTTGGTCTTGTGCCTCCGCATTGTTAACTAATGTGAAGCTGAATAGACACACATGCTCTGTGCCTCACAGACTATGCTGATCACTGTTTGCACCCACAGTGCCCTGCTGTACACACCCACTGTGCTCATAGCACAGTCCTTGCCATGCACAGACGGTGCCAATTCCTGTGTGTACACATGGCCTGCTGCACATACCCATCATCTTCAAGCCATGAACTCCTCACCTGATACTGACTGTACCAATTACTGTGCACATACCATCTACACACGTGGTTGCCCCTTTTGCACACTGACCGGTATGCTCCTTATGCACCTGCTGCACAGTCTGTCTCACACCTATGTCACCATACAACACCTACAGGGTGCATACCTGCTTTCCTGCCTTTAAC
>NW_017729020.1:5300956-5304869 GCF_001723915.1 Gavialis gangeticus
TGTCTCACACCTATGTCACCATACAACACCTACAGGGTGCATACCTGCCAACCCCGCCACACATGCAGTCAGCTCTCTCTCTCACACTTTGCAGTGGACAGTGCTGCCATCATTTGCTTGATCTCTTGAATGCATTCATAGCACCTTTGCCTTCATTCCCCCTTGCCATACGGACCCTTCATTCTCCCTTCATCAGAGGGACATAGATGTCTGGCTGATCAGGCTCTGATACAGTTTCCTGGTAGGTAGAGGAGTTGTGAGGTTAGAGATGAATGTGAGAGTTGGGTCAAATGAGAGATTCATAGAATCATAAAACATGAGGGCTGGAAGGGGCCTCAGCAGCGCTCCCTCTAAGCTGCACACGTGCATGGCTGCGCACAAGAGAAAATCCAGCTGCGCAATAACTTTTTAATGCTGTGCACACAGTGGTGTACCGGCAGAGGGGGGCGGGGGCAGTAGGGGGCCATGGCCCCTGGGTGCCAGCCTGGGGGTGGGGTGGCACCCAGTGCCATAGCGAGGGGGTGCCAACGCTCCCTCCACTGCCACCAGCTTCGCATCCCGCTGCTCACCACCCACCCCAACATGGCCACAGGCCGCCGCAGGAGTGTGGAGGGGAGGGGCAGGCACACTGAGATACCCGTGCACTCCCAGCCAGGATTGCTCACGGATCACTAAACCTTAGAGGAAACGCTGGACCTCAGGAGGTCATCTAGTCCAGCCCCCTGCTCAAAGCAACTAGATCATCCCAGCTCAAGCTTTGTTGAGTTAGGCCTTAAAAACCTCCAAGGATGGAGATGCCACCACCTCTCCAGGTGACATGTTCCAGCGCTTCACCTCCCTCCTAGTGAGAAAGTCTTTCCTAATATCCAACTTAAACCTCCCTTGCTGCAACTTAAGACCACTGCTCCTTGTTCTGTCATCTGCCACCACCGAGCACAGTCCAGCTCTGTCCTCTTTTGACCCACCCTTCAGGGAATTGAAGGCTGCTATTAAATCCCCTCTCAGCCTTCTCATCTTCAAACTAAATAAGCCCAGTTCCCTCAGCCTCTCCTCAAAAGTTATGTTCTTCAGCCCCTGAACCATTTTTGTTGCCCTCCACTGGACTTCAAGCCTGTGCATACGTGAAAATCTGAGACTCAAGACATGACCAATGTGCTCAACATATTGCAACCTGCATGCAACCAGCAACTACCCTAGAAAGTCTCTTGTTTTATCATCAGTACTCTGGTTCTCTAACAGCCTGATCATCATTACTGTGGTGAGCCCTGGCTGGGTCTAGTCAGCACTGGCATGGTGCACATGAATACTATCTTGTAAATGGCTGAGCGAATGTCTTGTGTGATGTGACACACTGGAAAAGACACCTGCTCACCTTTAACCCAGCTCATGGATTGTGTGTACAATGAGCCAGAGGGGAACAGATCCCCGCCTTTCTCTCTGCCTTGCCTCCCCTCCCCTTTCACCAGTCATTTACCCATAGCTTCCATGGAGTTACACCAGGGATAAATATGGCTCCAGGTCCCCAGTGGCCCTGCAGTGCAATGATTAAACCTGTCACCAAACCCAATTCTGCCCTTTCCTCTGTGTAATTTAATAACATGCTTGTTGCACAGCATGGAACAATACAATTGTGCTGGAGTCAGCCCCTTGAATTCCTTCACCCCTGGGCATGCAGGCCATGCCAGTGAATTAATTAAACCTCATCAAATGACAATTAACACTTGATCTCAATTTGGAAGGCAGTTGTCACCACAACTCTCCCCCCACCCTCCCTGTGCCTTTGCTTCAGCCAGCTGAAGTTCGCAAATGGAGAGAGGCACTAATAGCTTTGTCTGGCCTAGGGGGGAAAGTGAGATCGAAGACTGGGACTGCAAAATAGTTAGCAATGCTCCTTTTCATGCCCAAAGACTGAGCCTTTTACTCTGATGCAGAGAGTAGAGGGAACTGGGCCTCATGCCATGGTGGGGAATTGCAGATGGAGAGATGCCAGGGCAGCAATGAGCCTGAAGTGCGTTAGAGCTGGGCAAATGTGTCCATAAAATCATACAGTGGTGGGGCTGGGAGGGACCGACGGAGGACGCACCTAGTCCAGCCCCCTCCTGAAACTAATTCTTAGATGAAACATTTTTGGCTGGATAACATAGAATATGATTGACCAAAGAGCATCACAAATGTGCATTGATTTTGCTACATTGTTGCATTTTGCAGAGGCAGGGAAAAGAAAGCCCTGAAATGAACCATGGCAAAATGTGAAAGGACATTTCATTTTAGAAGCTACTGAAGTTTTATTTACCAAAAAAAAAAAAAATAGTTTTCAGACTCTCCAAAAGGGATTGTAACATTTTGCTCAAGAGGAAACAATTATTTTTTTACGTTATGGTTGGCTGATTTTTTAAAAAACTTTTGGAACAGCCAGAAAGCTGGGAAATCAATGACAGGCAGAGTTCTCCAGTACCTGTATCTCTGGTACTGTATCGCTGAAGTGCACCAGTCACATAAGATAGCATCATGCATTCAGAGAACCCTAAAGCAGGGGGAGGCAATTGCCGGCATGGGTGCCAGAGCATGGCACGCGAAGGCTTTTTGCTTGGCGTGCGTGCCTTGGGGCAGATGGCAGGGAAGGGACCGGGGCTATGCTGCCATGACAAGGATTGGGCCCCTTATGGCTCTCCCACCATCCACCCCTGGCATGTCTATATCTTTCAAGTCAAGATTGCAGGTGTTTTTGGCACTCCACCCCAAAACGTTGCTGTCCCCTGCGCTGAAGGGACTGTCAGCTCTCAGGCGAGAGGCTAGCGTTAAGGTAGAATTGGGGACAATACTCCAGCATGTAGCACCACAGTGTACCTGGGTGGGTGTAGTGGTATGGTTGTGGCACTCCTAGGGTGTGGTGTTACTGTCTGTCTTAGAAAGTAGCCTTATGGCTGTAGCGTGCCCATGTTGCAGTGCTTGGCTGTACCATGTACCCATGAGACTCCTGGTCCGTTCCTTGTATGCAGGGTGGGAACACCTTCAGCTTCCCAGAGCCCTCTGGTGACATTTCGTCTGATGCTGAAGCTGATTTTAGCCTCTGCACCAGCCAGTTCCCTAGCACAGAGCCTCACTCCTTTTTCTCCCTTTCTTTTTCCTTCCCTGAATACTAGTGACACCAACATAGCTGGGCCCCCTCTTGCTTGATCCCCCCCTGCTCTCTCCATCTATGAATGTGAGGAGTGTGTCTCATTGTCTCAAGGTAGTTTTTGAGAGTTTTTTCTTGCTGAACAGTTTATGGACACACCTGGGAACCTGCCTCCATCCATGAACATCACCCAGCAGCTGGGCTTGAACAGGAGACTAAACTTGACCTTTGCTTACCAGTGAGTATCATACTGTGGTGCTGCCCGGGATAGCTTATTACTGAGTGGGATGAGAGAGGAGAAGCAGCAGCCTGGTCAAGGTCCTGTGGAAAGCCAACCACGGCACAGGATCTTTATTTTTTCGTGTTTTTTTTTTTAATTAATGTAGTTCACGTTCCAGATCAAATTAGCCAAATCAGTTCCAAATCATATTAATTGAGCAGAACTAGATCATTCTAAACACCATGTTTGGCCCTGCAACCAGTGAGCATCCTCCATCTCAGACCTATCACCCTAGGACTTCAGATACTCCAAATCCATTGGCAGGCATCCTACGTGCAGGCCCAAGCCTGGAGATCTTGGAGTTCAGATGCCCCCTGATACTACAGGCAAGCATCCTCCTTCCCAGACGCTTAAGCCCGGGACTTCAATTAGTAGATGTTTTGGATTGGGAATCCAGAAAAAAGATGACAAAGCTGATATGGAAATACAAAGCGCCCGAGCGAGGGACTAACAATAGAGGGATGGGGGAGAGGAGGGGAATGCGACTAGGTTACAAACGATACAATGTTAGCCAA
>NW_017729020.1:5304879-5330739 GCF_001723915.1 Gavialis gangeticus
GGAGGACGCTCTCGTTGCTGGGGTCCCAGGCTCCGAGCGTCCCCACGATGAGCGCGTCCACCATCACGTCGTAGCCGCGGCCCCTCAGGGTGTCGGCCAGCACTCGATCTTAGCCAACAAGAGACCAGCCACAGCACAGGATCGCAGCAGGCAGGACTTCTTGGGAAAGGCTGCATGGGGGCCTGATCTTACCTCTCCCCTTTGCCTTGTTTCCCTTCCCCTCTTCTCTGTTACAGGGAGTGTAAGAAGGGTATGGGCCTCTGGGAAATCCTGGAGCACAATGACACCTACAATCTTGATGATCACCTGAGACTTGCCAAGGTGAGGAGACACCACCCCCTGCCCTGAGGGCACAGGGCCTGCCCTCTGCAGTCCTGGGCCGCCCTAAGAATACATGGATAAAAGAGGATGGGAATTAGTTGTCCATGTCTCTTCAGTTCACCAAGGCCCCTGGTCCCTGGTAAGACCCCTGTATTCCATAGAGGAACCAACCCAAGTGAAGATAAAGTCTTTATGTCCACTGGGTTGAGGGCTTTTCCAAGGGAGAGGACTGGATCCAAGGGACACAGCCTTGTCTCACAACATGAGGGGTGAATCTTCCCCATTGCATCTTCTTACCCAGTCTGGGCTTTCATGACTGGATGTCATTGCTGAGATCTCCCTTGGCTGGGGTGGGAAGGGAATTTGGATGGGTAACAGGTCATTCATTGCCACAAGAATTACAGCTAAAGGAGAGGACAAAATAAGAGTGGAAGAAAAATCCTTATGCTTGTGAAACTCATTGATCAGTCCCTCTTAAAGGTCTCCCTTTGTCCATGAGCTGCAGAGGACATGTATTCCAGCTACATGGCCTTGCATCCTCTGGTCTAACAGCTTGCAGCTTTAGTTCTGGAAGTCCTGTTTCAGTCCCAGGCCAAGATGATGGCTTCCTATAGAAACTCCTTGCAATAGCAAAACATCCCCTCTCCACTGAGTTTCATTGGTCAGCATTTCTGTAGGGTGCTGAATAATGCTCCCACAGTGCTGAATGAAGAACAGCTGGTCTGTGTGGGATGGACGGGAATCTGCAGCAGAGATGCCTCTACCAGGGAAGGATATATAGGATGCTGTGTGAAGCATCCTATGTATGTTAGAGTCATGCTGTCCTGCTTTTATAGGATGAGGTGCACAAATTAACCTCTAGTGGGGTTACTGTTGTAGGATGGAGGCCACTTCTTTGAGTTGCTGTGCTGCTCTCCCTAGTTTATGTTGGGTTGGAGCAGAGCGAGGTCACAGCATGTGGTGGCCACCCCACCCGGAATGAACCAAGGCTCAATCCAAAGCCCAGGTCTGCAAAGAGCTTTGGGTTGAGGTCCTAGCAAACAGCAGCACCCGTGAATTTGTTGGTGATGCCTTACCTTAATCCCCAGTACACCACAGAGTTTGAGAAACTTCTCAGCAATTTCAGCACCCACTTTGGAGAAATCCACATCCTAAACAGTGCTGGGAGACAGGACCTAGAGACCTTCGCCCGGAGTGGGATCGACCGCATCAACTACCCTGCGTTCCGGACAGAGGTGAGGCGTGCCAGGCTAAGGCGCCAGAACCTGATGCAGTCCATGCCAAGCTGCTGGTTGGTTTCTGGTGTCTGGGAGTGTATGTACATGCCATGTTTTTTACCCTTTCATGAGCTGCAACTGCGTGTCTGTTTGCATAAAAGTCTTTCTTGTGCATTAGTCAAGACTTGGCCAATAGTCTGGCTCCAGCAGGGCTTAGCAGGCTCCAGTCTCAATGCTTCTTGCCCAGACTGACATGTCTGTACCCTGTGCACAGCCCCCCGACCTCCTCTCTCTGAACTGAGCCCATCGTTTTCTTGGTGGGCTGTGCGCACCACTAACTAATGATGCTGCTGGCTGCTTCCTTCAGATGCAGAACCCTATAGTGAAGACAAGCCTGGAAGGCCTAGCTGTCAGTCTGGAGGGCCTCCAAAAACTTCAGGTGAGCATGGAGCCAAGTGAGGTTGAAAGACAGATGTGTCCTTGACTTGGAACTGGGTGGGAGGAGAGATCAAAAACGGAGAAGAGATACGTGCTTTGCCTGCTCCTACCCAGAGAGGCAGCTCCCTTGAGCCCAGCAGCTTCTGGGATCAGCAAAGCCATCCTTGACTCTGGTTGTTCTGGTGTCCCCCCTGCAGAGAAACAGCACAGTAGCAGGATGGCTGACAGATGAATCCCAGGCCCTGTGGCAAATTTGGAACTCTTCTGTGCGCACCCAGGAGGCCCTTGTGGTGAGTGTGTGATAGAGAGGGGTGCACCTTGAACCTCAAAGGTGATGGGTCCATGCTGTGCTCCAAGGGCTGGGGTGCTGAGGTCTTGCTTCAGTTAAACACTTCTTGCTGAGGTCCCTAAGATGGACAACAGACCATTAGTGGTTGTGGGCACCAAGCGGGGCTTTCGTTTATGCCCTTTGAGCGCTCGTGCACTGTATTTGAAGAGGGGACTGAAGGGCAGCATGGCTGACCTTTGAGGCCCCTTTGATCATAGCTCTAGGGATAAATTGAAGGGGACGTTCATTGTTGTGGTGTATGTGTGAGTGTGTAAGGGGCAAAAGACACAGGCCCACATCTGAGCTACAAATGTCACTTCCCCTTGGTTTTTCAGGTGAAGCTGAATAAGAGCGTCCAGTTCTTATCTGAGATTGCAGCACACCTACAGGTACTGTTGCCAAAGGACACCATAGACAGACCTCAGGGAGTGGACTATTGCTACCTAGGTTGGGCAGTGCTGGCCTGACCTGTCAGCCACTCTCCTATTGGGTGTACTGAACAGGTCCAGGCACAGATCACCATGCCCTGAATGTCAGGGGAAGGAGGCATGAGGGCTTCCATGCTCCATTGCCAATGCAACCAGGCAGCAACCTCCTTCTTGGGATGATGTGTCTGGTGAGGGGAGCAAGTGGTGATTTCCGCAGAGGTGTCCAATGCCTCTGGGCTATCAGCTTCTAACTCTCTTTGGATGAGCTAAGAGTGGGGCAACCAAGCAGTGGGGTCACATGGCAAAATAGGGTGCAATTCTGACCTCTGGGGCCTACTCTTGGGTGAGTGCATGAAAATAGGGACCCTTTCTGCCTACTCAGGGATGCTGTGAAGATTGGGGAGGGAAAATTATCACCTCTTTGTTCACATGCCCATAATGAAGTGTATTGTTCCCCCAGCTCCACTCTGCTCCCAGAGCACCCCACAATGCTCATCTCAGCCATCCCAGCTCTGAGTCCTGTTCATCTCCCCTGTGCTTCCTTATGCTTCTTCTTCTCACCAGGAACGCATGAGATGGACAATGGCTGAGATTGCCTCTGTGGAGACTACCTTACCTGGACAAGCTCACAGGATCTTGAAGCAGGTGAGTGAGGAGGGGACCATGCCAGACCCCGCCCCCCCCCAAGTGTGCTCTACAGCATCATAACCTGCCAGGATCTGTATAGCTACCTGCAAACCAAATGCCTGGCTGAGATGCAGCCAACAGTATGCAAGGCTGTCTACCATGAGTCTGACACCCCTCTGGAAACTCTCCTGTGTATCTCAGGCTGTTGTGTCTTTCTGCAGGAGATCAGCTGCTTCATGAAAAAAGAGGTGGGGTATTTCAGCCAATACCTGCAGTGGGTGAGGCGCACGGTAGGTAGTGATGTCAGAAGAACTAGCAGAGCAGAAATGAGAGCTAAAGCTCCCAGGGGCACTCATAGCTTAAAGTGCTGCCAATGCTATGGGGCTGCATGGAAGAGAATGGAAATGTAGGTGCTGGGTTGGTTTTATGGTTGAAGCACTGCACTGGGCTGCTGAAGACCTGGGTTTGACCCTGGCTAAGACCTGGACTCTCCTCTGTGATCTTGAGGGCTTGCTCCTTTGTTCCATGTCTCAGTTTACCCAGCTTCAAATAGACATGATAATACCATACTTTCTCACATACAATATGCCCCTGAATAAAACATGCAACCTGTTTTTGAAAGGCAAAATGAAATAAAAATGGATCCTTCTTTGAAAGCCCGTGCTAGGACCGGAGATGGGGTAGTGAAAGAGAAATTGCCTGCAGCCAGCAGCTAGGTAGCCTTTCATGTAGCACCTGCTGCTTTACTTTTATTTTCTCTTGACAGAAGCTTAAGCAGCAGAAACTGCTGTTGCCATATTTCCTCCATTTTAATGTGCACCCCTAACCCCAACCTCCAGCAGCTGAATTTTGGGACAAAAAAAATGTGTGTGTATGCAAGAAAAGGTGGTACCTCCTACCTTGGGGATGGTTCTCAGATAAAGTGGTGGAGAGGGCAGCCATAGGACACCATGGAGAGAAAGCCTGGACTGGATCCTCAAGTGCTCAGCTCCTAATATGACAGCTGCAGCAGAGGTATCCCAAGGAGCTCCGAGTGCACAACGCTTGGGAGATACTGGACCAAAGGCAGCTCAGATGCTGGGTACTGGGAGGACTAGGTTTGCTGTCCCTATGCAGGTCCCTTTGTAGGTAAGTTTCCTGCCCGCTCTTCTCTTCCAGCTTACTAAGGAGGTGGCTTCCTGTCAGCCCTTTTCCACTGCTATGGATAATGGCCGGGTGATCCTGTGCGACCGCATTGCAGACCCCTGGGTAAGGACAACAGGCCAGGCCCTGCGGCGAAGTAGCTCTCCTGCCTGCCTTCCTCTAGGAACCTGTTGCTGGTGGGCACTGCATGGGCAGCTCCCAGGCTCCATAGAGACACGTGTGCATTCAGCATGTGTGAAGGTACCTGGGCTAGCTCAACTTTGGCTAAGAGAACAGTAGCAAGGCTGTGGCCCCAGGCACAATACCAACCCCAGGCCCCAGAAGTATTGGCGTCTTGTCTCCCAGTCCCTGGGCCTGCTAATGCCCACTGCATTATACAAGGGTGAGGTAACACACAAACAGTGCTGGCAGCAGGGACCAGAAGGCCCTGCCCTCTCCCCTGTGACTTCACTTTCCCCCATCATCCCATAGGGGCTGCAGTAGCCAGCCGTTCAGCATTCGGGCTCCTGCTCCATTATCGCCTCATTAGCCTCTGGCAGGAGGGAATAAATGAGGCTCCCGCATCTCATCTGAGCAGCCTGAGGTGCCTGCAGCCTCCACGGAGAAAGCTCAGAGCAGGACAGATACAGTGAGGCCAAGGGATGTGTATACCCCATGCAAGGGGCCCTCCCTGCCTCTCTGCTTGAGTAGGATGGGAAGAAGGCAGAGTAGGGGGCTGCCTGGGTGCAGGGCATTCGCAGTTCCCCGGTCATGCAGTGGGAGGTCCAGAGAGGGCCTGCTAGAGAAACAGTGGGTGCATGCATGTGTGTATGTGTGTGTGCGTGTGTACACACGTGCATACCCATGTTGCCCTGGACTGGCTGGTATTAGGGCTATTCAACTGTATATCATGCCAAACAGTGAGGGGAGTTACGGACCACTAGGTACCAGCTCTTTGCTGCCTGCCTGCAGCATAAAGCAGTAACCACAAGCCAGGTGCTCTTGCTCCATACTGGGGCATTAGTCTTGGCCTCCAAGTGCACCCATCATCAGCCTGCTCCTGCTTCTCTGGAGCACCTGAGGGGCCATCCCTGCTGGACAGAGCCAGTGAGGGGACATGCCATGTCATTCCAGAATGCCTTCTGGTTCAGCTTGGGTGCCGCCACCTTCTTCCTCATCCCCAGCATCCTCTTCGCCATCAAGCTCACCAAGTACTTCCGCCCCATCCGGAACCGGCTCATGTAAGCAGCCAGTGCCTTGTGCGCTGGGATCGGGACTGTGGCTCATCCTCCCCAGCTGGTGACAGCAAGAGAGGCAGGAGCAGGAGTAATGTCGGCTTCTTTCATTTTCTTCCTCCCTGTCTCCAGCTCTACTGGCTCGGAGGAGACCTGTCCCTTCCACATCCCCCGTGTGACATCTCTTAAAATGTAGGAAGGGTCTTCATTGTCACCAGGTGAGAGGGAAGCTGTTTAGGTGGGGACCCCTGGGATCTTTGTGCCACAGGGACTTCCAGACCCAGGACTCTGCTCTGGGTGGGTTCTCGCCCTCCCTGTCCCCTGATGGTAGGAGCACCTGCACCATCATCTCCTCCTGGGGTGGATGCTCTTAGCTGTTCATGTGCTATGGAGTTAGGAGCTCAGATGCTGTTTGGGGACCTTGAGTTCCCCCACAGCTGCCCCTGAGGTCCCCACTAGGTTATGTCTCAGCTGGTCAGGGGAGGTTCATGTCTCAGACTCCCCAGGTGCTCACTAATAACTCCTTTCACTTCCAGATCTCACAGGAAAAGTGCCTGGATTACTTTCAGGGCCAGAGTTGTTCCTGATCCATGCTGCCTAGCCTTCCCCATGCTGCTTCCCAGCTCCTGGAGGGAGACACCTGCGAGGGCTCATTCCCCTCTCCCAACCCCTAAGTCTCTTCTCTCCAGCATCTCTTAGGGGTGGTGGTGAATTTGCACAGCATGGCAAGGCTATAGAGGAAATTCCTCCTCCTCAGCAGCTCTGAGCTGGCAGGAAAGGGCCTCCTCTTGGTTCTTCAGGCTTCTGGGATCCCAAAAGGGAAAAAACTCAGAGGCTTCCTGCATCCTAGTGTGGTTTTGGTACCCTCCCAGCTTCAAGCTTCTGAATGGTTTCAGGAATCTGTATCTTAGACCCACAGCTCTGCCCCATCTCCATCTCTTTCCTTGTGCCAATGCACATGTGGGACTATAGCTCCAGGTCTGCTCCTCCTGGTCCCTCTGTCTGCAGCTGCCCTTCCCTCCTACAAGCGGCACTGGCAGGCCACCCCGGGAGTATCCCATTGGAAGCCAGTAGGATGCTTCTGCCTTCCTTGCTGTGTTTAGACAAACCCCAATGCAGCACTGTCAAAAACTGTCCTGGTGTATTTTCCTCCTTGCCATAGAGTCCTGGATCTAGGACTGGGGACTGAGGGCACAGGGTAGGAGAGCTCTGAGGCCATTAAAGTGCTTCTCCTTTCTAATGGTGTTTGGTTGGTGGTTCCTCTCATAGAGCTCTGCAGGGGAGGCTGGAAAACAGACCAGTATGGTTGGGGAACCAGGCGGGAGAGAAATGGGGCCAGAATGGCCAGGGAAATGGTACCACTGTGGCTAGGGAATTGGAAGAAGTACCACTGGGGAACTGGGATGAATAAAGTGGGGTGTTGGTACCAGTATGGCTGGCAATCTGGGACTAGTATGGACAGATAACTAGTACCACTAAGAGGGGGGTTCTGGTACCACTATAGCTGTGTAACTGGGACCAGTATTGCTGGGAAACTGGAACCGTGAAGGAAGGGTACTGTTTCCAGTGTGGTCAGGGAAGTGGGACCTGCATGGCTGGGGTCTTAGGCCAATATAGAAGGTACTGGGACCAGTATGGCTACAGAACTGAGACCAGTATGGCAGGGGAACTGAGACTAGTATGGCAGAGTACTGTTATCCAGGATAGCTGGGTAACTGGAACCAGTATGGCCATGAAACTTAGGCCAGTAAGGGGTGGTACTGGGACCAAAATGGCCAGGTAATGGGCTATCTTTTGACCGGTGTTTCAAATTCAGGACAAAATCCCAATTTCAGGACTCCCTTGGGGCTTTGCAAGGGCACAGCTCTGAAATTTGGAAGAGGGGATGACTATCAGATGCCTGAGCAGGGGCAGCTGAACAAGGACTATTTGAAGGGCCTCATTTTCTCCCTCAGCTGTGACCCAGCAGCCCGTTAGAGAGAGCTGCTGTGAGCAGCAATGGAGAAGTGACTGCCCAGTCCCACAGACCCTGGCTTCCCTGAGCTCTGGGCTGGGGCAGTGGCTCCTGGACAATGCTGCCTCACAAACAGTCTCCATAGATTATAGAAGGGAACCAAAATGCCTCTTAACTAGTCCCTGTTGTTGACCCCCAGAGGCACAAAGAGAACCAAAACAAGCTTACAATGCCAGTCCTGCCAAAAAGAAATATTTCCAAACATACATGCAAATACATTTTATTAAGACATGCAATCATGAAATTCAGATAAGAATGTAAATGACCAAACAGTGCAGGCGAGGCACATCAAGCCAACAATTAATTACAAGAGTTAAAATGCACATTCTTCTAAAGAAATAACCATATCATTAACATTTGAAAGACATTGCTCTTAAACTCTCCAAGTCCTAAAGTCTTAAAAAGCCCTGGAGAGGTGGGCAGCCTGGTAGGGGAAAGGAACTTCTTATGTTTAAAATTAAGTTTTCAAAAAAGCACTTCGAATCATGAAATCATAGAAAATTAGGGTTGGAAGGGACCTTAGGAGGTCATCCGACCCCCAGCTCAAAGTAGGACCACCCCCAACTAGATCACACCAGCCAGGGTTTTGTTGAGCTGGGCCTTAAAAACATCCAAGGATGGAGATGCCACCAGCTCTCTAGGTGACCCGTTCCAGTGCTTCACCACCCTCCTAGTGAGAAAGTTTTTCCTAATATCCAACTTAAACTTCCCCTGGTGCGTGGGATTGTTCCATCCTAAGTTGCACTTGTCCTTATTGAACCTCATGATATTTCTTTTTGTCCAGTCCTTTAATTTGTTGAGGTCTCTAGCCTTACCCTCCAGCATATCCACTGCTCCCCCCAGTTTGGTGTCATCTTCAAACTTGTTTATCTCAGTCGATTTGCAGACGGGCTCTTCAGCAAGAACTGAAGCTGAAGAGCCAGGTTTCTCAGGTGAACCCAGATTGTTATACTCTGTTACCTGGCCTAATTTCAGCAGCTTCCTAAATAAAGATAACAGATATAGAGATGTTCCTACTAACTGGTATTCAGCTGCTTATTTGTATTCCCTTTTTAAGCTATAGTATATCCTAAACCAGCTCTAACTGGCATAAAATGACTAAATGCATCCTAAGCCATCTTGAGCCATCTTATTACAACTGTTCTCACCTATGATCCTCTCTCACCTGCTCCTTCCTTTGTCTCTTCTGTTCTTACTCAATTTTTAGTTAAGTGAACGCAAGCAAATGCTAAAGTAGCTTGGAGCCTACTCTGTGAAGCCAGGATGTGTAGTAAGTTTCTGCCACTTTAAACAACTGGATTTTGCTGCAATCATCAGTTGCTAGCAGAGTCTGTTAATGTGACAGAGGAGTTCTTTGTAGGATAAATCTAACGGGGCTACACTCTGGCAGGGACTATAACTGGGCATGTGGCAGTCAGCAGGGTTGTGGCAGGCAGCATCATAATCTGTCAATATTCCCGGCAGCAGAGCAGTCTGCCAGGACTCTGGTTAATTTAAGGCTCTCAATAGATGAGTTTATTTAAACTAGATTTCTGGGGGCACAGCATTTTCTTAAGAGAATTGCATTTCTAGATCCCAGGAATGTATTACAGACCAGGGTTTGAACTCCCTACGCAGTTGTTAGTCAATCTCCCTTAGCCAGGGCCATTGGAGTGTGGTCATGAAAGGGTTTAGGTCTCTGTTTTAACTCCAGCTGGTGAGTAAATCAGCTCCTGGAAGGAGCTGGAGAAATGGGTTAAAATTCTGACATGGTTCCAAAAAAAAAAAAAAAAAAACCCCAAAAAATCTACCTAACAACCCCTATGTGACTGCACCAAAAAAAATCTATTCAAGCCTGAATAAAAACAAAACCCAGCAAGGGCATAAGAGGATCAGAGCTGGTAACGATTTGTAATCCATTATAATGGAGTGTCTCCTAGCGCCGTGCATCCTAGGGAATTTTATGAAATAGGCATGTTACCGTGTCTGGAGGCAAAGTGACTGAGGTCATTGTGGGGTGAAGAGATGATGGGATTAAGTCTCACATTTTTAAGCAGTCATGAGATCTCAAAAGGCCACTTAAAAGAACTTCTAAACTCTCAGTGAAAGGGCAGACACACATGCTCACTGAAACATGCAGGAGCACACATGGACACATTGGCATGCACACATGTGCCAGTTGGTACACCCCCATGCACTGATACACACATGTTTGTGTGTGCCCTATCCACACACACTGATACAAACTGGTTCAAATGATGAGACCAATGCCTGTATGCAGACTAACACACACACTCAAACACACACCAGCAGAGTCAGCAGCTCGGTCCCCCTGATGGGCAGTCACCTCCGGTCTCTCTTTTGTGCTCTTTGTCAGCACACGCACGGCTTGTCCATTTAACTGTTTCACCCAAGTGACAGGCTGAGTCCATGCCCCTGGACCAGAACTGGTGGTCCCAGGAATGGTGAAGAGCTCAAACTGGAGGACAGTTGGCATTCAGCTGTCCCCTCCAGCACATCCATTTTCTCTGCAGCCTTCTGAAGGATCAGGCATTGCTTTGATGGGGCTGTCTAGAGTCATTCCCATCAATACTTCACTCAGAGGTAGCAGGGGCAAGTGGATTCGAATTTTCTAGCCCATACGGCTGCCACTTCCCTCTGTCTGTCCTGTCTACTTAAGCCCTTAGAGCCAAGAGCTATCTCTTCTTTGTGAATGCACAGCTCCTAGCACGACAGGGCCCTGATCTCAGTTAGGGTAGATGAGCGCTAGTATAATATACACGTCTACCCCACACCACCACCTTCTTTCTAACCTGGGGGCATTACAGCGTTCAGTTCTGTTGATTCATTGTGCAGAGCCGAGGAAGCTGGTGCAGCCCTAGCTCTGGATATTTGCACAGGGTTTAGTAGCAAACACGCTTAGAATGCAAAGGACGGCTCTGCACGTGGGGCGGATAATGATGCTTAGCTTTGCTGGGCTTATGTAAGCATGGGCAAGGGGGGCTTTGCCACGTGCTGTGGGAGGAGACGGGGTAGGGGCTAACAAGGTGCAGGGGGGGATTTAAAAAGCCAGAGTGGGTTTAATCTAATCTATTTGAGATTAAACTGGATTAGAGCAATGGAAGGGGAGGGGGTGGGGGGGGATTGTTTCTGCCTTCCTCTGTCACGCAGTTCACAGGGAGGACATTCACTTTGACTGACCAGTGGCAGCAGAGGCCTTCTGTATCACTGCCAAGTCTGTAGAGGTACTGAGCGGGCTGGATGAATTTGGCCCCCACACAAAGCTGAGTTTTGGCTACAGTAGGAAGTGTGCAGCACCGCGCAGCATCCTGCTGTCCTGAGCGGTCCCTGGGATGAGCTGCTTGCTTTCTGTGCCTCAGTTTCCCCATGTGAAAAATGACTGCAACATCTTCCCCATGTGAAAAATGACTGCAACATCTAAAGGGCTGCAACAGTGTGCTCTACCCCTTTAAGGGCATCAGGGCCCGAGGCTAGCCAGCTGGGGGTATGTCATATGGTTCCCATAAAGGGCTGAGAGCGCAGTGATGTGTATGTGATGGGCCCTGGGGCGGGCAGAAGGGGAAGGCAGCCTGTTTTGTTGCAGATTTTTGTGTCCAGTACCTATGTGTGAGGGTAGGGCTGTGACCAACGGGAGGGAAGCACTGGACTAGTTCTCAGTGCACGTGGGTGTCATTAATAGAAGTAATCCAGGCATTGGAGAGAGGCTGCAGTGACTTTATAAATAATGGCTCTAGGCCTCAATGAGATTTCCAGAGTGCAAATCTGCAGCAACTCCAGTCAAACCAATATGCTGGCTCTGCTCTGTTGGCTGCATTTCTCCTACTACAGTGCAGCCTAACTCTCAGAGGAGGCAAATAAATTCCCCTCTAGTAAGAAGGGCAATTATTTCCCCCCCTTCCTTCCTCCCCAACCCGGTGTTCCTGCAGCCTTAGACTCTGTTTCACTCCTGGCGCTGTTTCCATCTAAACAGTGCGTAACGTGTACAGGCGTCCTAGGTGCGTAGGCAGCTGCACCCAGCCCGCCTCCAGGTATCACATCAAAGTCCGCTTGCTCCTTTCTGCTTTTCCCTAATGAACGCTCACCTCTCCTTGTAATCCTGGACCAGCCCATCTGCTGGTGTAAATCATTACACCATGGGTGGATCTGGCCCCTGCCACACACATTAATGACATTCACATGCGTCATTAGACACACAGAAAAACAAATTTCTGTCCCTCCCAAGCTGTTAAAAGGCTTTTCCCGTTTGCAATTGGAGACAGATGCCTGCAGAATTGGAGCCAAATGCAACTGTATCTGGTGGGTCTAATTAGTAATCAGGCTAAATAAACCTCACACGTGGTGAAGTTGTGAGTGGGGGGTGGTTATAGCAATAGACTCCTTAACAGACAAGTCCTGGCTTCTCAAACTGGCGTTTATAAATGACTTCAACTGGAAGTGAGCCCAGAGCTCCAAAGATCTCCGATAATGTGCCATATATTATTAAAGGCAAAGCTGACTCCTGTACATTAGGCCATCCACATCTCTCCCCTGGTAACTATCTCATCTGAGCTAACACATGCATGAATATCTGCGTGTGACTAGCGTGTCTGCGTACATGTATGTGCACACAAATAGTGTATAGATGCACCCCAAGAGTCTGTGCACATGAGCATGGATAAACATATGACCGTGCATGTTCTCGGACATGGATGTGGGCATAAAGAGACATACGCATGTTTCCAGGCACAGACCACTGTGCGCACAGTGGCTTTTTGCTTACGTGTACCTGTGACTGCAGCTTCACATGACACCACATGGGAACTTGAAGAGCATGCTATGCCCATGTTCGCATGCTCCTTTGCTAGTTTCTGAATTCAGCACATGCTGGGCTCAGGCTTTCTCCTCTGTTCTTGTTTTTCCAGGTTCCATCTAGGCCTCGAAAAGCCAAAACCTCAGCAGAAGAATAAAAAGCTCCCGAAACCAAACATGAGGAAGAGACAGTGGGAAGGGTCCACAGTATTTCCAGTCTCTAGTAACAGTGTGAGACTTCAGAGAAGCTCTCTGATGTGTTTAAGGGCAGAAATGATGATCATGTCACTCAGGGGTTGAAGCATGGAGGGAAGCCTCCTGCAAGTGGGCCTTTGGAATAAGCAGATATATATGTAGTGGCTGCAACACAGGGCTGGGAGCCAGGACACCTGGTTCTTATGCTCATTTCCCCTAGGGACAGACTGACTGGCCTGGGTGGAGTCACTTCATCTCCCTGTGGCCAAAAGAGGGTTAATGATCATGGCCCTTCAATATCTCAGTGTGCAGGGCCCTCTAGAAGGGCTGTTATGGGGTCAGCAGTGTCTTCAGTGCTGGGTTGTTCTTCTAATGAAATTGTCTTGGATTGCCAAAGATAGCCCGTGCTGCCGTGTTGGTTGTAATCATGCCTTTGATGTCAGGGCTCAGCAATGCTGCACAGAATTTCAAATGAAATTTTCTTTAGCAAAGAGCAGATTGCATCCACCCCAGTGCCTAATGGTGTGTGATCCTGGCTGCGCTCTTTAAACGGCCTGTTATCGAGATGCTAGCCAGGACATGTTGGTTTGATTATAATTAGGCCGTCGACAGGACTGGTGTGAATACATAGTGCATTACCTAGCAATTCACTGGGTGCAGATCTTCCTTTGCTGAAGCTAAAAAATAGAGATCTGTTCTTCAGAAGACCTGTTTCAAAGTAGATTAAATAGGGATCTCTTCCCAGGAATCAGCACTAACAGAGAACCACTTTCAGGGTTCGAAGCTGTAATAAGGGATTTCTCCACGCAAGGAGAAATACACGGCATAGGGATCTGCTCTCAGGTTGTCCATCAGATGCAGAAAGTATGAATCTGCATCTAGTGATCTCTTAAGAGCTGGTAAACAACCGATTCTTAATGGCAGGGCAAAGACATCAGTTTGCAGAGATCTCCTGCCCCCTGGCATGCATCTGCTGGCCCAGATCTCCCAGTGTGCAGATCCCACAGACCTAACTGCTGGGATCTCCCAGGAGAAGGATAGGCTAGTGGTTACGGCATTGGCCAAGATCTGCAATTGGTGTCCAGTTCAGCCACCAACTTCTTCTGGGCAAGCTGCTTTGCTGCAATGCCCCTCAGTACGATGGCAGCACTGCCCTGCCTCCCAGAGACGCTGCGTGGCTAAATGCAGCAGCGAGTGAGGGGCTCAGGGGCTGCAGTTACTATGACCCTCATTAGAGTGACTGGGATCTCACGTGTCATGGTGCCCGAATCTCCTGGCTTGATGTGGAGTGGGGAGATGCATTTGCAGGGCTCTCCGGTCTCAGAGCCTGGAGGTCTTTCCCTCCACTGCTTAGCAGCAGGGAGCTTCCCCTTTAAGTTTCCCCCTGGATGCTCCGGAGCTGACGCTCCACTTGTTTAAGGGGTTTGAATCTTCGGTTAATTGGCTTCCTTAAATACAGAGCAAGAGCGAGAGCGAGAGCCCCGGCGTGAAAGGGGGGAATGGAGGATGCGATGGGTTCGGTTGCCATGGCAACTGGCAGCCGGAGGCTGGCGTGTTGCATGTCACAGAGAGGGAATAATGGCCCTGAAAGGTAAACTTGGCATAGGGACGCTTCCTTTGTCAGGGATGTTTGAACAAGGACACAACCAGCCGCCAGCCTCTCCCCATCCCCATCTGCATCTCGCCAGGGACAGGCAGAGCCGGCGAGATTAACCGGACGGGAATCACCCTCCATCTCGTGCCAGCCTCTGCCTCACTTTGAACCGCTTCGGCTGGAGCGAAGCAACGTGTCTGTGACCTCGGCCCACCTCCCCTTCCCCTTCCCCTGCGATTCCAGGCGCCGCGGCTTGTCGGTTGGTAGTCGCCTGTTGGGGCTCCCCCGTGTCAGGAGATGTTTGAAGATGCGGTAAGTAAAAATAAAAGCTGCCCTGGGGGTTGGTGGAGGAGAGAAGGCAGTAAGGTCAATGCTTGCCGACCTGTGCACTGCTTGAACGGGCATTAGTCCATTCAAAAGTAGCCTTCTTGGCCTTCAGCACAACCAGCAGGAGGTGCTGAGCCAGGCAGTAAAGGGGCTGGTCTGCTACGGCTGTCATATCACCCTTTTTTTCCCAATCTGTGAGCAGTGCTGGAGCCTAATCCAGTCGCATTCAATAGACTTCTACCCCCCGGGCCCAGCTCTGTGCTCTGTAACTCAAAGGCCACAATGGCCCATAGGACGCACCCCAAACTCTCATTGGGAGTTTTGCCTTGGGTGAAGGTGGCTGGATACTTAAACTGCTGGCATTGAATATCTTTGTGGCTAGATGGGGCACGTCATGACAGGATGTCAGGTTATGAGATAGAGTATGTGTGAGGATCCAGGCAAGAACCAGTTCGTTCACGACGGTGCCTGCAGATCTGGGCACTTTGGGGTGGATTTTACAAAGCAAATTGTCACAGGAAAGCATGGAGCTTTTCATCTTCCAGTGGGGCACATTTCAGTTGTCCAATGAGAGTGGAAACCGCACGTGACTAAGATGACTAGTCCCAAACCATGAATGATGAAGACTAGGCATCAACGCTTTGTGCCCATTCTCTAGGACAGTGGTCTCCAAACTTTTTTGATCATGCACCCTTATCAGTAAAAAATTTTTGAGCACGCACCCCCAATATATGTGGATCTCCCACCCTTCCCTCAGGATACCTCACGTACCGTACATGACACGTGACCGTCTGACATACAGACCGAATGAGGGCGCCAGAGTCAATCCGTATATTAAATATTAGTAAAGCTTAATTTCTTTCTTTTTTTTTAGATAAAAAATAGATATATATTAAATAGATTTATATAAATACATTTATATAGATTAAATAGATATATATATAAATAGATTTATATTTAGATATAAATAGAAGTTCTAATATTTTCTTCCCGCACCCCAACGGATCGTCTTGTGCACCCCACTTTGGAGACCACTGCTCTAGGGAAATGTTTTCATGGGTGCTGTGGTAGATGCAGGATAGCAGGGGATGATGCATGTGCAAGGGCTCTTGCTCCATGTGAGAGCAGTTCTTCACCAAGAGAAGCAGGCAGTAAGAGAAGAGGAGAAGGAGGTC
Organism: Gavialis gangeticus; assembly: GCF_001723915.1. Classification (NCBI taxonomy): domain Eukaryota; kingdom Metazoa; phylum Chordata; order Crocodylia; family Gavialidae; genus Gavialis; species Gavialis gangeticus. The sequence goes on from NW_017729020.1 coordinate 5,320,689, forward strand.
ACCAGGGATCAAAACCCAAGGAGGAACGAGGATGCTATGTGGAGGACTGAAAGAGAACAGGGCAATCTGCTGACTGATGGAGGAGAGTGTGTGGCAGCAAGAGACAGGCCTATGGGAGTAGGTTCAATGGGCCAACCCCGGAGGCTGCAAGGCCATGCTGCCTGCCAGGAGCAAACCTGTGACCCATAGACCTGCAGCTGACAAGAATCCACGGATTGTCCTTCACACTGGGATAAACGGTGCTGCTGGAGGCCCAGTGAGATGGACCTGGGCCCTGGGGAAGATGCTCTGGGGGACCATCTGGTGGGATTCATCTTGCGGGATTCATCTGGTCCCTAGAGGGAGGGCAAAGGTGTTCCAAGGGACGAAGGTCTTCAGGCAGCCGAAGGACTGGGGCTATGAGGCAGCTTTTGGGATCTTCAAGCACTGGAAAATATCCTCAATGGATAGATCCACCTTCGTACCTGATGGGATTAAGGGTGGCATAGCTGAGGAGAAGAGCGTTAAACCAAAAATGGGAGGGAAAGGTTGAGAGAGGCTGGGGTCATTTCCAGACCTGTTGTTAATAACTAGGAAGAGGCCACTTGGGTAAACCAGGATCTGAAGGGCAAGAAGGTTGGATACTAAGACTGAAGAATATTGCAGTCGAATGGACGGTACAGTTAAAGAAAGGACAGGACCTAATTATCTAGGAAAGTGGGTGAAGCTAGAGATGGCTGTGGGTGAATGCAAGGAGACAGGGCAGCGAGATGGAGGAATCAGAGCTAGTGCTTCACATCATGGAGCTGGCTATCGTGCCAGAATCATGGCCCTCATGACTGGGACGCAGGTAGTGAAGGGTGGAGGCTGTAAGAGTGAAGACAGTAGGAGTAGTAAAACTGGGGGGTTGTCACTGCACTTCAGCAATGAGGTGGACTATGAAGTGGTCAGAAGTGATACCATGGATTACAGAGTTGGCCTAGGTATAAAATTGCTTTGGGGAAGGCTTGGACAAGATGTTCTTGTGGTATAGTACCAGGGCTATGCTATAGACCCCCAGGGTTGGCTCTGGATGTGGATAGAGTCCTTTGCATTGTCATCAGAGAGAGAAATGCTACCAGGAATTGCATCATTTTGGGAGGCTTTAACTTCCCAGATATAGATCAGAGAACAAATGAACTAAAAATGGCTGAGCCTAGTTACTCCTGGGTGGTACATAACAGATTTCTTCACCCATTGCTAAACCCAGAAGCTATTTTAGACTTAGTTTGGTTAAGATTTTAGAAAAGAGCTAGCTGGGGAGAAATAAAGAAGCCTGGATTGAGTGATCATGAGTTAATTTAGTTTAATGGGAATGGAAAGATTTTTTAAAAATCAGTCATTAAAGCTGACAATGAGAAAAGGATGAACTTTGAGAAATTAAGAGAACAAGTTATTCAAGTCTACAGGGGTGAAGAAGTTAGGAACTTATATCTGGAGGAGGTCTAGTATTTCTTTAAGTCAGAGGTACAAAAACTATTTGATCTGTTCTGACTGATCTATTCTGAAAGGTATGTCTTGGAGGTCAGGAAGTGTCAGGATAATGGGAGAATTGTAAGTCGAGTTAGGCTAAATGGATAGAAAAAGGTTCTTCAACTGCTTCAATAAAATGGGAGCTATAAAAGAAGCTGCACTGCTACGCAGTGAGGATGGAGCGGAGGTGAAAGACATGTTGGCATTGGCCCCACAGCTAAATGAAGTGTTTTCAGTAAGGAGCCTATTCTAGCGTAGGGGGACAAAGTGTATAGCAATGGAGGCTGCCACATCTGTGGAGGAAGCAAAAACCAAGGTGCTCGATGTGTTCATGTTAGAGGGAGGCTGGATATTCTCCGTCCCACTGGCACATGAAATCAAGGTTTCTCACAAATTCTGTCACATCAGGGTGAGATGCCTGGTGAATGGCAAATGTAGCACCTCTCTTTAAAAAAGGGATGGTGGGGGAAAGTGGTCCTGGAAACTATAGAGCAGTTGTTCTGGTCTCAGTAGCTCTCAAGGTTTTAGAACAAAACGGAAGGACTGAAAAAATGCCGAGAAGCAAATGGGAAAAGGACAAATGCAACATGGTTTGACTGGAGGTGGATGAATTGAACTAACCTGGTGTCTTTGAGAAAACCCTGGCCCATGGAGATATGGAGCTAGGGAGAACAGGAGAGTTGACTGGCAGACTGGGGCTTTTGTTTAGGGGCTGCTGGTCTTTCCCTCAAGGTTTCATCCTCTGTGTCAGGAGCACTTTGACCCTGGGATGCATCAGGTGTGGCGTTTCCAGCAGAGATGGGAAACACTGAACTGGTAAGACTCACCTGAGAGACTGGGTGCAACTTTGGGCACCCACGTCCAAGAGAGAGGAACTCAAACTGCACTGGGTGTAGAGAAGTGAAGCAGGAGCCCTGTTCTCTGGAAGGAGACCGGAAGAGCTTGGCTTGCTTACTGCAACAAGGCAAAGACTGAGAGGGGAATACAGATGCTGTCTCTAAATACATCCAGGTGGGGGGAGACCCCAGGGAGAGAGAAGAGCTGGTGAAATGTTGGTGCAAGAACAAAAGGCTGGAAATTTGAATAAATTCAGAGTTGAATTAGAAGCAAATTTCTAGCCATCGATGAAATGAGGGTCTGATACCAACTGTTAATAGGAGTAACAGTGCAGACAGTCAACTTGGTCTGATGGGTTGTATATGATGTGACTGCCTGTGATGGCAGGGGCTGGATTTAGTGAGTCAGGAGGTGCCTTCTTGTCTTTTGTCCTTTGTTCATCTCTAGAGTATTGGGGCTGAATGAATCCAATGGTGGGATCACAGTTAATAACTTGAGATGCTCCTGAGCTCCATTGGGATCTCACAGTTGAACTTCAGTTGATAGGAGTCCAGGAGAAGCAGATTCCTCGCCCTGAGTGGGGCTGAGTGGGCCGGGGCTCAAGGGCAGTGCCAATTATTAAGCATCTTTAGGTCACGCTAAATAGAAGAGGATACAGTCTGCATTTGGTACATGAGAGACCTGGACAGTTTTCCCAGCTCTGCCACGGTGTGTCATCTGTAAAAGAGGGCTAATGTCCTCTTTGTGAACACACTGAAGAGCTTCCTAAAACTCTCAGACTAGGTTATTTGCCTTTTAGCACAATGTGGGTTTTATTCCTTCCTCTCACACCCCTTTCACCAAAGCACAAATGATATGTAGCTGCTTCTCATGCTCACTGTACTGACCGGGATCTTCTTCCTTTCCTTTCCTATGCCTGTTCCACCAACAAATGCATCATTCAGATCACAAACAGCTGCTAGGGATGGAGTCTCAGACTGCAATTATATCCCACAGTCCAAATAAATACAGTAAGGGAGCCAGATTTACATAGCCAGGCCCGAGTGATTTTATCCGTTTTCATCCTGGAACGCTAAGAAAATAAGGAAGATGGGCATTTTGCCCATCTCACAGCACACAAAGAAGGGCCAGATTTGCCAAGTCGGGTGCTTGAATATATAGATGGGATTTTTCAAGAGCATATAGAGAAGAGACCCTTTGAAAGCCGAGGCATTCCTGAATCAGCCTCTGGGTCCTTAGCTGAGTATTCAAGTGTTCCTCTGCTTGAGAAAAGCCATCACTCAGTGTTTCTAAACTCCTTCAGAGCAGCAAGCAGTTAGGACCACAGAGATAGAGAAAGGTCTACGGCCATCCAGGGAGTCAGTGGCAGAGCTGGGAGTTAAGCCTCCCATCCCATCCTGTGAGTCCCCAGGCAGGGAATTAGCCACAAGCCCATTGTTAATACAATGCAGGGAACAAGGAAGAGCTTCCTCCAGAGCTCAGTGGCTCTTTGCCTTCTGCCTGCAGCCCCATCCCTGCCCAGAAGCACTGGTGTCTCTGGGCAATACATGCAAGAGGGAGGGTGGTGTGCCTGGGAGAAGCAAGGTGCCACCTGCACCATGCACTGTGGCAGGTACTTGCCTGAGTGCCAGGCACTGTGGTGTGGAGTCTACCAGCCCTCCCGTTCTCAAAGGCTCCGTCACCTGCTTTGCAAAGGATGCCTTGTTCTCTGTCTCACCCTGTCACAAAGGGCAAACCGTGAGTTGTCCTAGCGAGAGATCTGGCCTTGACCCATCTGTCTGTCCATTCATCTGTCAGCAAGATCATCACTGTCTGTCTCTCACATGTAGCTTCTCCAGTCGCTCCTGACATGCTGCAATGTGTGTGGGGGGGAGGGGAATCCATCCTACAGGGCTGAAAAGGGTTAAGGGGTCTGCTAAAGGAGGGGACAGCGGAAGGGGCTGGGCCGAGGAGGTGGGTCCTGGCAGTGGAGCAAGGGGCTTGCCTTGGCCCTGGCCCTCTGCTGGAGTGCAGGCGGCACCAAATGGGTTAATGGCAGGCAGGCAGCATCTATTTCTTTGCTCTCCGATGTGGCTGTGCTGAAGGCAGGAAGCCGAGGCGGTGGATCAGCAGCAGCGCTGAGCCCTGAGCCCCCAACCCCATCCTCACAGCCTGGGTGGCACTGGACAGCACCCTCACACAGGGCTTCACTCTGCAGCCATGCAGGTACTGGGGGCATGGGCAGTCTGGGGGGAACAGCATGCATCAGCCCCATGTGCCTTGCGGCGGGGCGGGGGGGCCGCATTGTGGCCTTCCACACAAGATGCAGCAAGGGGGAAACTTTCTCCTGGTCCCTGGGCTCCCAGGGTGGCTGGCTGGCTGGTGCCAGGTACCCCCTCCCCAAGCCACCTTCCCTCACGAGCTGGGGCATCCCCAGCGGGGGGCAAGGTGCATACTGTGTTGGGGGGATGTGGCTGTGCCCCTGGCCAGGCTCTTTGGTGTGCAGGGTGTGACACCGGTGGGGAGACACCGCCAAGCAGCTGGCACTTAGTCCCCAGCCATGTGTTGTCTGGAGAGAGCTCTGGGAGGGGTGTCGGGGTAGGGCTGGACTGGGGTCACCGCGAGGCAGGTGGGGACAAGGGGCTGGTGAGGACAGGCCAGGAAAGGCTCAGTAGGAGTCTCCAACTGTGCTCATCCCCCTCCCCTTTTATTCTTCCAACACCCCGCATGCTTTAAGTTTTCCCTGCCAGCTTATCCCCCTGCCCTCCTCGTCTCCCTCCTTGCCATGACCCCCCACCTTCCCATTTCCCCCGCCCCTCCTCATCTCCATAGAGTCACTCAGCTCCCTTTCTCTCCTCCTGCCTGTCTCTTTGAATCCCTCTTCATTCTCCCTCCACCGCCCCCTCCCTCCAGCCTTTCCCTCTGGCATTTTTCCCTTCAGCCCTGAGCCCTCTGGCTATCTCCCAGGACAGGTGCACCCCTGGCTTTTCGCCCTCTGCCATACTCAGCTCTGTTCTGGAGAGCAGGGCTGTCTAGGGAGGAGAAAGGGGATTTCTGGTTCCTGGTGCTCAGGTGCTCCTGGACTCCTCAGCCCCTCAAACCAGCGTGGGTCTAGCAGGGGGCGGCTGCTGTGATATTCGTGCTGTACACAGCTGCTCTTGGGGAACTGAACTCAGGTGCCCCTTTTCCCTGAGTGAGCTGGGCCAATACGTTCCTCAGACACAGGGACAAGGAAACAGCTCTTGGACCAGAACGGCTGCGTGGAATGAAATGTTTCGGGAGGGTTTTGATGGAGACACAAAAAAAAGAGGCAAAGTTTCCTGGCAAGAAGGAACAGCTTCTTCCCCTTCTTTGTTTTCACCCACATCTTTCCAGCCAGGGGGACACAGAGAGGGAAGCAGAGGAACACCCCATCCCTGCAGTGTTTTGAGCTCTGCAAATAGTGCTTTTCCTTGAAAAGCTGAAGCATCCCAGGAATATAATTTTGAATTGAATTGAAGTACTTAATTTTATTCCTTTAAAAGGCATTTTGCAAAAGAAAAAAAAAAGAGAGAGAACCCCCACTACCCTAGTTCAAACCCCACTTCTCAGTTCCTATAGGCTGCTGAACACAGCAGGTGTAAGCACCTTTTGGTCACTCCTGACCCAGGCTGGATTGAACTGGTGACCTAGTGAGATCTGTTTATACCTTGAAATGGGTGGCCTAGGAAAGGCCATTTCGCACCTCTTCAGTTGAGTTTGAATGTGGTTTAATTGTTAGTGGTGAATCATATTATTGCAGAGTTGGAAGGGGCCTCATGGGTCAGTTGGTCCAGCTGAGCTGTCTTGACATGGCTTTATGGCAATGCTGAAAGCGGTGAGATCCTGTCTTCACTAGCTGCCCAACCAGTTGATCAGGCCTACCGGGTGAGAGCAGGTGTTGGCTTGCCTATAGTCCTGCTCCCATGTTGCTACTCTGCCCAGGTCCCTTTATTTTTGGTCGCCCTTGGCAGTACTTCTCAAGGAAGAGGTCCCTGTGACAGCTTGTGGTGACTCCTGGTAGGACGCTGAAGAATCACGACCACCAGCATGACCGAGGGAGGCCACAATTGGCATAGCAGGAGATGGCACTGCCCCAGGTGCCATGTGGCTGCCCCAGGTGCACAGCTGTACCGCCACACCTCTGATAATTAACCGCTTTCTCCTGCAAGGGATCCTGGGAGTCTCACCACGTCATGGGTGCTCACACAGCTCTTTCCCTCTAAAGTGCCTCATCAGCTGGGGTTAGTGCTTACAGCTCTTCCCCATTTTTTACTTCTTCTATACACAGTGAGACCTAGGACCTGCTTTGTGGGAGTAAGACAGATCCAGGCAGGAAGGTAGGAAAAGACTTCCAGGCTCCATGCAGCTCAGACCACAACCCAGGGAGAAAAAGTGAGTCACTATTCTTGCAGCCAGTGTTCCCCACCCATTGCAGGAGGGCGACTGAGAGGCAGGGCTCCTGGGTGCTGTTCCCGGCTTGTGCAGGGAGCTTCTCAAGCAATGAGGACAGGAAAGAAAAGAGCCAGCACCCCTGAGTTCTCTTCTTACCACCCGCCACCCCACGACTTGCTGTGAGCTGCAGTCACTAAACCCCAACATCTTAGATTCTCTGTCCTGTAATGAGGATAATACCTGCGGCACTGGTGGCATGAACTCATTAGCAATGCCAGCACCCTCTGAGATCTTGAACAGGAGGGAAAGGAGTGCCAGGTTTCTCCTGATGTCTGACCTACATTTCCCCTGCTGCAGCATGGAGCCTGTCTGTCCTGGGCTGCTAATGAGAATAATTGGTTCGTCTCCTTGTTAGAAGGTCCCTCCCTGTACTTTTAGATCTCCCTCAGCCTTTCCTTCAGCAGCACAGCCCTGCCCAGCCACCCTGAACCTTTCATCTTTCATGCTCTCCTCTGGACTGGTTCCAGTTTGTTGGCTCTTTAAAAAGCAGTGCTGGAGCCAAGATCCAAGCTACCTTGATGAAGATATCTGTGCCCTAGGCATCTTAATCTGCTTCCCATCACCTGTCCTTAAGCAGAAAGGAAAAATGAGGCATAAGCAGCTTGTGACTAGCCTGAGGTCAGCCCATGGGCCGGCTCCTCACTCTGTCTGTGGGTTCTCTCTATTTGTGTCCTCATGTACTCAGACCATGGATTATGGCTCGAGTCCATCACTCCCTCGTGTTCATAGACTCAGGACTTAAGAAGTGTCTGTCCTCCATGCCGGAGCCCTGGAGTGCAGTCAGAGACATCATTAAGTCAGACCTGTGCGCAGCTTGGGCTCCAGCAAGGCCTGCAGAAGCTGATGGTTTGAATCAGTCCTTGGGCCAGGCACACTTGAAAGGCTTCGTGGATACCATGAGTGCCTCGAGGGATGCACCAGGCCGTGGTACGCAGCAGCTCAGTTCTGTTGCAGAGATGGCTCCTCTTTAGCGATGGGCTGAGATTCTCCTGGATTTCTTAGGTTAAATGTTCTGCTGAAGCCAGGAGATTTATACTGGGAGGGAATCCAGAGTCTCACTTAACTCCATTGGGATCAGACATGTGCCTGTGGCCTAGGTACAGCAAACATATATAGCAGAGAGCCTTTGCGCAAGAGAATGGCAAACTCATGACACCCCACGACCTCCTAGGAACTGTGGGGGCTGGGAGCCAGTGCTGGCGGCTCCTGGGATGTTTCTTAAGCAAGCTGCATTTCCATGGGCTGGGTGGTGCCTGGAAGAGGTTTACCTACCGGCTGAAACTAGCCCGCTTTCATAAATAATGAAGAAGGTGGTGAAGCTGAAAACAAAAGGGGAAACGCTTTGCATTATTGATGGGCAGCAGTGAGGAAGAGGGACAGACACCACAACAGGGGCAAGGCCAGAGGTTGAGCATGCCTCCCCTGTGCCCCTCCAGATCTCCAGCCCTTAGCAGTCACATCTCAGCCCTGGCAGACCAGGACCAGCCTAAAGCAGAGAGATAGGGCAGGCTGCTGCAGTTTTGGGGGTCTCCATAAAACGCCAGTAGTCCTGTGGCCACCTCTTTTCTAAAGGTGAAGCCATGGAAAGGTCTGTGTCTCCCTCTTATCCTCTTCCCTATGCTTGTACCTCTTAGGGTCTGGAATTTGGCCCCTTGTGGTACCTCAGGGTCTGGTGACAGCAAGTCAGACTGAAGGTCCCACATGCAGCCTGGCATGGGGACAGCAGGCAGGGACTGGGTGCGAGGCCTCTCAGGCCTGGGCCTGGACTCCCCCAATCGTCAGGTGTTGGCTGCAGGCAGGACCCGGGATTGTGGCTGGTTAGAGGGTCTTGCCCCTCCGCTCAGGGTCAGACCGATCGGGGTCAGGAAGGAAGTTTATCCCATGGTCAGATTGGTACAGACTATGGGGGTTTTGCCTTTCCCTGTAGTGGGGGGCATGGCCCTCTGTCTGGGATCTCTTGAGCGTACGTTAACAACCTTTCATAGAAGCAAGACGTTGGCTGCCGTGGTCCCCCTGCTTTCCACGTGGCAGGTTTGGGTGTGATGCCTTGTGTTGTGTCAGGGTGGATGGTAGGTTTATGAAGAGGTTAGATTATGGGTTTGCAGAAGATGGTTTGGATAGGGAAGATCCAGCCTCAGACAAAGGGGTTGGACTAGATGTGTCTTCTGGAGGTCCCTCCCAGTCCAACTTCTCCGTGATTCTGATTTCTTTTCTCTAGCCCATGAATCTTCCTGGCTCTGGCACCCACCTCACCTGCTGCCCTCCAGCTCCTCATGCCCTCTATTGCTTGCTGAGAGGAAGCATTGCCATGTTCCTTTATCTCTCTCTCTGTATGTGCAAATCCACCCAGCTTGCCAGATGTAGAATACCACCCCCTGGGGCTGCCAAGGGAGCCATCTGTCACAAGCATCTGTGTCGTGCCAACATCTCATCAGCTCTTGGCAGCCAGTGTCTCTTTTGCTCCTGCCCCCTCCTCAGTGGGCATCTCTGACTTTCTCTACTGCAAACAGAGGACTGGGCTAAGGATGTCGCCTCTATCTGGGGCCACCAAGGAGCTCACCAGAGGTGCAAGGAGAAAGAGATGGAGAGATGGGTGTGAGTTAAGCCAAGTGACCAGATCCAGATTCTGACCCACCCTGGTCTCACCAGGCTTGAATCAGCAGCACAGCCATGAAAAGGAGTCCTGACCCTACTTCTCGTTTAATGGATTCTCTTAAAACTTCCGGGCTGGGACATATCCCACCTCTTCAGGCCTGTACTCTCAGTGTCCTAGTCTTGCTCGCTCTGCCCCTGGCAGTGAACCTGGAATGCCAAGAAACCTTCGGGCAGGGATTTCCGGAGTGAGTGCAAGGAAACCTGCAACCTTCCCCCCTGCCCCCACCAACCTTGGCTGCCACCCCAGATAAAAGCTTGTTAGCTGTAATTTATGAGCACAAATGAGCCTGAATTTGCCAAGCTGGGAAAACCACCCTCAAAAATAAAAGCACCTATTTAACACACACACACATACACACACACACACACACATACACACACACACACACACACACTTAGACACGTTAAAACTCCCCTCTCGATGCACTGTATTCAAAAATGTGAATTTCCAGTCATCTGTCTGAATGGCATAGCTGGCTTCCAACTCTTCTCAGTGCTTAAATATCACGGAGCCCCTTCGGTGCACTGAATCATGTGTTGCATCTCTCTGCAGCCAGCATGGGACCACCAAAGCAGGTGTGTGCAGGGCGTTGCTGCAGCCTGCTTAAATATTGCG
>NW_017729020.1:5335739-5372179 GCF_001723915.1 Gavialis gangeticus
TTAGACACGTTAAAACTCCCCTCTTGATGCACTGTATTCAAAAATGTGAATTTCCAGTCATCTGTCTGAATGGCATAGCTGGCTTCCAACTCTTCTCAGTGCTTAAATATCACGGAGCCCCTTCGGTGCACTGAATCATGTGTTGCATCTCTCTGCAGCCAGCATGGGACCACCAAAGCAGGTGTGTGCAGGGCGTTGCTGCAGCCTGCTTAAATATTGCGGAGAGAGGAGGAGAGATGCTTTCCAGCCAGTGCTGTGGAGAGCTGGTTCTGGCTTCCTTGGAGCTTTCAGTTCTCTTCACACCCTGGGCAGCTCATGTACCCTTGGGGAACCGCCTTGCCCAGCTCTGAAAGGCGGGTGAAGACTGGCACACAGTCATGTTGTTGCAGCATCTGTGCCGGGGAGCTGGGCATGTGGTTGCATGGGCCATTCCTGCCTGACAGCTTTGGGTGAGGAGGCACATCCAGATGCTAAGGATGAGGCTGCTCTGTGAGCACAGGCTCCCCCGCTGCAGCCTTACATTATTCATCCCCATTGCTGCCTATTTTTCTGGACAGAAGGGCTAGGGCCTGAGTGGTGGTTCTGGGGCTGGGAAAGGGAAGAACAGGGCTTTCCTAAAGCCTTACTCCAACAGAGGTGCTGGGAACAGGTGGAAGCCAACTGCATTCTGTGATGGCAGACTCCTTGTAACCAGAACTATCCCTTTGCTGCTGCCTGGGGCCTGCAGGTCTCACTCCATCAGGCTCAGACCAGAGATCTTCCAAAACCACCGCTGGGTCCTAGGGCTGCAGTTGCTGAAGCCAGAGCCTGAACTCTCTTCAGGCACCTCCTGACTTGCTGTCAGATTGGTGTATAGACACCAGTGGGGAATTGGAGCAGGAGGTTATCTGATCTAGTGTCTCTTAAGTGAGGGATGGGGTCTCTGGACTCCTGGGTTCCCTTCCCAGCTTAGCCACTGACTCAGAATACAATCATAAGTGAGTTGCTTAAACCAGAGTCACTCACCACGTCAGCTCCCTCCCTGTTGAGAAGACAAGATAATTTCAAGTCCAGGCCCCAGAGCCTCAGAGAAGACTTCTTGCTAAGGTTGGTCAGGAGTCTCTTTGTTCCTCAGTTTCCCCAGGCAGTCGCATATATAGCAGTGCTGGCCTGCCTACCTCTGCACAGTGCTGCTAGGCTCATCACTGCCCACTGAGGACTCGGGTCCTGGGGTGGCAGGTACTGCAGCTGGGCTCCTATTGCCTCCAGCCAGCCCTGCCCCAGCCCAAAGCACCATCACATCCTCTTGCTTAGACAGCTGAGCCCTCTCAGAAGGACAAACCGATTGAGGCCGGTTCATGTTTTAAATGGGCTATTTAATAAAAGCATCAATTATTCAGCACCAAAGCGGCTCTGTTGGTTTTTACAGCTGTCTCCTTCAGAGTTGGGGAAGAGCAGTGCGAGGGCAGGGCAAGACTGGGGAGAGGTGAGCACATGCTTGCTAAGACGTGCACCTGTGAGGCCCCCATTGTCGGGGATTGTGGGGGACCTTAGCGGTGTCAACCTGCTCATCTGCTGATGAATAGGGTCCCACCCCAACAGAGGGGAAACTGAGGTGCAGAGACTCAAACAGGGTGTCTTAAGCTGCTGTCAGAACTGGTCTCCCATCCAGCACCCTCCCAGCCCTTCCTCAGGAGAGAGGAAGATGCCCTGGTGTCCTCATTTCAGTTCACTGCTATGCCAGCTGTTAGGGCCTGTGCCAGAGGCTGCTGTGGGTTGGGGACCTCTTTATTATTGCACTGCCTGTCACTTTGTGGTTGCTCTGCTCGGCATAGGATTGGGGTTGGGATGGGAAGGCCTGAGCTTAGCAGCAGCCCAGCCCAAGGCGAACAAGAGGACAAGGGTTTTGGCCTGTCCTCAGGGCTGCTCATGTCTAACTTATGCAGTCTAACTTATACAGTGCACCTGTACCTGGCATACATGGCATGCATTACCTTGGAGGGGAGTTTCAGGTTCTGCTTGCATGGAAGAGGGGGCACAGCAAGAAGCTGTGGTGGAGCAGCAGCTGCGAGTGGGGAAGGAGGGTGAAACCCAGCTCCAGCCCTTCTTCTGGAAAGAGTGGACCCTCGCAACTCCCCATGCTTTGCCTGGTACCTGCCATGAAGCAGTGTCTCGCAGAAGACCTGTATTTAGCGATCCATGCCTCCCCACCTCCAGCTGTGGGGCACCCTGGCAGGCCATGGCAGGTGCTGTTGTGGGAGTCTTGTCCCGTTGTGATGCCCACCCACCCAGGGCACTGACCACAGACTCATTCATCTGCAGGATGAGACCAAGGAGACGGACGGGAGCCTGCTGGGTGACTCAGGGCAGACTCCAGCAGGGAAGAAGGAGAACACGAAGTGGCAGAAGCCCCGGTTCACTCGTAAGGCACTGATGAAATGCTGCCTGGTGAAGTGGATACTCTCCAGCGCTGCACCCAAGGGGTCCGGTAAGGAGTAGAGCTAATGGGCAGGGCTGAGGGGATCCCGTGGATACGAGACCAGTGGCAGGGGTGGGCATGAGGTCAAGAGGTTTCTGAGGCTGGATTGAAAGTGCTAGTCTGTATGGTTTTGCCCTGCCAGGGCTGCATTCACAGCCACTCCTGCTGTTGCTTTGCTCAGTTGCTTGTAATTAGAGGCATGCGCTGAGGCCTCTCTAACTGTGCTGGGATGGGGACAGTCACAGGGAAGCTCACACACTTTTCTGTAGCCCAAGATAACTCTCTGGCTGCACATAGCTGTCACCTCTGTTCTTGCATAGCATCGCAGCAAGGCTGTACACCTTGAAGCAGCGTCTACAGGGTCCCTGCCTGGCTTCTGCATGTCAGGTGGATAGTCCAAGTCCAGTGAATTCTGATGCACACTGGATCCAGTTTTCAGGCTGCAAAAGAGAACAGGATGGGGCTCCAGGATGTATTTTTAGCATTGTAGAAACAGAGGTGCTGGGAGAGAGATTGAAGAGCTTCTGATAGCAAACTCCACTCTGCAGCAAGATGGAGGCAGTCAATGCAAAACTGTCACCCACGTAATCTGGAGGATTGGCTCCCAACCTCACAGCTCCCCAACCCAAGGAGAGGCAGACTCTGCTCTCCACGGAGGTGCTCTCATGCCTGCTCTGATCCCTGTGCAGCCAGCAAGCAGCAATCTTAGTTTTTGCTGGAGTTCTGCTTCCCTCTAGAGGTAGCCTGCATGTTTGGCATCACCGAGAAAGCGGGATGTTGTGCTCAGCAAACTGGATATTCCAGGTCCTGGGTCAGCATTGGTCAGCAGTGCATGTGTGCTCATGGATCATACTTTGCTGAAGGTGACCAGTTTGCCCTAGGGGCCAGTTGCCCAGTTCAGTTCTCAAGAACAGGGGGTCCAAAGCCCAGTCTCGAAGGAAGCAATATCCAGCCATCTCTTGGATGGGGCAGAAAGGTGGTGGGACACCTGCTTCCTGTGGCAGCGGGAGGTTGTGCCTGGTGTGATCAGAGGTCGGTGGGCTTGGGTGTGATGTATGGTGGGAGACTGTTCACTTCCATACTCAGCTATGTGACTATTAGTATCAGAGGAGACCTGTTGCTGAGGTCCTGAAAGGCTCCTCGGGGCAGAGAGGGTGGGGAAGCTGCTCATTGACGGGGAACTGTTCTCTAGGTTGAAATTTATAAAGACCTGGGAGCTTTCTGCTGTGGTGCCCAGCATAGTGCCAGCCCACAGTGACACCCCAGGACATGCAAAGCCATTGCAAGACCTGCTCAGGGCAGGGGATAGAGGACTCCGTGCCACCTTTCTAGGATCAGCAGAGATGCAAAGGACTGGAGGCACGAGCCATGGAGCAGGCTTCTCTCTGGGCCAGACTTAGGCAGAGTGGGGAGAGTTTGCCCTGGCACTTCCTGCGCTGTTTCTATTCCACAGGATGCCATGATTCCCAGAGGACAGACTGGGAGTTGGGAGACCCAGTACCTACATGTGACTTTACCATTGACCTACTGAGTGCCCACAGGGGATCCCCTTCCTCTTTTCTGCATCTATTTCCCTTTCTGGCCTGCACCCATCTCATCTGCAAGCTCTTTGTCCTCTTGAGGGCTCAGATCAAACATAGTCCTATGCTTATGTGGCAAGGGAAACACTATGACTACTAAGGTGGTCTTCCTAGTTGCACCCGGGAAAGACCGCTCTCCTGGCACAGGGATAGTACCTGCCAAGGTAATGTATAATAAACCTTGCACTTAGCTGCTGGAGCGAATAGGTCTTGGCTTTATGCTTACTTTATGGAAAGGGGAGATTCCTGCCTAGCTTGCTCCTGCGGCCATATGGCTGGGGGCAAGTAAAACTCAGGGGCATCCGAACCCCGAGCCTCTGGGCTTGGGCCTGCAAGTAGGATGCCTGCCAAAGGATTTGGAAACATCTGAAGCCCCAGCTGGGGCTGGAGGATGTTTGCTGGTAGTAGGGCCACTTATGGTTCTGGACTGACTCACGGATTTGGACTTGATTTGGCAAATTTGGCTTGAATATGGAAAATTTAAAATAAAATAAAAATCTGTAAGCTCTTTGTGGCAGGGGTTTTCTCTGTATACAAGGCGCCCCAGTCTCAGCTGGGTGACAGCTGAAATGCCCAGAACTGCCTGCGGGGTCTCCAGCTAGTCTGCAGGATCTCCAGCGTGATCTCCAGCTCACTAACAATTAAATGCACTGGAATGGAAATGAGGGGAAATCCCTTTGCTGCAGCTCCTTTGCTGGCTATTCGCTATCAACACCAGTCAGAGAGCCAGGAACAGTGTCACCATGTTACCATCTCTCTGCCCAATTCCCCTGCTGCCATTGCGGGGCGGGTGTGATAACCCAGGGGGATCAGACAGCAGGGGCAACTGGCGGTTGTGCCAGAGGTGTGCCAGGAGAAGCAGCCCTGGGTGCTCGGGTCTTTGCTGCGCATGGGGTTAGCTGGCAAGAGGGTCATTTGGGCTCTGGTTACTAGGAATCGAAGTGTCAGCTCTTCATTAGGTACTGCTGGTCTGATTACACCAGTGGAAGCAGAATTGCCCGGCAGTAAGCCGATACCTCCCTGATACTTGGGGTTGCAGATGCAGCACTTCCGCTTAGGGAGCTGGATGTGTGCTGTGAAGGTCAGGAAAATGTGGGGAGGGCAGTCCCAGATCAGGCAAAGGGAAAAATGGCTCTGGCCTGGACTGGGGCCCTCTTGGTTCCAGGGGAGATGGGAGCCGGAGTTGGGAAACAGCTGTTCACATGAAGGACTTGCACAAGCCCTAGGCTCTGTCACCCTGCTCACCTCCTTCCCTTGGACCAGCTGTGGCAGGAATCAGCCATGAATTAGGGCTCTTTTAGCTTCAAGGGCACAATTGATTCTCCAACTCTCCCCCGCCCCCCAGGTCTGCCCTTGACCCCATCCCTGGGCCAGTGAGCTGGGAAGCACTGCATCAGCTCAAGTGGCCCCAGAGACAGAGGCCCTGAGCGCTAGTCTGGCTCATGGCTGCAGATGACACTCACACAGCACCTGGCTAGAGGACCAGGAGCCTTTCCACCGAAGGTGAAGCAGGGTGAGGAGTGCAGGCTTCAAGGAAATAATGGAGCAATTTGTCCCCCTGTGGATACTGACAGTGGCCTCTGAGGGAGGTCCCTGGTACAGGGAGACAAAAGGGATGCAAAGAGGACTGCAAAGCACCCAGGAGGCTTAGGGTTAAAATGCAGGCAAGTGCTTTTTCCCCCTGGCTCCCAGGAGAGACCAGGGGCTGAGGTGGAGTTTCTGCGTAAGCAGATCCTTAATGGGAGGAGATCAGGAATTCAGAGACTCACCAGGCCCTGGACAGAAAGGGCTGAAGAGGCAAAGGCAAAGCTGCCTTGGCTTGCCGTGTTCTCCAGGCTAGGGAGAAGTACCAGCCACCAGCATGGTGGGAAAGGTCTGAGCGGTAGCCAGGTGGGGCTTGACAAGAGGAGGAGGGGAGCACTGGGACTCCTGGAGTCAGCAGGGGAGACAGAGAGTGAATCACAAGGAGGTGGAGAAGTAGGACCGCTCGGCTAGGAGAACACCCCTTTGCAATGCAGCCTGGCGGGGAGCAGGGGGAAGCATCTGCAGGTGGCCAGAAAAGGACAAGGTCAGCGCAGCGGGAGGGGAAGGCGCCACACGCTGTCCCTGAGGAAACCTGGGGCAGGCTGAGCGGGGTGGGAGCCGAGCTGAGTTGCAGCACACTGGACCGAGGCAGGATGGCCCCCAGAGCACGGACCAGGGTGGAGGGTGAGCCTGCGCAGTGTCTGGAGGCCCGCCCCAGGAGCCGTGACTACCAGCACAGCTGCAAGAAGCATCTGGGCAATCTCATCAGCTGCTTCTTCCGCTTCATCTCCGGGAACCTGTCCCAAGGTGAGATGCACCACAAAGGCCTTCCTGGGTCCCCTGGGAGTACAGCGTCTGGGGGGAGCAGGCAGTAGCCTGCCCTGCTCTTCCTGGAGTCGAACCTCTCTGGGACCCAAGCCGTGGGGGCTGGGAAGGAATTTGGGCATCGGGGCTTCTAACCCCATCTCTGACCCAGTTCCACCTCCGTAAGACAGTGGCAAAAGGCTACTTCCCTCCCGAACGGCACTGTCTGCACCATGCCTTGAAGTGACAGGGCACTAGCTAGGGGTTTGACTGTGGAGAGGCAGGAAGGGCTGTGTTCAGGGGATGTGTGAGAAGCAGGCAGTAATGGGAGGAGAGAGGTAAAGAGGGCAGCCTCCCTGGAGGGAAAGATAGTGATAGGAGCCTGGTGAGAAAGGAACAGAGAGGTGTAGGGGCTGCAATGCCTAGCAGGGAGAGAAGTCCAGGGAGCGTGTTCCCTGGCCCAGGGGAGAGGCCGGGAGGATCAGTTCAGTGGTCACGGACGTGGGCACTGGTCTTCTGTGGCTGGCAGCTGAACAAGCAAGTGGTTGTGACAATGGGACAGGAGCAGCATTTTGGTGGTAGATGGATGTCAGGTTTAGGTGCCTGCCATCTGTCCTTCCTTCCTGCTGTTACAGGCGCTGGAGTTTTAGTGTTATCTGCTCTTATCTGGAGTCTCACTGGCCTCAATATCTAACGAGCTGCTGTCCTGGGGAGTCCTTCCTTGGATACCGCATAGCCAAGAGGTGCAGGACCAAGCAACCCTTTCTGAGATGCTTAGGTAAGGAGGTGTCTGGAGGTTTTGGAGGTGCAGGGGACACATCGGGACACAGGAATTGCTGTTGCAGATCCACGTGCCCGGAATTAGGTGCCAGGACGGAGAAGTGCCTCTTGGATTTCGTTTGTTAGGACAGTTCGGGCAGTGTGGGAATGGGTCTCCCTCACCGGTAGGATGAGCCTCTGTAGTGACTAAGGTGTGTCTGGGCTCAGTCTCCCACGTGGTCAGAAAGTAACCGTCTGAGAGAGGTCCCCCCCATCTCTCTGGTGCTCCCAGCCCTGTCACGCCGATCCTTCGTGGCTGGGACCCGCAGTCTTTGAGGGCATCTGCTCTGACACCGTGTTCCCAAGGTCTGTAACTATCTCCCAAGGAGAAGCAGTCAGACAGTAGCCGCACACAGCTGTCTCCCAGGTCCCGGCCTGGCTCTTGTCCTGTTAGATCCTGTTCCTTGTTTGCACCTCTTTGCTGCCATTGCCCTTGTTTCCCTGTGGGATGGGGACAGCAACCATCTGCTTATGAATCCAGCAGCCAGCTGGAGCACAGTCATGCCAGCTTCTTCTTTGAAGCAGAGCTGGCAGGGGCCCTCCATTATAGCCACACAACCTGTCAGCATTGGTGCTTTATTGCCTCGCTTTGCAGGGCAACAGGTGCACCGAGCAGCTGCCTGTGTGGCCAGAGCCAATGACAGTGCCCCTTATTGCTGCAGCAGGTTGTCAGGTGGCTACAAGACCCTGCTGGATCATTGCTGGCACCGGCATTTGGGGCTGTCACAGGTATTCTGAAGTTTCAGGAAAGGAAGGAAGCCCGGCTGGCACCCCGGGAGCTGCGACGGGGTCCTGGAGCAGATGGCAGTGCACAGCACTGGAAGAGAGAGGAAGGAGGGGGATGTGGGCTAGGCACTGGCCAGGCCGCAATGGATCCGTGCTCAGCATCTCCGTGGGGAGCAGCGACGCTTCCTTAAATTCCAGAGTAGCCGTGAGGCAGTCAGGCTTTAGCAGCCTCTCCATGGTGCTTGTCATTAAAATGGCACCTGTGGATGGGGTGCGAGGGCAGTGTCCGTGGCCCCTGTGGCCACTGAAGCACTGGTACATTTGGGTCAGCGCAGGGTCTCACTGTCTTGTGCCCTGTTACTTCAATCCCCCTGCACACTGACTTGGATCTTGGTGCCCTTTCTTTGTGTTGCGTGGTGCTGCGTTTCAGGGATGGGGACCACGAGACCCTTCTTTATCCCTTACCAGCCCCATAGAGATGTTGCAAGGTTTAAGGATCTGATACTGCAGCCTTTGTGGTAAGCAGGACTCTCATGTGTGTATCTTTGTTTGCGACTCTCCAGGCACATCTACATGAGATGCTTACTATGCATTAGCCTAATAACACTGTGCAGTAATGTAGCAGTTATTAGCTGTACTAATAGCCCACTGCTCAGTGTTATTTGGCTAATGCACAATAAGCATCACTAAAAAACCATACCTCAGCACTACTGCGCAGTAACTTTAAATAGCACTCATTCAATTAGTACCAACTACATGCAAAGTAACTAAGGCGCATTAATGACCATATAGACACGCTGTTGCATTTAAAAACTGAATTTCTAACCTAGCGCTTTATGAAGTAACATAACACTCAGGTTGACGAATAGCAGAAAGTCTTGCTTTAATAACTACCAACCAGTTAGAAAACTAAATGATAGAAAAGACTCTTTCCCAATATAAAAAAGGCTATTAGTCCTTAGTATTATCTTAGCTGCCCAGAGATCTTTATCCAGTGCAGGCAGGAAGCAACTCTTGTACAGCCTCAGACAAGTCCTTCACTTGTTGGCTGGGTGGCAGGATGGCTTCTGGTCTGGACTGCACACTCTTGCTGACATCTGCTTAGTTCTTATGCTGTTTCTTCAAAGCATTTTTTTGATGATTGGCCAATTAAAGTCTGAACAAAACAGGGAGGATAAGGTGTTGATCATCATATCATAACTGTTAATTGCCTGGCTACTATTCTGGCATTGTCTGGGTGTAAAAACTGTGTGTTTCTGAAGCCTCTGCAATTATAGGTCAATCACAGGTGATGGGCCTTGAGTGTCAGACAGAATACTTAGAGGTGTCATCAAATTTGTTTTTGGGTATTTGTTTGTCAGTGGGGTACATTTGCAGTAGCTCATAACTTTAAACATACACTGAATGGTTCAGACATTTTGAACACTTTAGAGTGACATTGGATGCCTGTTTTGAGAAATATGAGGATGTCACATACAGAACAGCCTCCCTATATTCAATGCACCTTTTACAGGTTTCTCTTGAGATGCATATTTAGTCTTTTGTCTTCTTAAGCTGCTAGGTCAATTGAAATGCATATGGAGTTTCCTTGCCTTCACTGGCTCAGCCTTTCTGTAAAGGGCTTTCTTAGGTATGCATATGTGATGAGTACATCAGGACTCTGCCAACAATTTTAACCACTTTTATTATTTTATGGCATGGATCTGGTATTGGGTACCACAAGCACTCCACTGTCTCAATGCCTAGCCATTAGCGGAGTTTGATTTTCTTGTGGCAGTCTTGTTACCACAACTCAGTCTTGCCCCAGCCACTGTCCTGCATTTTTATGCAAGAGACACTATCCAAGCTTTCACAGTTTTCATATGCAGCAGCACTATCTGTTTACAACTCGGATGGGACTTGGATGAGAATGACTATGCATTTAAAAGTGGTAGAACTGGGTCCTCGGTGTTTGGAAAGTGAGACAGGCATGCTGGCATTTTGCATATTATGGCAAAGATTTTTATTCTAGGTACAGGGAGCTGCAGACTAAGGAAAAGCCTAAGATGTGTCTGTAGAGTGAAAATGTCATGGGTGGAAATTTTCTAGACCCAGGAGATCCCAGCAAGGCTCTAGGCAGCACTGTACTGCAGAAGTGTTGTCTTTTAGATAAGGCACGAAGCCTTGGTTATTACCGAGTGCCATTTCACTTCTTAGGAAAGATGGGTTTTGAATGATAGATACTGGGCCCAGGTACAGTCCCAATGCCTTCCACAAACCTCATGTCCCATGTTGCCCCGCTTCTTTTAAACAGAGGCTGTGCTCCAGCCCCAAAGCAGCTGCATTTTGCTGGTGTACAATGCTAATAGTTAATTACTGCAATAAACACTCAAGGGGATTTTCCCCATCAAGAGAAAAGACAAGTTGTAAGTTGTTAGTTCTCTGTGTTAAGTATTCCAGTTTTAACGTGCTTCAGGTGATTCTGCATGTTTCAAAATGAGAGGCACTGGTACTATCCCAGCCAAAGAAGCATAATTTTCCCTAGCTAATGTGAGAATGTTGCTGTCTAATCTCTCATGGAAGGAGGTATTGTGGCTGTGTGAATATTAAGGCATAGTATCTTTGCATCTCTTGGTTTGTAAGGTGCAACTCTACCCTGCCTTCATAGTATCTAGCAAAGCAGGCTGTAGGCGAGATTCTGTTTTGTGTTCTCTTTCGGCTGCTGTAGCAAGGGGTCATTGCACTCCTCTGTGGCCAAGAGGCTGAGATGAATGAACTGAGGGAGACAGATCCCCCTTCTTATTCCATCACATGGTCCTTCACGGTCACAGCTGGAAAACATTGCTAGCGGCACTCACCTGGCCACTGTCCCTTTGGTACGTGTCTGGGAAACATCCAGTCAGCTTCTTTCACCTGCACTGAACTGAACAGGAATGATGGTGGTAGGAAGAGACACCGGTTAGGTTGGGGGACATGGTAAGAAGGCACAAAAATAGAAAACAGCAGAGCCTATTTTGGGAAGCTGTTTCCCATGCCTGGGGTCTCTGCAGGTCACTGCAGCATCAGAAACCACCATACTGCTTGCAGGTGGCTGTGGCTCTTTGGGGACAGCTCATGTCAGGTCCTTGGCTCTTTCCAGGCTGTAGGTAGGGTGCTGGACCTCATTTCAGGCTGAGTTTCATTAGCACCCCAGGGAGCCATGTGTGCCTTCTTGGTCTGGACCCCAGGGACCCGTGAGCTGGTCCCTGTCCCGCAGCGGTGATCTGTGCTCACTTCCAGCTTGTGCTGAAACCTTCCCCAGTTTGTCAAAGAGAAGGGCAAAGCAACCCGCAACTCTTGGGTGCAGTTGAGGGCAAGGCCGAAGGCTCATTTGCTTAATCAGACTTAACTGAAGCCCAACCTGTGAGCGTGGTGTGCACGGGAGAGGCAGTAATTGTCCTGACTTGGACGAGGGAGTGACTCATTTTGGTTTGCACTAGGAGCACAGCAAGAAGTCATGAGGAGTGTCCTGTAAATACCTCTACACACAGAATGGCTGGAGATCTGCTCTGGGCTACAAAAGAAGGGCACGGAGGGGATCAAGGGGGGAGATTACTGTGCAAGAAGGAGGCAGGAAGTAGTAGCGATAGCACTGGGTAGTGGATAATTAGGGCTTGAGAAACCTGGGGCTGTTTCCTGCACCAGCACTGAGCTGCCAGGGGACCTTGGTAGGAGAAAGGGAGAAATCCAGCCACTGTCATGAGAGACTTCAGGAGCTCTTAGAGATGGACATGGGCAAAGCAGAGAGGGCCAGGGGCTCCAGCAGCCTTAAGAGAAGGAAGCACAGCTGGAAGGCAGCTCCTGTGGGTGTGGGAGCCTCAGCTGGGCAAACCAAGAGACCTTGGCAGTGACTTGGGGGAGAAGTGATCCAGGCATGAGGCAGCCAGTGCTACTGGAGCAGAAAAGAACAAGGGAAGCAGAAAAGCTTTCCCCGCCCTGGCTGCCACCCTCTGAGCACTGCTAATATTAGAAAGGGGAAAGCAGGACTGGGCGGAGGCCAGACGGAGCAGTGGGGAGGGGAAACAAGAGCCTATGCTAGACTGGGGGTGTCTGCAGCCCTCGGGGCCCCTAACAGGTGAGGGACGAGGTGGGGCACTGCAAGCCGGGCTGCATGTGGGGTCTGCCCCTGGGGCGCATGTGCAAAAAGCAGCTCTGGGCAGAGCAGGAAGTTAGTATGTTTCCCTTGGCATGTCTGCAGGGTCCCCTCGGCATTTCAGGGGTTCACAGGCTTCTGGGGCCAGTTCTTCCTCTTGCACTGTCATGCACCATGCTACTGTGAAATCTCTGGCTTGGTGCATATGTGGGGTGAACAGCTCTGCCTCGACTCCCGCCGGCTGCTCTGTGGCTGGAGCACAGCAGCGCTGGCAGCTCGCTCTGTGCTGCCTCTGTCCTTTGTCCCTCCCTCACCTGTCTGTTCCCTGAGCAGTTCCCTCTCCTTGACATGCTCCTGCCGTTCCAGTTGGACGCTTCCTCTCACAATCCCTTCTGTGGCATTGCTCTGCGAAACCACTGCCCAGTTCCACCCCAGAAGTGGCTGCATTGCAGCAGTAGGTAGAGCGATTACTACATCATGCCTGTGAAGCGCTCTGGGACCCCTCAGGATGAGAAGGTGCCTGCAGCCAAGGGAAGGCGATGAGATTATTGGCTTTGCTACCTGGGGTGGTTTATGGAGAAGTCGTGCTCTTCCTTGGTGAGGGGAGAGAGCGGCTGCCACGGGAAGGAGGAGGGCACATGCTGGGTCCTCCTCAAGGTCAGGGAGCCTGGCCTCCACTTGTCTTGGCCAGAGGAGCTTCTGGGCTGGAGGAGAGAGCAGAGAGCTTCTTCCTTGGCCCTGCTGCAACCACAGCCAGAGTGGGAGGATCCAGAGTCCACATGTGCAGGCAGGGTCACCTTCAGTCATGCAGGGCAGCCCGCCAGCTGCTCTCCACTGGGCTTGTAGTGCC
The DNA here is from genome assembly GCF_001723915.1 of Gavialis gangeticus. Lineage (NCBI taxonomy): Eukaryota > Metazoa > Chordata > Crocodylia > Gavialidae > Gavialis > Gavialis gangeticus. The sequence goes on from NW_017729020.1 coordinate 5,348,612, forward strand.
TCTGCACAGGGCTGAGGCCTTGCACTTGGCAGGACCTGGCTCAGCCTGGAAGGACCAGCACAGCCTGGAGTGTGCAGAGCCGGCAGGCGCTGCACTGGGGCAGGGCACCTGAGCACGGTAACAGCCCAGCCCTGCCTGTTGCCTTATTGCACCAGTGGGAGAAACATGGGCTCCAACACGGCTTCCCCGGGCACAGCTGGGTCTGGGGGCAGCCGGCCAGGCCGTGCGGGGGTTCCCCAGGACCGAGAACAGGGTCTTGCCTCATCCTCTGTGGGCTGACATGAGCCTAACACCAGTTCTGCCACCCTGTCAAGTACAACTGAGGCCTCGTGAGACTGAGAAGGGGACAGCACCTGGAAAGAGTCTTGAAGGAACAGAAGGAGCTTTCTTGGCTTATAGTGGCTGAGAAGGGGTTAATGAGCTGGGACCCATGGTGTGGCCACGGGTGTGATGCACGTGGAAGGGATGAGCAGGCAATGCCTCCCACCAGCTTTGGTCTGCTCATCCCTTCCACGTGCCAGTGGGAGGCACTGACCTTAGCTTATCCTGTTCCACTCCTGTCCTCTGAAGTCAAAGGCTTTGGTACCAGCCGGCCTCGATGTGCAGGTATTGTATTGAGGAGAGTTAGATCTTCCCCGCAGGAGGCTGCTGCTTTGATGACCAAGAGCAAAGGAAGCACTATATGAAGAGCCCTGAGCCTCACTCGCGCCAGCAGCACACGGCTCCTGCAAAGGACAAGCTGCTGCCTCCTGAAGCCATTTTGCTCAGGCTGCTCCGCTCCCCATCCAGAGGAGCAGGGGCAGCGCTGGCCGCAACCACCTCCCGCCTGGGACCTGGGGAACAGACGGCGTCTCGTGACGTGGCTTAGCCCGACAGCTTGTGCGTGGGGATTGTGGAGCCAAACTCCATGGGGCAGCCTGGTTTGGAGGCCTGAAGGACAAAGTGACCAGCTCGGTTGCTATCTGCAGGGAGGGGGAGGCTGTCCAGCCAGCCCACCCCACCTCGGGCTTGTGTCAGAGGCTGCTTCGTGGCATTGCATCAGTGGGCGGCTGTCAGACCATTGGCTCGTTCCTGAGGCTCTATGTGGGGCTGACCGAAGCTCTCCAGCCTGCGTCTTCCCTCCAGTACCTCTGCGCAGGGTCGTCTGTGGTGCTGTCTTAACCCACCGTACAAGAGGCCCATTGCCTACTGAGATCCACGCTGGTTGCCGCACCCTTGTCTAGGTGATCACACCTGTTGCTGAGCTCTGAATCCAGCGCCTCTCCTGTGCTTCCTTCCTGGCACAATCTCCTCGCAGCCCTTGAGGACCCCAGCACATTGTTTCCTGTAACAACGTCCCTTGGTCTGCCTTGGAGCCCGGCGATGGGAGGCGTGATGGCCACCTTAAGCCTGGAGGCCCGGCGCCGCTTCAGCCAAAGGGGGAGGCAGATCTTCTTCTCAGACTCCCGCAAAGGCAGCGACAGCAGGTGCCGCCAGACAGGTAACGGGGCCAGGCCTTCAGGCCCGGGGAAGATGGAGGGCATGGGGAGAATGGCAGTGCATGAGCCCGAGGCAGGTGTGAGTCACTCTGCTGCAGTCTAGTTATCGGCTGCCATAAACTACAGCAGCCCTGGGGCTGCTCTAATTTATGCCGGGGTGGTTTATCTGCAGAGCTTCCCATAAGCCAAAGAGGACAAAGGGGGCTTGTGAGTGCCTTTGGCACAAGCCTCCTGGCCTGGGCTTTCAGGAGACACAGCACAGAAACTCAACCTGTGCTTCTGGTCCCTGCCCTGCCTGTGCCCTGCTGTGCGGTGCGACCTTGGGAAATGCACTCTTCCGCCTCTGTGCCCTATTGTCCCATTGCTTAAACGGGAAATAACGTTGCTAATTCATGTGTAAAATGTGCTCCCGGAGCACTAAGCATTATTGCGGCTGTCCCCATGAGAGATGGCTGCTGGGCAGCTGCCGATTTAGTCCAGCATTTATGACAAGCTGCTCACAGAGGCTAGAAACTTCTTGTGCTCCCACCAGTGAAACAGCCTGGCACCCGCTTAAACCAGAGAAGATTCCCACCTGCCGTGCCCATGCAGTGCATGGTTGTACGGGAAACTCAGCCTCCTGCAGCGGCCTTGCTGTCCAGATCTTGCCCCAGTCTCTCTGAGAGCTCTGCTGCCCGTAGCGGCGCACCCGGATGGGGGCTGAGAGGGCCTGTGGGAGGGCACTGCCGCGTCCAGGATTGGGCTCATGTACCGGGTATTTGAACAAGAAGTAGAGCCGTAACGAATCTAATGAGACTGGATTGAGAGGACAATAGTGCAGGAGTCCTCAGGGCACCTTCTTGGAGCTGTCACTTGGACGAGGTTCTCAGCTGGTTGCCCAGCTTCATGACTGGAAGATATGCTTCTGCTCACAATGTTTTGCACAGTGTTTTGACATTTCTAGGTCACGGTGGTGCCCGGAGAGTGCATCCTGGGAAAGAAAGGAGAATTCAAGTTCTCTGGGAAAGTTTGCTAGATTTTATCTAGTGCTTTTAGTACTGATTGAGATGGAAGCTCATAATGGGATGGAGCTTTTCCAGCTCTGGAAAGCCAGCTCCACATTTGAGATCTGACCCAAGCATGAACAAGGAGCTGTTGTGTCGTTTGTGGTATATTAAAGTTCTTCAGGCTGCAGTCAGGTTTTTTCCATGTTGCGTACTGTACAAAGGCATCTAGGGGTGCAGGGCTTTCACTGGGAGTAGGACACACATTTCCACTTCCTGATATAACGAGCCCCACTTGGAGCTTGCAATCTAATGACAATTGCATGGAGAAGCTGTGTGTAGCCTAAGTCTTAGCCCAGTTTCCTGATTCAAAGATTCCTGGCTGAGTTTCCAACCACCACTCAGACTCTTGGATGTAGCCACTCATCATTGTTCCCACCTCTTCCCATTAATTCTGGGAGCCCTGTGTCCTTAGGCTTTGCATCTTCCCAGAGATGAGCTGACAGAGCATCTTGCTTCACAGCTGGCTGGAGAAGCCATAGCGAGATGGATGGCTCTGAAAAGTGCAAACTTGAGAGAAACTTCAGCCTTTGTTGGAACACCAGCAGGATGAACATCTCCATGGGAGCCCACTTTCCTCCAGGTTTCATTTCCCTGCTTCTCTCCCAAAAGCAGGAAAAAGATGGGTGGTGACTCCTGTCTCCCAGCCCCATGCTCATCCCTGGAGACTGACTCTCAGCCCACTTGACATGTGCAGAACACTGCCCCTGGCTGGGTTTTTGGCAGTGGGACAACAACATCAGTAGGCATATCTGAGCTTCATCCTTACTAACTTGGGCACCAATAGCAGTGAAAATACAGCAGCACAGGTTTCTGCATGGGCTGGCTTGCACCCCTCTTTGCATTGTAGATAGGCTCTGAGTGAGGGGGCAATTACATATGGATTCACACCTAGACACTACAGTGGTGGATGTCTTATTTGTTGCATGATTTTGGGATGGCACCACTAGATGTTGCTTGTTTGTGCTGTGCCTGCACACACTGGTAATTGTCAAGGGTTAAAGTCTACCTCCCTCCCTTGGTGTGTCGGAGGACTAACACGTGGAGCTTAAGTGGCTGCATAAGACAGATGATAATGTGTAGCTCAGGCCTGGGATTTCACCCTCCGCAGGATTTCTGCAGTGTTCAAAGCAGTCTTGGTTTTTCCACAGCAGCTCTAGTCTCTTGGGGTCTGCTTCCAGTGACGTCCGTGGCAGAAGGCAGCAGTGATAGGGGCAAAACAGAGAGGTTGCCAAATCCTGTGATTTTCATCAAGTCCCTTGGTATTTGGTGAGGGGTGTTTTCTGTATCAGTGGCTGGAATCAGGAAGATTGCATGAGAATCTGTGCTTTTCTTTAGAGAGAAAGAGTGCCTGGTTTACAAGGCGAGATGGAAACATCATGCAGCCACCGCCAGAAGGCTCAAACTGGGAAGCAAATGAAAAGAACCTGATCATTACTATTTCAGGCATGTTATTTTTAGGCTTGCTTGTTATTTTGGGACCAGATTCATGACTCATGGGACAGTTGAAAACACTGAAAGTTGCAGTCTGCCTCTGTCATGGCTACGCCAATCTATATGCTGTCTCCCTGCCACAGTGAGAGCACGATTAGGTCTGTGTTTACCAGGATGCCATCAGGACACAGCTTTATGGCCGTGGGAGGTGGATGTCTGTAAACACAGACGTCCTATTGCTTCTTATTCTTTACAGCTCTGCAAGGATCAGGGGCAAAACTCGTCAAACTTTAACCTGAAAAATGGGTTCAGATATCTGTGTTACTGTATGTCCCATCCCACGAGCACAATCACTGTTTTTCAACCCACTCCTCACTGAATCCTGAAGTCACTTGGGACTAGATGGCAACAGCTGGGATAGAGCTCTGTGCTTCCTGCTTCTGTCCCCCCCAAGCTCCTGCTGTCCAGGAGACTCCCCAAAAGCGGTATGGGATGTATGACACACCGCTGGACCATTTTGATTGCATCCCTTGGAGGGAAGCAGGGCAAACCCACAAAACAGCCAATGACTGAATTTTGTCACACACTGAACGAACCATCCAGGGCTGTTCTTAGCATCAGCTGTAACTTGCAGTCTGCCTCCAGGCAGCGTGCAGAGCCAGATGTTGTGGGTCCCTCTGCTGTGTACGGTTTTAATACCACCATGGTTTTCACAGTCACCACGATCACTGAGACACTGCAGTGAGGCCAGAGGCCAGGCTATTTCTCAGGTCCCTGCACTAAGCCTAGGGCAACCTGCTACATGCACTGTGCACTGGTTTTACATTGAACAGGAGAGGGCACCCTCTTTCCTGCTCATGCTAAACAGCTTGTTAAGCATGTTGCTAATGCTAACATTGGAAGCAAGCAAATAGCTCTTAAGCTTTCACACCTGACGTGGAGGAAGTGCTTGTTAAAGATGGGCCCACTTGCTGTGAGGCTGGTACTCCTCTGGTATCTCTAGCCGCACTGTCAGTCTGTCTCACTGTCTAATGTAGCTGTCCTGATATCACCTCAGGGGGACGGCCGTGCTGTTCTCCCCATTCTACAGATAGAGAGCTGCAGCACAAAGACTATAAGGGAGTTGCCTGAGTTAAGCCACAAAGTCTGAGGCAGATGAGGGAGTTGATTGTGGGTCTCCCATGCCTTGCTCTTGCTCTCTAGTCTAGGAGATTGGACATGCGGCAAGGATTTCAGCGTCCTTTAGTGTGTATATTACAGTAGGATGTGCAGACTATTGCACTAGGTGCTGTACACGCAGGCAAAGAAACCGCTGCGTCCAAAGAGCTTTAATCTGTCTTGTCTATTTTGATTGCATCTTGCAGGCAGGGAATGAGGAGGGGAAATGACTTCCAAAAGTTACTCAGCAGTGCGGCAGCCAAGGCAGTGGTAGGACCCAGGTGTCCAGGTCCTCAGGAGTGCCTGAGCCTCTAGACCGGTTTTCAGTCTGGATTCAAGTCGCCCCAAATCTCGGACGCATCTGCCTTCAATCTTCCCGCTGTTCCCACCACTGTCTCCAGGCAGCCCCTGGAAGGGAAGAGCTTGGTACTCCCCTGGACCAGGACCTGGGCAGCCCCTTATTTTGTAGCTTCCGCGTCTAACCAACCATTCAGGCACAGGGCGATGACGCAGCTTCATCCCTGACCGAAGGGCCTCAGACTCAGAAGCTCTCCTCAGCTTCTGAGACTGGGGCTGATGCTGGCATTATGCCCCACTCCAGGAGGTTCCCACAGCATCCCCTTCGCCAGAGTGCCCCGGGGAGTGGGTGTCACCACTTCGGAGAGGGCTGGAAAAAGGATGGGCAAGATCATGGGGCTGCTGTGATCATAGTCTTTAGTGCGTCTGAGACAGGGGCAGGCAATTATTTTGGGCAGAGGGCCGCTTACTGAGTTTTGGCAAGCCATTGAGGGCTGTGTGACAGGCAGCCCAGGGCAGATAAATATTAATTCTCTAAATCTTTTAGGAGCCCCGGGGGCCGGATGAAATGGCCTGGTGGGCTGCATCCGGCCCCCGGGCCACATTTTGCCCACCCTGATCTAAGAGCAGTGGTTGTGGTGACTGGCCAGCACACCCCGCCTGCCCCGTCCTGTTTGGTTGTGGAGGGCTCACACGGAGGAACAGGTACAACTTAGAGTGGGATCGGGGCCAGGCTGTGGGGAGCCTGAGCCAGGTCCACAGCCCAGTGCCTTGGGAGCTTTTTTCCTCCCTGTGCAGTGAGGTGGGGAGAGATGAGTGAATAGGGCATTTAGGTCTAGCCATAGGCTAGACATGGAGCTAATGGCTTACAGGTGTGACTTCATCCTGATGCAGTCCCTGCATCCTTCTGAGCCTCCGTTTCCCCACCTGCAGCACAAAGGGTGAAACACTTTCCTTTTCCAGATCTGGCTTATGTACTTCCAAAGGCCCCTGGGGCAGAGGCCGCTTCGTGCTTTGCCTTTGTACAGCACCGAGCACCCCATGTGGCCAGGACCTCCATAGTAGCCTCCAGATGCTCGTCATAGTAATGAGGCAGCTGCCACGGCAGCTGATGACGCACAATGCCATTCAGCTTCAAGATCCCCCCACCCTTTCCAGAGGCCCTGTTTGGCCCGTGCTGCTCATCGACCGCCCGTGTTAAGTACCCGATTGGCCAGGGCCCAGGGACACAGCTAAACACACAACAATAAAAAAAAACCCCAAATAAATATTTACAGCCATTAGAACAGGGGCGGGAGCGGGGCGCTGATTGATTACCTTCGATCGCGCGCAGCCCCAGCAGGATCAGACCTGCTTACTCATGCTTTATTAAAAACAACCTCTTTCCTCTCTGGCCTTTAATAATTCACAGCGCTAATTGTCCAGAAATGCAAACTTTAAAATGCCAACTCAGGGAGTTCAGCCTTGCCAGGCCCCTCCCGTGCCATCGCTGTCCTGTCCCACACATTCTCCACGTACCTATGTTCAGCATCCTTCTGTCCCCCCCCTTCCATTTGTCCGTCCTCCCGAGAAGAGCAGTCAGTCGTGCTGACACTAGGGAGTTTCACGATTCGCTAGGACAGATAGTGATAGAGATGTGGTTGTCTGGGAAGCTGTTCCCCATGGTGTAGGACACCCTTATACCATGTAACAGCATCCAGTGGCTGCATCAGGATGACATCACACCCCTGAGCATCCAAACTGTGCCTAGAATTGGTCCATACCTGACGGCATCTGCTGCCCTGTCTCTGCCAAGTCAGGCCCTGGGGTTTGACTTAAACACGCAACTTGCTAGCAACGGCTGCAATTAATAGAGCACAAAGGCCTTCTGCAGGAGTAGCAGCAGGAACCATTCCTGGTGCAGCCCCAACCCTAGTGTTTAATGGAGGGAAATCCACTGCAACTTTTTTTGCAGGTGGGGAAGGCCTGGAGCAATCTAGCAGGTGGATCCTTTCCTTTCTTCAATGGTAATTTCTCTCTTCTGGTTTTGTGTGATGTGAGGAGGATTGCTTTAGTTGAGGAGGCAAAGCTTGCAAGTAGCCCTGTCCCCGTGGAGGAGTGCACATGGGAGCAGAGGTAGCTCATGGAGCTAGGATACCACCAGCTTCTTGCCTTACTTTGCACCATGGGATCTGGGCTGGCCCCAGTTGGGTTCCAGTTCTGCCCCCCCTGTGCCAAATGCTATCCACCATGTCACAGGCAAAGGCCTCCCACTGTACCGTGTCCAGTTTTGGGCCCGCCACTACAGAAAGGATGTGGACAAACTGGAGAGAGTCCAGCAGAGGGCAATGAAATGGTGTGGGGGCTGGGGGACATGACTTCTGAGGAGAGGCTGAGGGAACTGGGTTTATTTAGTCTGCAGAAGAGAAGACTGAGGGGATTTGATAGTAGCCTTCAACTACCTGAAGGGGGGTTACAAAGCGGATGGAGCGAGACAGTTTTCAGTGACGACAGATGACGGAACAAGGAGCAACGGTCTCAAGTTGCAGCAAGGAAAGTTGAGGTTGGATAGTAGGAAAAACTTTTTCACTAGGAGAGTGGTGAAGCACTGGAACAGGTTTCCTAGAGAGATGGTGGACTCTCCATCCTTGGAGGTTTTTAAGACCTGGCTTGACAAAGCCCTGGCTGGGATGATCTAGTTGGGGCTGGTCCTGCTTTGAGCAGGCGGTTGGACTAGAGGACCTCCTGAGGTTCTTTCCAATCCTTATTTTCCATGAATGATATCCCAGCATCCCACTATTGTCCCTAGGAGCCTTCACCGCTCATACACCCAACACCCTGCTTGCTCTGTTTCCCACCACTCTGTGAGCAGAGCTCTTCCCTGAGCCATCTGCAATGATGCCCAACTCCCTGGTGGTGGATAATTTACAGTCCATTGATCTGAAGGAGGAAAATTACCAGGACTACTGGGCCCTGAAGGTTAGGAGCAGCAGCAGCTCGTGCCTCTTCCACCACTGTGGTCTACACATCATTTGTAAACAGCCAAGGCTTTTGGAGGCCCTCGGAGCTAGCGTCTGTGTTCATTGCAGTTTAGAGCTGCTTGAGGGGCAGCCCTAAGTGCAGCCCAGGTTGTTTTTTCTACTGTGGATTCAGAGCTGAAGCATGAAATACGGTAACGCGGGTTGCTCTGCTTTACAGCTGCTCACAACCCAGAGTCTCTGTTGCACTGTGGACTCAGGAGGCCCCTGTTTCCCCTGTCCAGTGCCACCCTCACAGCCCTCCTCTGCACTGGGAGCCATGTAGGGGTGACTACTGATCCTTCCAGACGAGCCTCTCTGCAGGGCATTGGGCTCCCAGCAGCTCAGTGCAGGGCTCCCATCCAGGCACACTCCACAGACACAGAGGATGGAGTAGCTTGCTCACTCCCAAGCCCTGGGACAAAGCGGCTTCTGTCCTGGGCTGCACTGGACAGGGCTCTTCCTCTGCAGGTCTCCAAGCCCCTTGCAGACATGACAGCCCTCAGCCTCCAGCTGAAATGTCCATCAGCTTCATTTGCAGGTGCGCTCAAGGATGGGGAAATTGAGGGACAAAGATGGAAGCAAGTGACTTGCACAAGGCTGTGTGCCGCATCAGTGGCCCTGTCTGTCCCTTTGCCCTGTTTCTTAGGGCTCCTGGGCCCATCCAAGTCCCCCTGCAGTGTCCCAGCAAGTCCCAGAGGAAGCTGTAATCCAGGGCCCCCTTTGCTCCAGGCCCGTACTGCAGGGCACTGAGTGAAAGGAGACGAGTGGCTCTGCGCTGCACCCTGTGGGTCTCACCTCACCCCCCTCAGTGTCCAACCCCTGAGGATGAGAAACAGCTGCTATGGTCAGTTCAGGCACTTGCTCCCTGGGCAACTTCCATTCATCACAACCTGGGCCTTGGGTTCAGCTGCAGAGAGGCCAGATGCAGTGGGAGCACTCATGGGCTGGGGCCACGAATTGGGAGGAGAGGGGCAGGAGGCATGGAGAGAGGAGAGATGTAGTGCTATATGTGCGACAGCTGAGTGGGCTGGGGAGGAAGGTGAGCCTGCAAAGGGCAGGCAGACAGGCAGGGAATGCGAGCATTTTGGATAAGGTTCAGATAATCATCTGAGCTCTTCACAGCTCATCCAGACTGAGCCGTCCAGCCAAACCTCAGAATGATCCATCCATCACCGCGCAGCTTTCCCGCAGCCCCGTTCCCTCAATCCTGCAGGACGGGCAGGGGCCAAGGGATGGTGCCAAGGCTCTGAGCTCTCCGGGTGGCAAGGGGGGGCCCAAAGGGCTCAGCCTTCCCTTCCGGACTCTCAGCAGCCTTTTGAGGCAATGGGATAGGGATAATCCAGCCTCCCTGTTTTCACTTTGCCTTGCATGGTGGGGACACCCCAAAGTGGCAGGGCTGTAATTTAGAGGGCATGGAGGCCTGGGGACAGGAAGCATTACTGGGACCACTGCTCCCATCTTACTGGGACCCAGGTGGCACCTGTTTAGCAGCACAGTGCTACTGTGACCCAGGCTGGAGGAACAGTGGATACCCATTGGAGCCCAGCAGAATGACATTAAGAGTGGGGTAGCTGGTTCTCAATGGGGGGCAGCTCAGCTCAGCAGCCATCTGGGGCTTTGCAGCTAAGCATAAGTGAAGAGCATCACACCCTGCCTCATGCCCTGAGCATCTTTTGCAGGGAGGAAGAGGCTGGCAGTGATGGGGAATTTCACAGCCCTGGCCCTGCAATAGAGGACAAAGGCAAAGAGGGGTAGGGGTAGGCTGGAGATGCTCTTCTGGGCCTGTCTCCATGCTTTAAGGACTCCAGTGACTTGGGAGCTCAGCAGGGCACTTCAAAGAGGACAGTAGGAGAGGCTGGAACTGATCAAACCCAGGCTGGGAGGGGAAACTGAGGCAGGATTCACCCAGCCAGGTGATGGCAGAAGCAGGAATAGAGCCTAAGTCTCCTGAGTCCCAACACTGTGGCCTCCCCATGAGATCCTCTGGCATGTCTCTGAGGCCTTGTCCTCACAACCTATACACACCGTTTATATGCAGCCACTTCTGGGGTGGAGAGCAGCCAGCAGGGAACAGGAGTGCTGTACAGAGTCGGAGAAAGGCAGGGCCCGGTGAGACTGAAGAGATTTCCCAGCTCAGGCCCCCGCACTGAGGCAGGATTGGGTATACCTAGATTATTCTGGACAGATGCCGATCTAAGCTGTTTTTAAAAGACTTCAGTGAAAGCAGTTCCATAATCTCCTTGGGCAGCTTCTTCTCCCTGGGCAGTGTTTTCCAGCCTTCCAGCTTGAAAGTTTTTCCAGAAACGCTTTTTGCCACAAATGAAGCTGGTCTTTTCTTGCCTGTCTCAATGGATATGGAGAACAAGTGATTGCCATCTTCTTCATTGATCACCTATTGCATACTGGAAAATTATTACCATGCCTCCCCTCCCATCTCTTCTTAAGATGAAACAATCCCATTTCCTCCATCGCTCCTCACAGCTCACACCTCAGAACCACTTCTCATTCTCATAGCTGTCCTCTCAGCTTTGCCAGCAACTTTTTGAGTGTGCAGCGCCCAGAGCTGGACACAACAGTGAGCTGAGGTCCCCCCAGCACTGATCAGAGTGAGATCCTTTCTGAATCCTAACCCTGTCCTCCAGACCGCCTGCAACTCCTTCCTGCTTGGTGTCATTGTAAATGTTATAATCACCCATGGGCAGATCTAGGATTTTGAAAAGTGGGGTGCAGGTGCTGTGGTGTATCATCACACATAGCACAATACATATTTTTTCTCCAGGTAAAAAGAAACTAGAAGCTTTACTAACATGCTAGGGGCCTAGGACTATAATCAGTTTAAGATCAAAGCAATAACAAATGTAACTTTATCGGCATACACATTCCTTTGCTATATAACATATTTTGTACTAAAAACAGAACAAACTAGGCTAAATAATCAAAAAATATTTCTTTAGCCCTCTGATCATTAGCATTAACTGCATATCTCTTTCAGGTTCATTAAACAAAATTATGTTTTCTGGAGTATCTTGGCAATGATTCCAATACTTCAGTGAAAGTTATTGCTGCACCTGAGTTCATGTTTTCATACCTGACTTCATGTTTTTAGCTAGCGTTAAAAACAAGTTTGCCTGAGCACCACACTGGGAGCAGTGCAGTCCAGGCTGCAACGACAGACTGAATGTTGCAGAAGCATCAAGATCTGCATTCAAAGTGAGCAAATTTTCCATGTTGTGGGCTTGGGATTGATGTCAATAAAGATGACCTCAACAAGGGAAGCTCAACCACCCCCCCAGGTGCTAAAGATGCAGGGCTGTGAAATAGGAGTTGTATTCCCAGGAAGAACTAGGAGACAGCAGAAGAAAGAATAGCTTAATGCTTAGGGAAAGAAAGACTGCATAGGGAAGCATTAATACCATTACACAGGAGAAAGGGTCATTAGCACGTGTGGAATGAAGAGTTTAGAAGGAATCAGGAAGATTATAATGAACCATGAAATCAAGTGAGTCTCACTGTTGCCTAACTAGAAATACTGTGGCTACTGCCAGGCAGTTTGTTTTAAAAGTTAGGTGGAGCAGGAAGCAGAGAGGGGAGCAACTGCACCACTGCACCCCCCTGGATCCACTCCTGTAATCAGCCAGGACATTTGTGACAATACTGGATCAAAGTGGGCCCATGGCAGGAACCCCCTTCAAATGCCCTCCCGGCTTGACAGTGAAATTATAGCACCTGCTCTGTAATGCATCTGACATAGTAAGCTGTTGCCTACAAAGCTTATGTCTGATTCAGTCAGTATGTAAGCAGCATCTCTGCCCTGCCTTCTGTTCTGGTGGTTTTCAACTAATTGTGACCCCAGGCCAGGGTGACTTTAGGGGCACCATATTTCCCTAGTTTACTTATAAAAGTATCACATGGGACAGTGTCAGAAACTTTAATTGCTCCCAATATATCCCATCCCCTGCTTCCCCCTTACACACTAGACCAGGTACCCCATTAAACAAAGAAATTAGACTGGTTTGACATGATTTGTTCCAATCTACGTGAGATGGTTTTCATCCCCCTTATTAGGGATTATGAAGAAAGGAATTGTCAACAAAACAGAAAGTATCATATATAGTATATGCATATAAATACATATATATACACACACATTTTATAAATCCATGGTGTGTTCACACCTTGAATGCTGTGCCCATTTCTGGTCCCCACACATCATAAAGGATACAGAAAAATGAGAGAGCGTACAGAGAAGAGAAAGAAGGAGAATTAGTGGCATGGAGGGGCTTTCACATGAGGAAAGACTACAGAGGCTAGACCTATTCAGTTTAGAAAAAGAGACACTTAAGGAGGGACAAGATAAGAATTTACAAAATACTAAATGGTGAAGAGAAAGGCATTAGGGAGTTACTATTTACTCTCTCTCATAATACAAGAACTAGGAGATGTAAAATGAAACTAGTAGGTAGTAAGTTTAAAATGAACACAAGGAAGTTCTTTTTCTTTTTAAAGTGTGGGACTCAGGGCCAGCAGATGTGGTGGAAGCCAGGCAGTTCAGCCAGATTCACCAAGGGATCGGACACATGCTTGGAGGAAAGGTACATAAGTAGCTATTGAACATGGCAGTGAGGGGTACAGCTTCTGAATCAGAACTTCCTAGACCCCAAATGCCAATGGGAGAGGAACAGTGGAAAAAACCCTGGTTGTGCCCAGTTCACCCTTGCAACATCCGCACGACACAGGATACTGGGCAAGGTGGACCTACATCCTGACCCAGTAAACAGCAGTTCTTACGTTCCTATTATCCACTTATGAATAGGCTATTTAACTATTTAGTCCAGCATTCTGGTACACACAAAGCAGGCTGAGGGGTGAGTAATTCTCCAGATCCTCTGCTTTACCCCTTTTTTAAAGAAAAGGCATTGTTCTCTAGCCTTCTGGGACGTCTGAGCACTCAATGATAATTGCTAAGCGTTTCAAGATTGCTCTGGCAGTTCCTTAAGTACTCTCAGGTGCATTTTATCAGGCCCTGCAGACTTGAATACATCTCATATATGTAGATACTCCCAGCTGTGCCCTCTCCATCTCCTGTTCCTCTCAGGCACAGCCCTCAGGCTTCCCCTCGCCCATGTCAGCATCCCTGGAATTTAGCTACCCGGGGAAGGCCTGAGACAAATTTGCCAGGATCTGAACCTGTGATCTCAGGACCTGTGATTGCATTTTGGGAAGTAATTCCCTCTCTCTGTTGCTCTCACATCAGGAGCAGCTCTAGGTATGCCCTTGCAAGGATAGCCAAGACCAAGTGGGGACTGAGCGCTGTATATGTAGCCCCTGATGGGCTGCAGCTGAGCATTAGGCATTTCTAAGCCATTCAGCTTGTCCTTTGGCTCAGAGTCACAGGGCAGTCTGGGGAGAAGGAGATAAGCTGCGCAGCGTTCATTAGGGGTTTGGGCCACTAGTGACGCAGGAGGAAGTAAGGCCTTGGCACAGCAAGAGGGAGCTGCCAGGGGGGATGTTGGTCCCAAAGAGATACCAACCTCTTGCCTCATGTTTCTCCCCAGTGGCTCTTTCCCTCCCCTGTGCCTCCTGATATATCTGAGGCCGTGTTCCCTCTTTGGGCCAGTCTCCCTATGGTGTCTTGGTACCAAACTCACGCGCTGTCCTCTTTCTGGATCCCTCTTCTCTTCTCTCCGTCTCTCCGGTCTTCTGCCCCGAGGGAGCCTGACCCTATGGCTTCTTTGTAACCCCTCCGCTCTCACTCACCCTCTTGGGCACAGGACAGGCTCTTCTCCCCCGCCTTCCCGTTTGCTCAGCTGGGCTTGAAATGGGTCGGCAGAAGGAGGAGGGCTGTTTTGTGTTTGCTGTGAAGCCACCTTTAGAGATGTTCAGAGTCCAGCCACCAGGCTGCTCTCGCGCACAGGCTGCTTGTGACGCAGAATAGTTCGAGTGCAGTTTGGCCATGCTGAGGCCTGGAAACTAGGAGCCTAGATAGGAAGACCTGTTGCGCAGGCAGTACCCTCAAGAAGCCACCTACTGAGCCACGTAGGGAAGCCGTAGCATCCGCCTGACTGCATCTCCCTGCTTTCTCCTGGCAGACGTTAGTAGAGGCGTCTCCTTTCCTGTCAGTAGCTCTACCAGCCTTTGATGAAGTTTCAGGCACTGTACGAAGAAAAAAAGCAATGGTTTCCCATCTCTAAGAGGAGATGTCGGTCTCAATGGAGGAAAAAAACCCCAGCAAACCCACTGAGGGCCCCTGGCAGGCAGAAGTCTGGGGGAGAGCAGAGTCGGATGCCATCCATTAAACCAATTGGCGGCTGCTGCTGCTAATGCAGAATGGATCAGAGAGCAGTTGAGTCTGGAGCTTTTTATCCATTTAAGCATCTTTAATATTTTACATGGAGAGAAAGAGGAATCAATGTCTTGTTTATAGCGCAGTGTTTATGGGGAAGCGCTCCAGGCTTTTGTTCTTCTCAAGCAGATTTCCTGGGGAGGAGGGGAGCGAAGTAAAGAGGAGTGTGGTAATACCTAGCCTGAGAGAGAGGAAGATGTGTGTGGTGTGTGTGTGGAGGGGGAAGGTGAAAAGGCAGACCCATCCCTTTGCATTATGGTTAAAGTCATATTTTACGCACAGGCGCTCTCACTCTGAATGATGGGTTATTTGGTGCAGGCAGGTAATGAATTGAGACGATGCGTCGAAGGGATGATACAGCAGGAGGTGGTTTGGAGAAGGTCAGATGAGAAGGCAAATGCGGGTCAAGCCCGTCGGAGGCTCTCCTGCCTCCTGTGCCTTGCATTAACTGGCAGAACTTCTTGCTTGTGGATGTTGTAGAGGAAAGGGGGGTGAAAAGGTCTTCACTGTACATAGCTGTGGTTCTTCTAGCCCAGCCCAGATCCTATTCAACCTGGTAGGTACGTAAGTAGACTTTGGTGCCTACGTGTGACCCTGTTCCCTGCTGCTCAAGGGCCTAAAAAATTATTAACAAACTTCCTTGCATTTGAGCCTTGAGACTGAAAGCAGGTGGATCCTCCTGCTCCTTGTGGATTTGGGGCTCAGAGTTAGTATCTGTATCGGGGGAACAAGCCTCACTCCAGGGCTTTGAGTTGGTGCAGCCTTTGCTGAGTTAGGAGCTCAGCAAATCTCCTAAGGATGCTGGGGCCGCTCCTTCTCCGACTGTTATGGTACTTAGACAAGCTGAAACACCGAAAGCTGACAGCTAGTCAAGTCAGGAGGCTGCTCCTTTAGAAGGGCCTCGGCTGGGGTGGTTCTTTCTTCACCTTAAGCCCCTTATTAAGTGAAGGAAGGTATCACTTATTTCTGAAGAACCTCCCCTGACAAGCAGCCAGCTCTGGCATGGAGCCCGCAGACTCTGCAGGGCCATAGGGTTGCTGCTTTCATGTCCCCCTCCAAGTTGGACACCTGGGGTCATAATCTTTGCTGGCTCCCCTTCCCCCAAATCTGGTGCCAGTTCAATGATATTAATAGGGATGGATAAGCACCAACATGTCCAAAGACTTGCAGCCAAAGAGCTCCATCTGCTCTGTCAACAGGCGCGGACACCCAGGGCTTCTGTGCACACAGGTATACAAGCGTGTTCCCAGGACAAAGTAAAAGGGGTCCCAGCTTGCCTAGAGAGGAGCCGATTGCTCCGGCATGGCTACACAAGGACACCCACATCCCCAGAGCGCTTCCTTGTCCTTGGGGAGTCATCCGCTTGAGTAGCAGCATGGCTGACCCCAACCATATAGCACTCATGACTCATGGGTTCCTCCTGCCCCAGTCCTGGTTAAAATGGTGTCTAATTTCTCTTAGCTCTTCTGGTCTCCAATAGCCTTCAGCTTGTGTCTCCAAGCTAATCTCCACAGCCGGGAGAGTGAGAAATGTCTTTGCTTTTGTGGACATTGTGAGCCCAGAATCTCATGATTCCAGGAGCTGGGGCTTTGTGGGATACACCAAATCAAGCAGCAGGTGTAAGCTAGGGCTCGGTGGTATCAACAGGTGCAGAGATGTAATCCAAGGCATCCTGTTCCAGCTGGACCAAGACTTTGATGCCAAGAGGGGAAATCCAAGCCCCTGCAGCTGCTGGAGCCCACGCAGATGGTCTCTTGGTGGGGCCCACATGCCAACAGACCCCCTGGCAGGATGACTCTACTCAGTGTCCATGCACTGGGCTGAGCTCGTGACATCCCTTTTCCCAGACCCTTCCCTGGAGATACCATGGAGAGCTGTTTCCAGGTCTGTGCTGTCCCAGTGACATACATACAAGGGGTGCAGCATGCCACAGCTCTCCCTGTAATTGTGAGCCCGTCCCTGCATTAGGAGCAATGCACCCAGCTATTCCCATATTTAAAGGTTTATATGCCTAGAACACAACTGACTCTCTTACAGTAGGTAAAGGTGTATATGCCTAGAGCATAATTGATTCTTACCTTATTTAAAGGTGTGCCCTTGGAATAGTGCAGTGGTTCTGGCTGCTGGCCCCAGGGCTTGTCATATGCCACCCAGTTCCCTGCTACACCACCCACCACTACCCCTACTCATTTTCTACACTGCCCCTCCCCCTGCCCTGACACACCCCTCAGGCTCATGTTACTATGTTCAGCCCCAGCTCCTGCATCACATGTATGAACATGCGTGTGCAACCTAGGTGTGGGTGTGCTTTTAGCGGATCTATGTAACACTACAAGCAGGCAAGATAGCTTTGTGTCCCTGGCCCTGCTGAAAAACTTGGGTCCAAGTTTGTGAGCACGCACGCGTGTGTGTAAGACCGAGCCAGCACTCTGCTCTGTCTTCTTCACAGCCCCCTGCACTGTGTGTGTGGCACAGAGAAAGAACGATTTTGCTCCCGGGGTTGCGGAGCGGTGGGGTGGGGCCCTGGCAGAAGTGCAGCCCTGCAGCCTTCGTATCCATCCTGCCCTGCAGAGGCAGCCGGCTGTTTTACATGAGCTTGGCAGTGTTTAATAAAACCCCTCTCCTGCAAGGCAGGAGGCACTGCAAGTGCAGGGCAGGGGCAAGCGTAAGACTCCAGAGACCACATCCTCTCTCAGTGTAAGCAGGCAGGAGACGGGAGCTGCATTTTGGCCTGGGGGCTATATCTACCCCAGAGGAGTTGTGGCAGATGCATCCCGCGCCCCTGGGGTTAATCCAGCCATGCTCTTTTGATCCCCTTTCATTCATCCTCTGCTCTCCCCCAGCATGACCCTGTTGGCCGTCACTGCCTTGCCCCTTGTTGGAGTAGTTCCCGTTACCCCCCCACCCCCATGAGATCAGCAGTGTGGCTGCAGGCTGCAGTTGCCAGCCAGAGAGTCACCTTTCACGTGCCAGAAATAAACAACTCAAACCGGAGTGCCGGCGGAGACTGAGCCCTTCTCGCCTCTCGATCGATGCCGGCCTGCTCGCGGTGACGAGAGCCACCCCGCCAGCCCCACGCCTCCCTCCTCCCCAGAGCGCTCGGGGGTGAGTGTGCATGTTGTGCAGGCAGAGGGGGCGGGGGGCAGCGCGTGGAAGAAATTTTATAGCTGTCCTGCAGCCAATGGCATCGCAGAGAGCCGAGATGGAGGCGCTGGAGGGATGCTCCGGCTGTCAGAGCATCGCAGGGCACAGGGGAGCCCCTCACAACCTCCCGCTGACCCTGCCGTATAAGTCCGTCTCCTGGACGGATGGAGCCTCGAGCCTAGCGGAGGGTCTCGCTGGATCTACAGGAGTTGCAAAGCAGCCCAGGCAGCCCCCAGAGGACACAGCCATGCCGTGAATCTGCTGCTGGGAAAAGTTTGGACGTCCAAGTTTGGAAAGTTTGGGGTTTTCTTTCTTCCATGGGGCTTGCATCTGGGCCACAGCAGAGCCTTACGCCCCATGAGTCAAGTCTCCCCTCTCCCCTCTCCTCCCATCCCCCACCCCCAAGAGAGCCGGGCAAGGATATTACACATCAATCTTTCCTGACCGAGGACTTGGAGATGTGAAGCTGCCGAGGGCAGAGACCACGGGCTCCTCCCTGCCGCAGATCCACTTGCCAGCCCCGCCGTTCTGGGCCTCGGTGCCTCCGGAGCTGTGCCAGCCCCGGGGGACATCGCGATTCACATGCCCCCGGAGCTGCGCCGCCCGTCGCGGGACACTGGTCAGCCATGGGCATCCAAGGGATGGAGCTCTGTGCCGTGGCTGTGGTCATTATGCTCTTCATTGCTGTCCTCAAGCAGTTCGGGATCCTGGAGCCCATGTCCATGGAAGGTAACGCTCCCCCATGCCTTTTCTGCAGCCCGGTTCTTTCCCTTAGCCCTTGCATCAGCCAGCTTCCCTGACTTTCCTTCCCCAGGCTCCCCCTTAATCCCCCCTCTACGTCCAGGTTGAGTTTCCCTCTGGAGTTACGATTTGCCTCCCTTCAGTAGGGAGTGACAGCCCCTGAGACCTACTCTGTCTTGGTGCAGCTCTGTGTGTGTGTTCAGTGGGGTGGTGACACCTACTTCCCCACTGGGCTGTCACATCACCACCTCCCCACTCCCCCAAAACTTCTCTACCTTTCCTGTGGCAGGGGCAGGATGTTGTTGTGAAGAAAGTTTTTGGCTGCATTTAGAAAGTCAGGAGTGGGAAGAGGATGGTTTGGAGGGGAGGGGGTTAACTTGGAAATCTAGGGCCAAATTCTGCTTTCAATGGCACCATCTGAGTAGGAGGCATTGGGATGGCTGTGCTGGGGCTGAGACTGGGCAGCTGGGAGTGCTTTCCCTCCAAGAGCAGCTGCCAGCTCTGCAAATGCAGAAGGATGGAGTCTCTTCCAGGATCCCGGAGCCCTTGGCTTTCCTGCTGACTCAGCCAGTCCCGGCACTGGGCTCTGGAGGCAGAGCCAGGGGTCAGCACCCACGCAAACACAGAGGCACTCAAATTGGAGAGGGTACAGGCTGCTGTGTGCTCGCAGGCTGCGATGGTCCCAGCTCCCCCAAGCATTCACCCCAGGGTCACTCTGTTGACCTCTGGGGAGCTTCTGAGTTACTGAGAGGACACTTGGCCTCACACGGAGGACTCCCATCTCTCGGCCCTGTCAGGCAAAGTCCATGGGACCTTTGCTGGATGCAGGGCTGTGGCCAGTGTGGGCACGGAGCCAAATTCACCCTGGGTGCAAGTCCATGGGGATTACAGCAGGGGCAAATTTGGCCTGGTGTGGAACATGGGACACCTGTTTCCTGAGCACCCCCTGTCCCTCGCATCCCTGGGGGAAGATGCCACAACCCTGGCCAATGCATGAGGGACCGGATAGGATCTAAGCAGGCGTATCTAGAGCTTGACATAAACCGCAGGCACTTGCTGGGGCTCTACCAGAGCCACGCAGGAAGCAAAGCAGGGCCTGCAACATGCTCACACGCGCACATGACTCCGGTCCAGCGCCAGGGGAGGTGTTCCCTTTGGGGGTCTCCAGCTCCCTGGCTGGGAATCCTCATTTACCAACCTCCTGTCCTCACCACGTCTGTCTGCGCCCACCCCTTTCCCCCCCGTCAGAGGGAGAGGAGCCAGGCATATCAGTAACCACAAGTCATCTCAGCATCACGCGGGCCCCATGAAATATTAACCACACCGTGAAACCTGCTGGTTTTGCTCTTAAATCAAGAAACTGAATCCCTGCCCTGGACCCCTCAAGGACACTGGTCTGCGGCTCTGCTTCCACCCCAGCTGCACACCCCTGCACCATTCCCATGGCAGCATCCAAGCCTGGCCCAAGAGGAGGAGGAGGAGGTGGAGGTGGAGGCAGGCAGGTATTCCTAAGTGTTCCCATCTCAAGCCCCTGCTCCACCATGGCTGCAAGGAAGAGACCAGGGGCAGGCAGGAGCAGCCTGGAGCAGCCCCCGGCTGTGTCAGCACCTCTCAGAAGCCTTCAGGTTGGTTCAGTGCTGCTGCTGCCTGGCCTGGTTTGGAAAAAAACACAGTTGCTGCATCATGTCCTGGGCTCACTCTGACCTTGCTGTAGGGGGGAATCTCACACTCCAGCTCCAGCGTGTTGATTCAACCTTAACTCCAAAAGTCTCAGCTCCCCCCTGCATCTCCCTGTGCCCTTCTCTCAGCTGAATACACCTCCCCGGGGCAGATCCTCTGGTGGCACTGCACTGTACCATCCTGAAACTTGGGTGCTGGGAAAGGAAGTGGTAGATGCATCTTTCTCTTGGGGTGATCATGCCATGTCCAGGTGGGGGAGCATTGGCAGGGCTGTAAGACAGGAATGCCTGGCCCAGGTGAAGGTGGGGGCAGCATTCTCCTCTTCCTCCCAAAGAGGGCAAGCTTTCCCACTTGAGCAGAAGTGGAGCTGGGAGGGTGGGGGGTTGTAAGGCTGGGATGCGATGCACCTGGGAGCTGAATTTCACTCCCTACTAGGTGTCTCTCCCACTCCCATGCAAAGAGATGATACAGGGCTCAGCTTGAATGGGGTCTCTCCTGTGAATCCTTTAATGGCAGTATTAGTGTACATGAATATTAGTGTACATCTATTTATGAATTGTAGTCCTAAAGCTAAATGCAGTGCATCATACCAGCACCTCTGGTGTAGGCCCAGGCATGCCTACAACCAGGTGCCTGGCACCGGGAGGCATACCAATGAAACAGAGTAAGGTGCTGTGGGCTCCAGGGGCAAACAGTGGAGATAATTATGCATCCAGACCCCTTCTGAGGGTAGGCTCATCACTGGGAAAGAAACTGCAGACCTCAAATGGTGGAGAGGAGTCTGGCATAGACATTTTCAGGGGCAGGCCTTCTGAGAAGGGCAGTGGGTGGAGGTATGGCTATGGAGATGGGTGCACGGATATGTGGTGCAAACTGTGTAACAGGTTTATAATGTTTTAACTGTCAAAGTGTGTTTTAATCTGCCAAGTGAACCACAGGGGCTGCTTGGCAGAGTGTTGGAAGTGAAGTTATGTATACACATACACACACCCCTTCACTTCCAACACTCTGCCAAGCAGCCCCTGTGGTTGTGTGCATCTATCTATATATACATACACACACACACACACACACACACACACACTTTTTTAATTAAAAAAAACTGGGGAGGGAGAGCCACCTTTTGTACAACAGCCTCATGGTATAGCACTCCTCCAGGAAAAGGGAGTCCTACGTTCTTGGGCATGCTCCACCTGATGGAGATTAAACCTACCCTGGCCCACCTGCCCTTCCAGCCCTCCTGCTGATGCTTGCTGCGCGTTCTACATTAGACAGGCACCGTATGGTGCATGGCTGCCGGGCCCAGGCTCTCCTGGATCTGCTTCTGTCAGCTAGGTGCCCGAGTGCTGCACAGGGGTGCCAAGGCTGCCCATCTGGATCTTGCCCTTAATAGTGTAACCGTTCAGTGGCATAAAGACAGTGGGAACAGATGGGAACTGCCTGCCTCGGTCCACAGGTGGCGCAGAGGGAACACACGTTACATCAGAGGTTAGCTCCGCAGCAGGCTGCCCTCCCTCTGTCTGGGGAGGCTGGATTTGCCCTCTCTGTTGAGAAGACATCCTTGGGCTGTCAGGCAGGGAGGGCTCATAGACGTGGCTTGAATGTGAAGGAGTGGTCTTGTTTATCAAAGTCTGGGTAAGGACTGATGCCTATGGAAATTTCCTAGCGGCTAGGGGGCTTGTCCTGCAGAGAGATCTGGCTTTCTGAATGTGGGCACAGTGTTGTCCCTTGGGTATTACTGTGCTGCAGAATGAAGACTTCTGCTAAGAAATATGGTGGAGCCACTTCCACTCCTTCCCAAGACAGTGGTTTTCTGCCCAGCAAATGACAATTGGGAGCAAGCAAGCCAGGATAGGCCCCATTACTGCCTTCTATAGTAATGGCCTCTAAAGTAGCAGTACTGTGAGCTGTGGCATGTGGCTGGCTCCTGGGCCAGCTGAATACATGGCTGTGGTGGCCTTATGGTGATGGTAGGCTACCTGCAGTTGACAGTGTGTTTGACGGGCTCCACAATCGATTTGATGCTAGTTTAGCAAGCATCAGGAGTTGAACCGACCAATTCAGAAGCTCAGGCTGCAGCCTTCGTGCACAAGGTCCAGTTCCCCCAGCTGTGCATGTGGCTAAATCCATAGTTTTGGTGGATCAGGTGGGGGCCTGCATTGACCCATGGATACCAAAGACACAGTCTGGCGATGCTCTGCTTGCGAAAGCACCTGCGCGCTTTGTTTGGGTGTTGATTACGTGGAACATTTGCCTGAGTACAGACTTTGCTGAGAGAACCATGTATTTAAGGGCACCTCTATTTGTGCATGTCCCAGCCCCCTTCTCTGCAGGTAGCTACTGGTATGGGGTCCCAGTGCTCTGAGACCCCATACCAGTACTGTACAGAGAGATTGTAAGAGGTAGTCCCTGCCCCAAGAGGTGAAACTGTCCAAGGGCTTCATCCGTGACCCAGGTTTGGGATGAGGCCCTGCATGATGGAGATAAAGAGCTGAGTAAGAAGGGATCCCCAAGCTCTCCTGAGTTCCAGCCCAGTGCTGCAATGCCGAAACCAGCCTATATATTCTCTCTCAGCTGCAAGGGCTGAGTGATGTATATCATACGTAGCTCAGGGTTGTTGGGAATGGGAAAAGAGACTGTGCGCTCTGTGTAAACAGCAGCCTTTTTGAAGCATGCTGAGCACGTGGGCCTGATGATCATTAGTGGTGTACGTCAGGAAATCCATGGAGCTAACCCATCTTCCACCACCTGACAGTCTGGCCCATGGTTGGCAGGCCCAACATGCACCTGGTCTCCCTGAAAGTGGCAGAGTTTATGTTTATGGTTTCTCAGGGTACATCTAGGCAGAGCAAGCTGGCTCTCAAATCAGAAGTGGCATAGCTGGGTCAGTTTGGTGCTCATCAGCTAATGAAGTGGGGCTAATTAGCCCAGGTGGGGCACCCCACCCATATAGCCCCACTGGAGCCAGGACCTGAGCTGGTATCTCTGCACAGTGCTGTACTGTGGTGTGTAGGCATCCCAGCTCAGAGCTAGCAGGGGTGTCACTGCACAGCCCCATGTAGACATGTTCTCAGTGACCCCCTCAGGTTTCGGGAACAAGAAGGGCCTGGTTTCCCTGGAAGCTGGGGTCCTGCAGCTACCACTGCCTTACACAGGAACAGCAGGGAGATTTCATAGACATGTGGACTGGAAGGGACCCCGGAAGGATCATCGAGTTCAGCCCCCCGCCCCAGGGGCAGGAAGTCAGCAGG
>NW_017729020.1:5372190-5380099 GCF_001723915.1 Gavialis gangeticus
GCGCTATTATTACCTTCAACAGACCCACTATTCCAATTCTGGCAATACTCCTCAATCATACCAGTTTGGTGAAATGGCACCAGCGATGGGGTTGAGGGAACCAGCTGGTCTCTGCTTTGTCTTTAACAGATGAACAAGGCTGACTGCCTGCAGCCCTCATGCCTATTCCAACAGGCCAGGCTTCCAGGGGCTCAGACACCCCTGGTACCACCAAATCACCATGGCATCTCTTTTCTGGGGCTCCCAGTGCCTGGCAACCTCTCTGACAACCTGGCTCAAGCTGCCACGCAGACAGAGTGGGAGCTGGGCATTGCTGAGGTTCCTGGGTAGATACCAGGCCTGCCCTGAAGCAGTTAAAAGCAGGAGGGAAGGAGGTGAGGAAAAGGGAGGACACCTTTCAAGGGTCTTCCCTTACCCTTAGGGTTTTGGCCTCTGTGGGAGTGGGATGTTTGCTTACCTGCAGGAGCTGGGTGCTACATCCATGGCCAGAGCTGGGAGACCTCAACCACAGCTGGCCTCAAGGACTCCCCTGTCCTTAAGGCCCAGCATTGTCCCAAAGCACCAGAGCAGAGGCCAGGCTGGTTCTGACAGGCACCCTCCCCAGAGAGGCCACCAACACTGGGGCTCTGTGTTGGGCGGTCCATACTGTTGCTGCCATAAGGAGTTTGCATCTGGACACAGTGCAGCACCTGGCATCAAATGCATCCTGAGAGGCTCAGCCAGGCTAAATCAGCCCAAGCCACATGGCTATGACATGCTGGGGCTCCCACACGTCCCCCCTGCGCTACAGTCAAGCCCCAATCCCATGGGTGTGACTGCCCTGGCAGGGCAGGCTGGGAGGGAAAGGGGTCTCCTGGCCCCTGGGAATGGAAAACAAGGTCACTTGGGCTTCCCAGACCAGGGCACCACAGCATGCAGTTCCCCCCAGCAGCCACCAGGAGAGATGGGCCCTGGTAGGTGGTGACAGCAGCATGGCCTCTGCACCACAGCCCATCCTCCCTTGAGACGAGGTACCCAAGTTACCTGAGCTACATGGGGCTGCATTGGCTGCTCCTCCAGTGGGGACTGAAGAGCCCCCATGGCCGCCTGGCTCAGCGTAGTGACACGGCTGGGCTGCCCCCGGAGGGTCACCGTGATGGTAGTCGGGGCCTTCAGGCCTAGAAAACACAAGTGTGGGACTTATCATGAGTAGGAAGCAGAACCAAAATACATCATGGCCATGGGGGGTTGGGACACATCACAGCTGGTGTGTAGGGGAGAGAGACACGTCACAGCAAGACAGGGGGCTGTGACATGGGGGGCAAGACATGTCATGGCCAGTGTGTGGGGGGACAAGATACATCATAGGTCACAGGGAGGCAAAGTAAGTCACAAATGTGGGGAGCAAGACATGCCCTGGCGAGAGCCCACATGGAACAAAGGGCTACAAGCTTGGGAGGCACCTCAGAGAGCCAACAAGCCAGGTGGGCAGCTGGCACACTCCAGAGCACACCCACAGACTGACCCATGAGATTCAGCTTGGCCCAGTACTGACGGTCACATTCAGAGAGCCTCAGATTGACCCCTGCCAGAGAAAAAAAAAAAAGGCCATCATGCCAGCTACAGGGATTCCATTCTCACCTGCGGCCTGGTTAGAGATCTGGGCCAGCCCAGGGAGGCTGCTGGCCAGCTTGGCCAGGCCCCCATTGGTCAGCAGCTGGTGGATGGCTGTGGGCTTCCCCCCTGCAGAGGCTCCCAGTGCCAGGGACGTGGCCACAGGGATGGTGCGGACAATGGTCCCCGCACCCGTGGTGATGGTACCCAGGTTCTGGAGGGCCGCGGGCGTCTTCACAGCTGAGGCCTGCTAAGGGAAGCCAGGAAGAGCTGTAAGCACCAGAAAGAGGTGGCTCCCTCCCTACATCTTCCTCTCATCTAGTCTAGGGTCTCATGGCAGCAGGCAGCTGAAGCCTGTGGGCCCCACAGTATTCTGCACCCCAATTCAGAGAAAACCCAGGCTGTAGCAGGTCCTTCTCCTCCTTCCCTTCTTCCGCTACCTCTGTACTCAGTGTCTGAGCCAGAGAAGGCATCTGGAAGGATGCCGTGGCACCCATGACCTCCCGCCCCAAACTCTCCCCTCCCAGATGGGGGCTTACCTGGGCAGGTGGCCCCGGGGGCGCACTGCTGACTGGGAGGGCTGGAGCCTTGGTACTGATGTCCTGCAGGCTGAAGCTCAAGCCCTGCAGGAGGCTGCTAGCTGAGGCAGCACCTGGAAGGAAACAGAGCTAGGAGGTGATCACTGGGGCTGGCCCACAGATTGCAGCCTCTCACGTATGCTTCTGGCCATGAGCGCAGCCTCGAAGGGGCCCCGGCACAATGACAGATGACCAGCCTACCCCTCAGCTCCTCCTGACACCACTGGAAAGGTCCCATAGTCTTCTGTAGGAGCAGGATGTGGCTTGGTGCTGGAGTGCCCAAGCCTACAGAGAACACTCGGCCGTCCCTGCCGGCTCAAAGCCAAGGTGCCGAGTTGTCAGGGAGCCCTTATACCCCAAAGCCCTCGGGGCTGGTGCCTTACTTGAGTTCCCCTCATGGGGTGCTGATCCCAGAGATGGGCTCAGCCTGACTTGCACAGAGACAGAAATGAACAGAGATAAATAGGACAGGCCATGCCAATGCTGATAAACTCCCCACCAGGGACAGACTCTGACCACACACCACACAACTCATGAGTTCTCAGCTTCCCTATGGTTTGGCCCAGAGTTTGCTCAGAGGAAGGGGTAGGAATACAGGAAAGTTTGAATGAAAAACCTGTGTGTGGCATGTAGAATTGGCTGCTATTGCAAGGACGGTTGGATCTGCCCAGGAGCCAATGTAACCGTTGCTCTCTATTGCAGGGGTGGACAATCTATGGAACATGTGCCACAAGTGGCATGGGAGGCTGCCGTGCATGACATGCAGGACGATGGGGAGGGGATGGGCAGCACAGCAGCAGATGGGGCAGGGAGCAGAAAGCAGAACAGCAGATGGAGCAGGGAGCACAGGCAGAGAGCAGAAAGCAGATCAGGCAGGAAAAGGGGATTGGAGTGGCACTCAGAAAGGATAAAGAGATTAACTTGTGGCCCACCAGCCAAGAAGGTTCCCCCCTGCTGCTCCCCCATTGGGAAATGGCCCCTCCCCCACCACCAAATTGAGAGAGGCAGGTACCTTGGAGGGAGCCACTGGGCTGGGTCTGCAGGCAGTGGGCACTGCTGGCCACCAACCGGCTCTGGAGGGTGTGGAAGGCGCTGGGCGCTGTGCTGCTGGGGATCACAGCTGAGGGGGTTGGGCTGATGGCTGAGGTCTCTGCTGCCGAGCTCAGCCTGGGAAGCAAGACAGAGCCACCCTGATGAGCTCCATTCCCAAGGGGGTGGGACAGAGGCCTCCATGAGGCACCCCTTGTTAGCTTAATAGCATGGCCAGGCTGTGCTACCAGCCTTCAAACACCCTAAGGGTGATGACAGAGGATGGAGATGGGGGCTCTTCTCTGCAGCTGCAAGGGGACAGGACTAGGAACAACGGCCTCAAGCTGCAGCATGGCACATCAAGGCTGAAGATGAGGAAGAGCTAACGACTAATGACTCCCTGCCCTTCACCCCAGTCCTGGGGAGAATGATGAGCCACAAACTGCAAGGCACCGGGCACTGAGCAGCAAGGTGTCAGGCCTTCAAAAGGAGCCTGCATCTGTGCAGCTAGGCTTTCAGTCTCGGGGCTGTACCTATCAGCAGCACCCTCTCTACTGTAATTACCTGCAAACCACGCACACCTTCCCCTTTGGCACATCAGCCCTCCAAAACTGTGGCCGGGGGGGTGGGGGGTGTTGGGCTGCCTGAAGCAGGGGAAGTTGATTTTTGTACCCATATTAAAGCACAGGGAGGTAGTAAAGCCTGATGGGTCTGTGCCGCTCTCGCTGGCCTCGGGCAGAGAAGCAGCGAGGCGCAATCTTCAGCGCACAGGTTTTACCTCCTCAGAGCCTCTGAACAACACAATCTCTTTTGCTCCCCTTTGCCTCCCCAAGCAAGGTGAGGATCTTCTTTAGGGAATGTGTGGTATGCCAGAAGATACAGTACCTGGTGATGCTGGGGCACCCCACCCAAATGCCCCCCATCTCTGGAGCCAACGGTATGGGCAATGTCTTGGCTCATAGCTCTACCTCTCCAGGGGTGATCACAGAGCTGCCCCAGGCTCTAGGGCTCCCAGACCAAAGCCACCTCCCTGAGAAACAGACCCCAACAGACCCTGCGGCACTCACTTGGGGGTGGCAAGGAGTCCTGACAGCTCCTTGGCGCCTGGCACAGCCTGGCCAACAGTCATGGTGAGGGGCTTTCCTGCAGCCACTGCCAAAGGAAAATACAACACGTGAGGCTCTCCCAGCTCCGGTGCCTTCCACTGCCCACCAGAGCTCAGATGCCCTCTGAGATGGGATGGATGTGGGGCCACAGGTGGGAGCTGGGGCTGTGGGGTGCCCCCACTACCAGAAGGGTGCAAGAGCAGGGGGTGTCGGGACTCACTTTCCGCCTGGGTGCCGGTGCTGGCTGTGTCCCCATGGGAGACAATGGTCACCTTAATCTTGGCCCGCTTGGATGCCTTGCCGCACGGGGTGGGGCTGGGGGTCTGGTGCCGCTTCAGCTGCAGGCGTGCCTCGTCCTTGTCGGCCCCATCCTGCTGCTCAGCTGAGACGGGCACTGGAGGACACAGATGGGAGGCCTGGAACTGGTGGCCACAGCATAGGGGAGAGGGACACGTGCTCAAGCATGGCTCTGCCACTCCCAGTATGCTCCAGCGGCCGTTTCCCAGCCCCCCACACCATCTTCTATGCCCCCCAGAGTGCTCTAAGGCAGGGGCATCAAACACATGGCTTCTGGTCTCCTCTGGCTCCTGCTAACACAGACCCAAATGCTCTGCGTGGTGCCTCCACTTCTACTGGCCCCAGGTTCAGATCTGACCCAAGGCACAACGTTAGTTGGACACTCCTGGTCTCTCTGTTGACAAACAAGGCACAAGGACCTCAGGCAGAGGCACTGCTCACTGTCAAAGCCCCCTGCAAGCCCTGGGGAACTCGCACCCAGAGCTTGAGGAGAGACACGTCCTAAGTCACAGCTGCTGCCCCAGTTCTGTTCTAGTGTCCCAGGCTGCCAGACCCCCATACACAAGCAGCATCCCCTCTCCATACCCACCTCCCCGCAGGGAGTCCAGGGATACGGAGCAGCCTGGCTGGTTCATGGCGGAAGGCGAGGCCACACCACCAGCCCCCTGATCACCAACCAGTCTGCACTGATGCCTTGGTGGCTTGGGCCTGGGCCCCGATGCCCACAGGAATGCAGCCAAATGTTAATCAGTGCCCCCCTCACCCCAAAGCCACCCTATACCAGATACAGGCCCCTGACGTCTGCAGACCTGGGAAGGAAGAAGGGATGTTGTTTTCCTGGCCCCTGGGTTTGCAGGGGAGGTGGAGACAGGCCTCTGTGGGATGGGTGCCATCCCACAGCACCATAGCTGTGGGCACTGAGCTGGGTCCCAGGAGAGATCTGAGCCTGACACTGAAGAAAACTACTTCAGTGGGCATGTGGGGTGCATGAAGGGTTGGGAGCTTGCAACCTCCTCCCCTACAGTGCATAGGGGCAAAGGAAGGCTCCCCAGGATCTCTAATCCTTATAGAGCAGCCCTCATCCCGCACACAATGATCTGTCAAACGGTGCTGCCAAAGGACTCCCCACAGCCTGGCACAGTTCCTGTTTTGCAGACATTGCCTCAGCCCTGGCTTCAGGGTTGCTAATGAAGGGGAACATGTCAGGAGCCCAGCAACGTGAGGCCATAGGCACTTCCTACTTGAGGTAGCAGGAACACATCCCACCCTGGTCTCACACCACTCATGGCTCCAACTGGCCCCAAGACCTGAGATCTGGAGACGAAGCAGAAAATCCCAGGGCCTTGGCAGCTCCTGACAGTGTGGGCAAAGCAGAGGAAGCAGCAAGGGAGCAGTGCCACAAGGTACCAGATAGCAGCGACCGAACTGACCCCCTTCCATGGGACACAGCACCAATGGACGCAGTGCTGGAAGCAGTGAGAAAGCACTTCTGTCCCCCAACATGTGATCGGTCCCAAAGAGCCACTGCCATTATTTAACCCCTTGAGAGCAGGTGTCAACCCCTTGCAGAAGAGCCTGGAGAACTCTGACCATGTGTAGTGGAATAGCACATGTACTTGTAGTGGTGCTCACGGTCCTAATGCTCCACAGGGCAGTAGGAGTTGGGGAGAATGTGCAGAACTCTTCTGCTGACATGCCCAGGGTGACCTCACTGCTGACATCTGGGGGACACTGCAAAGCTCTCTTGGGCAGGAACTGATGATAAAAATAGTCCCTGAAACCCCCAGCCTCTGCCCTGCTTCTCGAGGTAACCAAACTGTCAGGCATAGTGTGTGCTGGGGGGCTAAGGGAACCACCCTGTGGCATGCCCTGGTCTGCAACTGGGTATGAGGGGGGCAGGAAGTCTCTGCCAAGACCACAAGCATCGTCCAGCACATTTCTGTTCACCCCTGTCCTGTTGCGAGTCCCCAGCAGTGGCCTCAAGGCATCATGTGCCACCACAGCAAGCAACATCAGAAACAGACCCTGGGCATTGCAGCCCAACTCCTCTGGATCTACCACTCACACCCAATCTCTCAATGCCCCTGAGGTCAACAAGGTTGCACCATTGTGACTGACCTCTCAAACCCAAGTCATGACGACAACCAGTACCAGCCTCCAGCTTAGCAATGGCCCCTGCTATGCTGGGATCACAGGACATGAGGCTGGGAGACCCCCACCCCACTCCTCCATTGTGATGGCCAGTCCCAGACATTGCCAGCAGCCAAGCCAAGTATCTTACTTGTTCACATACAACACACAACTTTCCCCCTTTAAACTCAGCAATCAAACACTGAGGGGGGGTGGGGTCACAAGCTCCAAGTTCTCAAGCTCGGTCAGGACTCACTGACTTTCTTGGTCCTACCCAGCCCCTTGGCTTCCTGCTTCCCTGACATGCACACTCACTCTTTCTACCGCTCCTATTCCACCAACTGTTTCCCTAGAGCTGCTCCTTGCCTTCCAGGCCACGAGGCAGTACCTGTCCCTGCTGGCTCGCCTGCAGAAAGGACGCTCCACCGTAACCACAAGCACAGCTGACAACAGGACACACTGCTGACTAAGAGAAGCTGCCAGGCCATGCCATGGATGCTGTGTGGCTGAGAAACACCTGTCACTACCCCGGACATGAGGGAACATGGGTCAGTGAGCATAAGTTAGCAAGGAGCTGTTCACTGGGCAGCAATGAGAAAGCAGGAAGTAGAGCAGGGTGAGGGAATGCACACCACAACCCCCCACCCTGACAAGGCAGTGCGATGGGGACAGGAGAGCGATGGAGGAGGAGAGCAGAGAGAGAGAGAGAGACAGGCAGCAAGGAGATACTCACCAAAGAGACATGAAGAGGTGCCAGGAGGAAGAGCTTTCCTCACTAGCACGTTTTGTTTCAGAAAAGCAGCAAACTGAGCTGAAAGGAATCAGAGAGAATTACAGAATCACAGCCCGGCTATGGAGCAGATAGGGCTGGTGAGACCCCACATATCCCCGCCCCCCTTGCCTGCATGCAGGGACGTTGCAGCTCCAGAACATGCTATGCTCTGGCCTTGGGGCTCCCTGTACAGCTACTGTGTGCACCACCTTCCAAAGCCTGGCTCTTGGGGGCGACTGGTTTTTGACTTCTCTGAGCCTGTTTGATGCTTGAAGAGGTGGAAAGCAAGGCAGAGGACAGGGAGGTACCCCCACCCAACTCTGTCCATGCACCCCCTGCTGCCCCTCTTGTCCAAGTCCTATGCCTATAGTAACCTCTGCCAATGCCAGGAAGGTCTTGCATGG
>NW_017729020.1:5385099-5389306 GCF_001723915.1 Gavialis gangeticus
TGTACAGCTACTGTATGCACTCACCTACCACACACACCTTCCCCTGCAAAAAAATTAGCCTTCCAAAATTGGGTGCCATGTCTACCTGGAACAGCAGCAGTGGCATTTCTAGTCACACAGCGCTGAGACTCTACCTGCCTTCTAATTGCTCTTTGTTCCACAGGTGTTAATGACCTCACTCTGTGAGGTGGAGAATGTGTCCAGATTTCTCCATATTTCCAAATTTCTCCCTATTCCAGAGTTCTCTCTGCATTTCTCCTTTTAACAAATGGTCATGATGGTCCAATAATCAAGCAAGCCTTTTTTCAGCAGTTGTGCTGAAAAACTTGCAATTAATTCCTCCTGATCTCTCTTCTCCTGCATCACAACCCTACAGGCTCTTTTCAAAATCCCAGATCTGTCCATGAACTCAAGTCTTCAGCAGCATCTAGGGTTTCAGCTTTTGGCTGAACAGTCAAAAGCTGATGCCAATTCAGCTGCGAAAGGGTTAAAACGGCAGTAGGAAAAGAGAGCATGAAGGAGCTGAAGACGACACTCTGTCCTTGCTGTATGCAACAATTCTGGTAAAAAAATTTTCTCTTTTCCCAAACAAGGTACGTCTTATCTGAGGCGTGTGGCATGCACAAAAATGCAGTATTCCCCCATGATGCACTAAATTATGCCAGCCTGGGAAAGGGCAGTGTGTCCAGGGGCACTGCTAATTCCTTTCCCAGCCAGCCCAGAAGACACATCCATGCTGTAGACACCTTCCCCTCAGCCCTTGAGCACAGCTGAGGGCACTGAGCTAAGCCAGGGGACCCAACCTACCCACAAAGGCCCAGTTCAGCCACTGAGACTTGGTATCTCTGCTGAGAAAAACCGGAATACGCGTTTGCCTCCGCAAGATGTACATGGACCCCCGGTGCTGGCAGCACTCAGCCTTCAAAGTGCTCTCAAAAGAGCTACTCCACTCTACTGTGCTCAGCAGCCGCTGCCCGCCCTGGCTCCCATGAGTCCCAAGAATGATGCAGATGCGCCTAATGATCTGCATGCTGTGCTATGGGTGAGCCCGGGACTCAAGATCCTGCCTGAAGTTGGTTCCTCCCATAGAAGGAGTCCTGGGAGCAAGCTGGGGAGCAGCTGGCATCCTCACAGGGAGCAGCAGGCTGTGGACTACTTCCCAGGTGCTACATGTTATTTATAGGTTCTGGAGGAAACCACCTGGTGCTCTGAATTTCTAGCTGCACCCTTTGAAGCCATTGCCAAGACACTCAAACACCTGGGTCCTCTCTCCTCAGGGAGGTAGGCTCTCTCGTGACTCCATGAAGCCCATTAGATCTGCACCATGGCTCAGCCACTTCCCTCAGTCCCCTCAAACCCCGGCAGCCTCCTTGGACATGAGACAGCAGCTCCCAGGTGACCTCTACACAGATGTCCCAGTGCCTGACATGGCAGCACCCTCCTCACACCATTATGTGACAAGTAAACTGGCCGGGGATGGTGGTGATCCTACCTGGTCTGGACAAGAGCTAAGGCTTACCCATGACCACACTGGGCTGCTGAGAGCACAATTTCTGCCCTGATTTAGCTCCCAAAAGAGTCAGTGCCCAGAAGCAGCTGGGAACAGATTGACCACTGTCCTGCTACCAGGAAGTGTGGGGCACAGTCTCCATAGAACATGGAGACATGCCAAGGGGTCCTGAAGACCTGCCAAGGGGTCCTGGAAAGGGTTTTACCAGAATGCTAGTGGGACACTGAAGGGGAGTGGGTGCCTGGGCTCTTACCTTGAGCCTGCTTGTGTGTCAAGACTGCTTCTGGCCTCTGCACTGGCCTCTTCAGCAGCTGAGCGGTGCCCACCTGGCTGGGCTTCTGGACAGCTGGCACAGTGGCCACTTTGATCTTGGGACTCGAGGTGGGGCTGCTGGAGACACTGGAGAGGTCCTGCAGAGGGGAGGCAGCTGGATTTCCACTAGGGTCCCACAACACCATTCCCAAGGGGGGCTCTGCATCCTCCAGTCCTTTGGTAGCGCTAATTAACTTTTTGTCAGCCGTAACATCAGTACAATGCCATTATTTGCACATAACAGGCAGGGAAGGAGGTGAGGAGTTGGCTCAATTCACTCAAGGGCAGAAGAAGGGGAAAAACCTGGCCCCCACACTCAGATCCTGGGATAGGCTCAATCTCCAACCCTCCTGTCCCCTGCCAGCACAGCTCATGGACAGAAGGCCATCACCATATACTGACACCAGTTGCAGGCACTGTCCTTACCTCTGAGCCGGAAGGCGAGGCCGGCACCTTGGCAGCTGGGGATGCGGGTTGGCTGGTTCTTTCTGGCAAGTCGAATGACAGGTCCCTCCTGGCTGGGTCCCGTGGCTTCTTCTTCTTCTCGGCGTCAAGGTCACGAGGGTCGGAGCCAGTGTGATTCTCCGACCGGGTCAGGACTCCGGTCAGGAAGTCGGCGATTTCATCCTGGATGGGGAGCAGGATGGCACATGTCTAAAAGGGCCTTAAAGGGCCTTTAATACTGAGGCTGCCCAAAGAGATGGACCTGTTAAGGCTTTCCCTACACCTACAAAACTCAGATGGAGCCAAGTGGGGACCCCAAAAGCAGCCTCCCCTTTCAGAAGAACGAGAGTCAGGGATGGGTAACTGGATGGGTAGCTCCCTTGCTAGAGCCAAGTCTCTGTAGGTCCCTGAGAACCACCAGGGCAGTTCACAGCACCACCATGTTAGAGGAAGAACCAAGAGCCTTTGCTGCCCCTGGTCAGTCCAGTAGGAAACCAGCTCTTCCCTTGAGGTCCCTGCAGCTAGGAGCCTCCACCCAAGCTGAGAGGACCTCCAGCAATGGCTGCTTCTGGCAGGGGAGTCATGCGCATGGTCCCCCAGGGAAGAGGTCAGTGCCCTGGAGAATGTCAAACTGTCTGGGGCTCAAGGGAAATATACATGGGTTCCACAGCCTAGCACCGGGTGTCCCCACAGCTGTAAGGCCTCAGCAGCACACCCCATTTCAGAGCCCATGCAGCAGAGGGCAATGGAGCACATCAGCTTGGGCTGCACTTTCACAATGGACCTTCTTCTTTTTTATGTTTTATGCTGGTCGAGGTGGGATCCTACCTATGACGTGGGACGGGACAGTGCAGCAAGGAGGAAAGAAAAAATCAATGAAGGATGCTGGGAACAACCCAAGGCTATGGTTCCTTAGCATCCCAGATGGTTCTGGGATCACAAGAGCAGTAACTGAGAGAGATGTGTTGAGGTTACAATTCAGAGGCAGACAATTATTTCAGGCGGAGGGCCGCTTACTGAGTTTTGGCAAACCATCGAGGATCGCATAACAGGCAGCCAGGGGCAGATAAATATTAATTTTCTAAATTTTTTAGGGGCCCTGCGGGCTGGATAGAATGGCCTGGCAGGCTGCACTTGGCCCATGGGCCACATTTTGCCCATTCTTAGGTTACATCCATCCTGCCTGGCAGGGACATCAGGGTTAGCACCCACTGAGGCCTCTGGGCACAGGCCCAGCCTGCACAGAGACTGCCGAAGCTTTACCTGGATGCAACGGTCCACCATGCTCTGGGTCAGCCCTTCCAACTTCTTCTTGGCTTTGCTTATCCTAAGGATGGAGCAAGGAAAGGAGTCAACACACATCTGTTCTTCCCTCCTGTCTCCATTGCTTCCCTCCCAACACCATCCATAGCCTGAATGCCAGCAAACAAGCATGAAATCCCCATACATGGTGCTGCAAGGTGAATTTCCCACCACTGCAGCCAGTGTGATTACCATTTGTTCTCATATTCACATGTAAATCCACAACAGTGAGACTAGGGAACAAGGCTCTCACCTTCCCAGAAGCCTGTCTCCTTCTCCCTACCTTATGAGACCGCTCCTTCAGAGCACAGTGAACACCCCCTCCACTTTGAGAGTGCTCATACAGGGGTTAGCAACATTTTTGGACAGAGTGCCAAAAACACCAGCAATCTTAATTTGTAAGATGTTTGCATACTG
This sequence comes from Gavialis gangeticus, assembly GCF_001723915.1. Classification (NCBI taxonomy): domain Eukaryota; kingdom Metazoa; phylum Chordata; order Crocodylia; family Gavialidae; genus Gavialis; species Gavialis gangeticus. The sequence continues at coordinate 5,389,085 of NW_017729020.1, forward strand.
GGGCAGATGGCTGGGGAGCAGTGAGGGACCTGATTTTTGTTGTGGCAGTGCAGCCCTGGCCCCTTTCCCACTGTCCACCCTGAGGTGCACATGCCTAACACGGAGCCTGGGCTGCTCACAGCAGGTGGCAGAGAGGCAGCAAGCAGCTGCACCAAAGTCCGCAGACTGGCAGCCCAGCTCCCTGCAAGTGGCGGGGGCATATGTGCCCCCAGGGAGATGGAG
>NW_017729020.1:5389354-5394196 GCF_001723915.1 Gavialis gangeticus
AAGTCCGCAGACTGGCAGCCCAGCTCCCTGCAAGTGGCGGGTGCATATGTGCCTCAAGGCAGATGGCAGGGAAGGGACCAGGGTTGCATTGCCACAGCAAGGATTGGGCCCCGCATGGCTCCCCACCATCCACCCCAAGGCAGGCATACCAAGCAAAATGCCTTTGCATGCCACACTCTAGCATGCATGCCAGGAGTTACCTACCCCTGCACTAGGGCAATGGTTTTCAGTTGGTTTTGGACACATATGCCTTTATATGCTAACTACTTTGGATTGTATTCTTCTCCCATGTCTCTACACATCAGGAAGGACATCAATGCCAATGTCAATCAGAAGCTCCAGCTCCAAATTTTGATTGGTCAAGCTGCAGTGAGACTTCACTGCCATTGGTTCTTTGCATACCCACTGGCAAATGGGGATCCCCCACGGACACATACCCCTGTCTAAAACCCATTGCTCTAGACAACCCAAGGCCCATGGCATCAGGCCAACAGGCTCTCTGCCACAGCAGGAGCAGCAGTTCACCCCAGCCTGTGGGCCTCTGCCTCCCACCTGGAAAGGGAGCCTGCCCAGTGCTGCCTGTTCTAGCTGGGACCTCTCCTGAAACAAGCAACCAGTTACCAACTTGTGGCCACCATGAACACATGCTCAGAAGGAACGTCCCAACATCTCATCCATCCAAATCCAGGGAGTTCTTCTGGCTTCTCCCCCCTAATTTGGGCCTAATTTAAGCTCAGTACCTACAGCTGTGGTTCCCAACCTTTTTAAACTCAAATGTCCCCTAGTGAAGACTCCAAGCCTTCCTAGGAAAATGCCAGCTCTTCACTTTTATCTTTTTATTTTTGACAACCAAAAAATCCTAGAACAATTCTTCTAGGGCAAAGACCTTAGCAAGCCCCAGCAGGGCAGAAGGGCTGGACACGTTAGATTCCCATCGGAAATCTTTGGGTTTCTCTTATGAATCAGGTGCAAGTGTCTGCAGCCTGAACAGTGCTCATGTTGCAGGCATCCTTGAAAGGACTTCATGGCACCCATGGCTGAACACTGCTGACTCAGAGCCAAGAGCCTTTGTATCCTCTTCATCTTCCAGCCCCATCGCCTCTGAATGGAGTCCTGCAACCCCCCTTGTAAACCACAAAAGCCTACCCTGCTGTTCCTCTGCACCACTGGGGTCCCTAGCAGCCTGTGGCTGCCTCAGAGCACCTACCGGAGGTTGTCATCAGCCCCGCCCACCACCACCATGCTGTTCTCAGCACGGATCTTCTCCCGGAAATCCTCCATGGCCTCAACATTGCACTGCAGTGAGTTTTGGCCAATGACAAAAAGCACAGGTGTCTTCATGTCCAAGAGGGGGTCATCCACGTCCTAAAGGAGAAAGAAGAATTGACAGAAGAGAATGAATGGTCACTGGGCACAGGGGCAGGAAGGCTTGGGACCTTGGTGGGGTGAGGAAATACGATTAGCAGTGGCAGTGTTAACTCCATGGCTGCCAGTCACCTAGCCATCAAATTTTGGGGTTAAGATCCCCATGGGGGATGCCTTTGGGTAGCTGTAAGGTCGATATGAAGGGATTAACAACGCCAGATGTGAGTCATCCAACTTGTGGGTCCAGACCTGACCCAATGACTTAAACGAATTAGAGAGCCCTGTCCTGTATGACAGAGCCAAAAAGTAGCAGGGGGAAACACGTGCAGCTCCTCTGAAGTATGTAACTTAGGCCAGTGGAGACCCTAGCCCGTGATCAAGATGGTCTGTCTCACTGCCCTTCCCCCCAGAAGCCTTGGCATCAAAGGCGATGCAAAGTTGGGTAGCGTCCAACAGCACATGGCACTGTGACTCTAGGTGCTGGGGATTCTCCCGCCTACAACATATGTCCCCAAGCACAGATTTGGAACTGGCTGCCTATAATCTGTAGGGAACAGATGACGCAAAACCAGACTTGTTCCCCAAAGCCTGGGGGTTGGAGCAGATGACCCCAGAGGTTCCATCCAACCCCACGGTTCTACAACTGTGAGATTCAAAGGCACAATCTCCACGCCCTGCCTTGATATAGGACAGATCTGCTAATGAAGTTGCAGATCAGGCAACTGTGTAGGGAAGCACTGTTGCCTCACAGTCTCCACACTGCTGGCTCCAGAGCTGTTGCGGCCCCACCACACTGAATGCCAGGAGGTGCCAACATAAATAGAGCTTCTCAGCCCACCAGGAGGGGAAGAATCAAACTTCAGAGCTCTGCCACTTTCTCTGCAAGTTAACATGACCCAGGCACGTCCAAGGAGAGCAGCAGTGGTTCACTGGCTACAGAATCCCAGCCCCAGGGCCTTTCCCACTGTGACTGCCATGTTGCCCTTACCCCTCTGGGCCCTTCCACTGTCAGAAGTGGGAATCCAAGGCACACGATGGCAGTGACGTACTCTAGCACCGAGACCTGAAGAAAGAAGCAGGACAGATGTATAAGTGTGAGCCTGGGTTCCTGTCACACCATAGGGATAGCTTCTCTGGTGATGACTTCTAGCAAATCCATGGGGAAGAACTCAACTTGCTCAGTTTCCTGAGACCAGGAAGACAGAGGGTCAGAGGAAAAGCCCCATGGACCCTGGGCATACTGACAGCCAGCCAGCACCCTCCAGCACAGACTGGTGGTTGTATAGTCATGAAACCAGAGAAGTGCCACCAACAGAATAGAAATAACTTGGCATAAACAGGCACAGAAAAGGCAAGCAGAGACAATTCTTCTAGCACTGAGCCACTTCGCCTTGTCCATGTCCTGGCCCTCTCAGCAGCACAGGCTCACAGGACACCCATGGCGCCCAACCGTCTCCTCCCTAAAGCAGCTCCATCTTCACCTTCTCTATTCTGGGTTCCCCTCACATTTCGCTGCATGGGTTGGTGTGTCAGCCCCAACTGCCCAGGGCTGGGATGAGGAAGGCTGGAGGCATAGAAAATATGCCACAGGAAGCTTGCGGCTCTGAAGTCTCCTCAGGCAAACACTCAGGTAGGCCAACGGAGGTTCTCAGCCACAAGGACATCTTTAGTCTTGGAGCACATCAGTGAAGGAAATGTCAAGCCTCCTCACACTATTGCAAGTGGCTTGGGTCCATCTTAGGGTGGCCATGCCACACTCACACTCATGCCAGCCTGAGACACTTAGGAGACTGAGCCATGCTCGGTGGCTGATGAGGAGGTACAGAGCAGTGGTTTCCACTAGGATGCCAGGCAAAAGGGTACTCACATGACAGGCTACCAATGCTCCTGTATTCCACCCAATGAGGATGACCGGCTTGTGGGAGAAGTGACTGTGGATCTGGAAAAGAGAAATAAGGGCACAGGGTGGCAAGAGAAGGGCAGACCATAAGACTGCATGTGCCAGCAGCCCAGGACGCAGGTCTGGCTGGGGCCAACAGTCCTGGATTCAAAGCCCAGTTGAAGCCATTGCTCTTACCTCCACCACCTTGCCTCTCACTGCACCAATCATGTGCTCCAGACACTGCAGCACTCCCACCCCACTGCCATTGTTCAGGAGATGGGTGGCTATTGGGATCACCTGCAAGACAAGCAGGAGGGTGAAGACCAAGAGCACTTGCTCTCCCATGGAGCCAGCAATGGGTGCAGGCAAGGCCTGACACACACAACACAGTGGTGCCAGGATTTCCTCCCATTTCGCTCCTCAGGGAATGGAGATGGAGGGTCTCCTCCAACCAGCCATTGGCTTTTCCTCTTCAGCTCTGGTGTGGCCCAGGGTGCCCAAATGCCAGCTCTCCCTTTCTTCTGGCCTGGTCACACCCCACATAAGAACATCAGCAGGACCAGACTGGGTCAGGCCAATAGTGTATCCAGGCCAACAGCAGCAGAAATGGATGTTATACAGAGATAGCATCAAACCTGAGATCACTTAAGTGATCTATCCCCATTCATTACCCTTTGAGGGGGCAGCATCAAGGTCTACAAAATACTAAATGGCAAATAAAAATGTCAACAGGGATTTACTATTTAATATCTCTTACCATATAAGAACTAGGGATCACAACATAAAACTAGTAGGTCATTAAGTTTAAAACTATCACAAAGCAGTTCTTTTTCACACAGCACAGCATTCAAGGGTGGGACTTGTTGCTACCAGATGTGATAGAAGTAGAGAGTTTAGCCAGATTCACAAAGGGACTGAACACATTCTTGGAGGAAAGGGGCATCAGGAGCTATTAAGCTTAGGAGTTAATGATATGGCCTCTGAATCGGAACTTGCTAGACCCCAAATGCTGGAGGCTGCAAGTGAGAAAGGAACAGGGGAAAATCCCAGGTCACTCTCCCTTTCAGCACCTGCCCTCTGCTGCTGTGTGACACAGGAGCCTCGGTAGAATGGCCCTACGGTCTGACCAAGTAGATGGCAATTCTTATGTCATGAATTTCTCCAGTCCTTCGTTGAACCTGGCTCTGCTCTCTGCCTTCACCACTTCTGTGGCCATGAATTCCACTTGTTAATGACGTGTTACATAAAAGTCTTTTCTCTTGTTCACTTTAAACCTGTCACCTATTAATTTCAGCAGATGTCCCCTCATTCTAGTGCCCTGGGACTAAATGAGTTCCTTGTTCACTTGGTCCATGCCCTTCAGGAAGTTGTAGTCCTCTATTACATCCCCCCTAAGCTGTCTCCCTTTCCAAGCTGAAGAGTTCCGGCCTTGTTAGTCTTTCCTGGTCTGGCAACGGGTCCAGGACCCTTCTGATTCAGGTTGCCCCTCTCTGGACCTTTTCTAATTCTACTACCTTATTTTCTACCATATTCTCTTGCCTACAACATGCATCTTTCACCCCCAAAATATCAGCCCCCCCCCCCCCCCCCCCCAC
>NW_017729020.1:5394355-5401932 GCF_001723915.1 Gavialis gangeticus
CCCCCCCCCCACACACACACACAAATTGGGGTGTACTTATTAAACAAGGAAGCTGATTTTTTGCCCAACATAGAAGCCTACAGTTTTGATCCCTGCTTCACAGAGCAGCAGCTCTGGTATTATTCCTTAGGTAGCCAAGGGAGTTAGTAGCTCATGAATGAGCCCTTGAGTTAACGAGCCAGACGAAAATGAGGATCTGTCTTTGCTCTCTGTAGCCATAACTCTGGGAAGGATTTATTGTCTTCATAAGCCTTTTCAAAAAAACAAGCTATGCATTATATGCAAGACTATATGGTAAGAGAACCCCCAACCACATGCCTTTTACTCCCCATCATTAGGCGTCAAGCTGCTGATGCAGCCTCACAGGTGAGGACCACAGGTCTCTGTTATGGCCCCAAGGTCCCCACTTCATGACAAGGAGCATCTTGAAGACTGAGTGCGTGTGAGGGGCTCTTTCCTATGCAGAGGAGCAGATTGGTGCACTTCTGGAAGAGGCTGGCAGGGGTGAGGTGAGTAGTGGGTACCCAGCCCAACCTGCCCCAGTAGCCTCCCAAAGAGATACCAACCTTGCCTAGACAGGAGAGTTGTGACTGCCAGAAGCGGTGCCGCCGGGAGGTGGGGAACATGGAGCTGGAGGGGCCGGAAGAGGCAATCAGGATGAGTGGGGAGCCAGGGAGTTTGCTCTGCAAAATGCACAAGAGATGGATCAGGACAGGCCGCGACCCTCCCTCCTGCATCCCAGCAGCCCTTGCAAAAACAAGCCCAAGCTAGGAGTAGCATCAGCCCACCCAACCCACCCCAAGCCTTTCTTTCCCTTGGCAGCTGGGTGTAGCAGGGCACAGGTACACACAGGCTGCATCAACATGAGTGACTGCAATGCTAAAGAAGCAGCTTATTGTTTAACCTTGTGCTGCCAGGACACAGTCCTCAAGGGGGCCAAGCTCCTCTGTGGGACCCTGCTCAGTTCATTCTGCCAGCTGGAGGCAGGCCATGGCTCAGCAGGCCTGCTTCAGGGTGACAAGGGAGAGGCAGGGTAGAGCTCTCATCCTAAGCCACACCTGACTTACAAGACACGACACTTGCCTGCAGGGGGACAGAGCAAACAGAGCAGGTGTGGCCTGGGACACAGGCAGGGGCAGGGAATAGTGCTTGGAGACAGGCAGCATTACAGAGACTGGGGACAGGAGCTGGGTCCGAGGCCTACTCACTGGTTTGTTATGAGACAAGACACCCACGGCCGGGTCCCAGGGTCTCTTCAACAGAAGGGACAGGGCCTCAGCACCGGCAGCCCCTGTTTTGGTAGTGGAAGACAGGAGCATCCTGTCGATCAGAGTGGGGATCTGAAATCAGAAGGTTGGGCCTCGTTAACACGGGGCACGGAGGGACCCTAGTGCACCCACAGAAAACCCAGCACAAGCACCCCCAGTTGAGGGGGAAAAGCAGGCCAGTGCCATGTTATCCCCCTCCCCTGGGGGTCAACCAGGACACTGGACACAGGAGACCAGGCAAGATGGACCTATGGTATAACCCAGTAAGTGGCAGTTCTTTTGTTCTTATCACCCTTTCAGTGCAGGAGACACAGGGGAGACTCAGTATCCTGCCCACAGCTGTCAACCCCTCAGGCCAGGAGACATTAAGTGACTTGCCCATGGCCATGAAAGAAAGTTGCTGCTGGACAGGGAACAGACTGTGGCCACAATGGCACCAGTGCAACCTCCTCTCTTACTTCTTGACCTAGCCACTAGGGGAGAAGGAGTGACGTAGCCCATTTGAAGTACCACAGCAATTAAGGCACACTGTCCCAGGAAGAACCCTGGAGTCTTGGCTACAACTTAACTATTAGCCCACATGGGAATGCACTGGTGAAAGACCCTGGGCAAAGTGTGGGGGATGGCTCTTCCCTGCATCCCCTGCATACTGGCAGGGCCCAACCCAGACTTGTGACCTGAATCACCTTTCCCTTCAGTGTCTGCAGGGCATCCAGGTAGGCGGCCAACATGGGCAGACTGAGGGTCTCCACTAGCGTGGTGTGAAGCCACTGGATCAGCTTGGTGTCCCAGCTCACACTGGCCAGGGCTTGGCGCACACGCCGAGCACACTTGTCCACTGCAATCCTCCTCAGCACCGGCTCGCTGCATGCCTAGACATGGGGAAGGGGGGAGATGGCGGGAGGAGACATGGGACAGGATGGGACAAGGATAAGCAGGCATGAGGAACTGGGTAGTGCCAGGGCCCTCCTGAATCCAAAGGAGCTGAAGATGACTCCTATGGCCAAGAGCCCTACAGGCAACAGAACTGCTGACACATGAGGGGACAGAAAGCGAAAAGGTCTTACCCCTTCACTGGCCAAGCGGGCCAGCCGGTCGGACTGCAGGGCTTTGTGGATCTTATTGAAGAGCTTGTTCTGTCCTATTGTCCAGCCTGACCTGTGAAGGGAAACCCAGAAGAAGCTCAGAACGAGAAGAAGGAGGTGACAGTATCAGCTTGATACTGTGTTGGCTTTGCCTGGCCTGCTCTCAGAAGCAATGCAACAGGTATAGGACGTGGCAGGTAAGAGGGGACAGTCCGCTAGCCTCTGGCTGTTAGCACCTCATCCTGGGCTCAGCGCCCCACCTCGTTATCAGGCCCTGTATACAGCTTCAGTGGTACAAGCTGGGCACCCTGAGACCACACCAGCCAGCTCCCACCAACAAGCTACATCACAGGGGGCCCTGAAGGCCCAGATACATGTGCTACTAACTGGAGAACTGGATGAAGTCACTGCTCTGAGTGCTGACGCCAAGTCCGAGTCCGTGCCCCCCGAGGTGCGTACACATATTGCCCTTCCAATAGGGGTTTATCTGGCAGCTGAATGCGCTGCTGCTTTCTGATCCAATGATGCAATCCTGGGATCAATGTTCAGATGTACTGTGCAATGTCCCTGGATAAACCATTAGCACTTCTTATGCCACAAAACTTTTTCAAGAGTTATCTTGGGACAACAGACATGGATGCCTGAGCTACTGTACCATGTTCCAGGATACAGTGATAAAGGGAACCCACTTTGTAGAGAACCACACCTGAGCAGTGGGACAAGGTTCTCCTGTTCTATCTGGGATCTTTCCAACCAGCCAGCTGCAAAGCTGGGGTGGAATAACTGGTTCTATTTTGGTCTTAATCGGTTGGGAACATCAGGACCCTGACACTATCATAAGGCAGATACGGGAAACAGGAAAGTCAGGCTGGAAGGGACCCGAGGAGGAGGAGGTCCTATCTAGCCCATCCCCCTGCTCACAGCAGAGTCAGCCTTGACTAAACCAGTTCAGCCAAGGGGCTGTTTGACCTGCTCTTGGGCTTTTCCAGGGATGGAGATTCCCCCACCTCTGAGCAGCCCCTTCCAATACCAGGCCACCCTCAAGAGTCAGGAAGTTCTTTCTCATCTCCAACCTCAACTTCTAATGGTACAACTTGAGGCCACTGCTCCAAGTCATGTCCCCTACAGCCACAGAGAAAAAGCCCATCTCCATCCTCTATGTCATCACTCTGATATTAAAGACAGATGACACACTAAAAACTACACTTGGCTTACCGAAAGATGCTGCAGATCTCACTGAGGATGTTAAGTGGTAAAGTACCACTAAAAACTCCTTTCACTGTCAAAGCATAAAGTCACATCCACCAATTCCTTTCACCAGTGATCGAAATGTGGCATTACAGATACCGCATCCCAATTGAAGCAGATGCTACTTAATAAAAAGGATGCTCTATTTCTATCCCCAACACAGCTGTTCTTACCAACTCCAGACCCATGCATGCTGAATTTCAATGACATTGGATACCGTCCCCACTCCCCAAAGGGACATTCTCCTGCCTGAAGCCACCGTGGCATTACCTGTTCATATGATCCTCCCAGTCCTCGGGCGGCGGGGGTGCGTCAGCATCCGTGCGGGCAAAGATGACGTGGCGCTCGCACTCGTTCATCACGCTGCGGGCCTTCTGGTTGTCGTACAGTGGGACAGGCATGGGCATGACTGTCTCCACATCGATAGGGATGTCCACCTCGCTGGACAAATACAGAATGTCACACAACTGGTCAGGCCCTACAGCAGGGGCCTCCCCAGACAACCTGGGCACTGGCTGACTAGGGCCACTCGAGGCAAAGACCTATACCCACCCACCTCCTAAGTGCAGGGGTCCATGCTCCTCATCCACTGAAGGACTGAGGCCTTCAACACTCTACAGTCAGCATGTTTAGGATGGAGTTCAGTTAGCAACTGAGACTATTATGGTATGTGGCTAAAGGGACAGGAAACCCGTCCATCTGGGGGTGGCTGTGCATGCCTGTCTCATCATTCACAGCAGAGGTGATTATGTGCGTGCACAACTCCCAGTGCAACAGGATCCCAATTCTTCAGGGTTCCCCAAGCATGACATGAGTACAAATAACCAAGGCCAAGGCTGCAGGGCTGGAAGGTGTTAACTGCCAATTGTGCCTACAAACTGCTGAAGTCTCCCAACCCAACTGCCTGCATTACAACTTTCTGGCTCAGGTTGCAAGAGGCTGTGGGAGTGACTGCACTGTGGCCTAGTTAAGCAGAAAAGGAGGAAACATCTGGCCAGCTGCCCTGGGTGCACCATATCATTTTAGGCACATTACATGTATCCAACACGTGGCCAGAGGTGGGCCGCTCCAGGGAACTGTCCCAGGGCAAGGTAGTCATACTTGTATATGGGTTCTCAACCTCTTTAGACTTCAGCCCCCTTTCAGAAGATGCCAGCTCTGAGCTCTTGCTTGTTTCCAGGCAATGGAAAAATCCTAGAGTGATTCTTCTGCTGCTGAGAATTTAGCAATCCCCCCCAACCGGGTGGAACTCTTTAGACACTCTGGAGTGGAGATGTCTGGTTTCTCTTGTGAATCCTGTGTAGGAGTTTGCACCCCTAACACTGCTAATATTGTACTTTGCCCTTAAAAGGATCTTGTGTCACCAGGTTGAGAATCACCACTCCCTGGATAATACTGGCCATAGAACGATCCCCAGCCCCACCTGCCTGATGCCTGTCAACTCCCATTGAGCTAAGAGAACTCTCCCAACAAGGCAACTGATCAGGTCTGATGACACAGAGGATCCATCATTTACTTCCCTGGGGAAGTTTGCTATAGTGCTTACTGGCCCTTGTTACCAAAAAGCTGTCCTTACTTTCTCATGTGAATTTATTTGGTGATAACTCCGGATACTAAATAGTCTTAAATATATCAAAAGTCAAAGTATTATCCTTATATTACTCCAAGTCTAGTACTGACCCCTGTAGAATCCAACTGAAACACCCTTCATTGACAAAATACTCTCTCTCAGATTTTGTTTTAATCCCCACGCACTGATCTCCCAGAGAAGTAAAGGTTAGAGAGTAACGAAGAGAACAGAAGCTAAACAATAAAGGCAAATGAGACAGGGAGAATCATAAGTCCTAGAACAGAGGGATCCACACCAAAAAGATCCCTTCCCCTGTGGGAAGCAACTGCCCAGTGCATAGGTAACCCAGGAGAAGCCAGTGACAGACACTGACTAGACAGAGGCAGTAAAATCGAACAGGTTGATTCACCTGTTCCAAGCTCAGCTAAGAGAGACGTCGTTCAAACACACGTGCCTTGAAAAACCTGGATTTGTAAAGATCTCTTTTACAATGAGATTGAAATCTACTAAGGAGGGAGGCTTGGCTCTTACACACATTCCAGTGCTTCTCAACTGGAGGACTGTGCTTTCCTTTTAAGGGTGCAGGGCACTATTAGCATGGTCAGGTGAGCAAACACCTCCATGTGACCAAGAGAAACCCAAAGACTTCCAGTAGGAATCCAGAGTGTTCAAACCTGCCTATTATGCTGTGGCTATTCTAAGTTCTCTGCAATGGAAGAATTTCTCTAGTATTTTTCTGAAGTTGAGAAGCAAGTGAAAGATGATCCAAAGGGAACGTGGAGTCCAACACTGTTGAGAGCCACTGCACTCTATACTGATTCTTAGGTTTTTGCTCTCAAATTTTTATTTGATCTCTTAAGGGTCTTCTTTCCCAGTTACTTATCTTTAGATGTCAGGTGTAAGAGAGAGAAGGGAAAGAATTGCAGAGAGACCTGTAAATTGTCAGGTGCCTCTTTTGGGTGTTGAAGTACAAAACTGGTGCAACAAATGCCATCACCCTAAGAAATCCTTGCTTCTCACATAATTTTGGACCACAGTGGCTATATCACTCTCACTGTATCTTTAATACAAAAATTGCTTTCCTAATTTTTTGCTCTGTTCAGGCTACAGGGCAAGGCCCCCCCCCAAAGACAATGGGTCCTTTACAGCCAAGCCCTTTCACCCTTCTCCACAACATCTCATCTTCTGAATCTCCTGCTGAGAAACACCAAATGCAACAGGTTTTGGACGCACACGCGCGCGCCTGATCCACACGCCTGATCCATACTTGGGAATTCTACAGTCATTCTGTCAAGAGACAGGATCCTGAGAAGCGATCAGCATAAATTGAGATCCATGGTGTGACAGAGCTGAACATGCTGCCTGCAGCAATATGCCAGCTAACACAATTGGAAACACAGCTCAGACGGGGGAAATTCTTTATCACAGCCCAGGCTGGAAACTAAATTAGCTCATTCATAGAATCAGAGAAAACTAGGATTGGAATGGACCTCAGGAGGTCATCTAGTTCAACCCCTGCTCAAAGCAGGACCATCCCCTGCCTGGGCTTTATCTACCTGGGTATTAAAAACTTCTAAGGATGGAGATACCACGCCCTCTCTGGGTAGCCTGTTCCAGCGCTTTACTACCCTCCTCATGAGAAAGTTGTTCCTAATATCTAACCTAAATGTCCCAGGCTTTCCCCAAAGCTCTGGCCTAGACCAGACTTTAAAGGTGTGATTTCAGAGCAAGTTACATAGCTCATTTTAATTATTAGCTCCTACAACACCAGTCGAGACACAGCAATGGTACATTCGCATAGCCTAAGCTGGGATCTAGTTTTTAGCTTATCAGTTTCTTCTAAATAATGATTTAAGATGCAACAGTAGCCTGACAGTTGGGTGGGAAAGAGTCTTCTACCCCATGGAAATTAAAGATTTCAGGTCTTTTCCAAACCTGAAGTGGGACAAAAGCCAAACATTTCCACAAAGCAAAAAGAAAAATTAGAGAATCTTAGAAAATGAAGGTTGGAAGGGAGTTTGGGAGATCATCTAGTCTAACCCTCTGCTCAAAGTAGGACTAGCTCCAACTGGGAGGTACAGGCTGGACTAGATGTGACCTCTGGAGGTCCCTTCCAGTCCAACTTCTCTAGGAATCTATGACCATTCAACTCTTTTCATAGTTTCATAGTTTCTAGGGTCGGAAGGGACCTGTGCAGATCATCTAGTCCGACCCCCTGCCATGGCAGGAAGAGCACTGGGGTCAAATGACCCCAGTAAGGTGGTCATCCAACCTCCTCTTAAAAACCCCCAGGGTGGGAGCCTGCACCACCTCACTTGGAAGCTGGTTCCAGACTCTAGCCGCCCTGACCGTGAAGTAGCGCCTCCTGATGTCCAACTTAAACCTTCCCTCCGCCAGCTTGTGACC
>NW_017729020.1:5402661-5414794 GCF_001723915.1 Gavialis gangeticus
AGCAACTGCTGAATAGTCCTCCTTAGTGATGACCCCTCCTTTCCTTTGGGAGCAAGCCTCCTTTTCTTTTACTGGAGTTAACTGCAATGTCTCTACCATCCATCCTTTCAAAGGAAAGGGCAAGAACGTATCACCTACCAATAGCCAAGTGTGACCTTTGGACAATTTCAAAGCATTTCCCTCAAGATCCTTTTCACCTCCAATCAGTTTCTTTTCTCCAACACAAAATTGCTCCCCACCACTTTTAGCTGCTGGGTGTTCATGTGCTTTAAAAGTACTGACCTCATCAACAGCTGGAGTTCTGTAACCATGAGAAGTCAGCATTGTGTTATTTTTGGTGATCTCTTCTCATTAGAGCAACTGAAGTCAAGAGAGATGTTAGACACGCTTCTGGGCACAAAGTTTGGGGCTGGGAAAACAGCCTGCTTCACACAACAGGGCCAATAAAAGAGATCACCAAAAACCCTTGTTACCTTTGTCGAAGCCGCCTGCTTTTCACATATTTTAGGTGAATGTTGTCAAGTGTGGGGTCACCCCCTCCACATAGCCACCCTAGCAATTCTGTTTGTTCTCTTTGGTCATCTACCAACCAGGAAGGAGGCTCTGGCTAAGGGAACCTGAGCTATTACAGCACTGTTTTTCTGTTACTCCTCTGCTCATGTTGCTGGACAGAGTTTCACTGGCAGCCTCCCAGGCTCCTTAGACTCACCTGGGGGGCAATGAGCACTGGCTGGTGTCCTCTGCTTAGCATCCCCTTTTGGATCCTTCATTAGTAAGCTATGACTTCACTCCCACCTCTGCTTCTTCATTTTTTGCCCCCTGTAATTAGCTAGTGTGTCCTCAGTGCCCTCCTTCATGGAGGGAGGCTCACAGTTTTCTTTGGCAGGTCTCAGTCCACCATCCCTTCAGTACAACAAATAGGCCTTACTAAACTATCCCATTGCCACAGATTGTAGAAATCACAGAGCAGTTGGGCTAAAAGGGACCTCTGGAGATCATATCTAGTCCAACCCCCTGCCTGAGGCAGGATCAGCCCTGTCCAAACCATCCCTGACAAATCTATGATCTAAACTCTTCATAAAACTGCTGGTAACCTTGACATCACACAAGACATCACACCTGAACCAGCTCCAGGCAAAGCAGGGGGACCATGAGTTGAGATTCCCTGCCTCTCTGGAGAGCCTGTTCCAAAGATGGACCCCCTCATGGTCAGAAAGTTCCTCCTCATTTCCAACCTCAATGTCCCCTACCATAATTTAAGATAATTGCCCTTTGCTCTGTCCCTGCAGCCACAAAGAACAATTTACCCCCATCCTCTGCAGAATGACGCTTCAAATATCTGAGAACTCCTCAGCCTTGTATTCTTCAGCTATGCTCCCCACAACTACACAAAACAAGAAGCACCAAGGACTCCTTGGTAGTGGCAGAGGAGATGAAGGCCCGGCCAATGCCCTACCCCAGAAACTACAGGGGTATTTATGCCTGCTGGGAAAGTAATCCCGAGCCTGGAGCAGGCCTGTGCTTACATGGCAGTGTCTTGGTGCCGCCGTGGTGTGACAAAAAGTGTGCGTGTGGGTCGGGCACTGCTGGCGTCGGGGTGGGCGCTCCATGGCTTGGCGTAGCTGTGGTCCAAGAAGACCAGGTCCAGTTCTCGCTCATGGACAGAGAGCTGGAAGAGCAGAGAGGTCCCCATCCTGTGGGCTGACGTCTGGAAGTCGCGCTCAGTGGCTCGGCCCCACATATTTTTGTGGGCTTCAGCCCCGCATCCTGCTGCCTGACTTAGGAGAGACAGGGGGTGAGCACGAAACAGAGAAATGGGCCTGGTGCTCTGGCCCCTTCTCCCCTTTCACCTCTGGCCCTAGAGACCCCAGCAGCGCCTTGTGTCCCTGCTGCCCAGGAGTTCCCAGCACCCGGTGACCCACGGCCCGTTCCCACCACCATGATGACCCTGACTCCACCAGCCAGACCCGTTACCCAGTACCCCCTACCCTCAGCGCTGCTGACCCCTGCCCACAACACCAAACTCCTCCCCGCTATGTCCCTGACCCTAGCACCTTCAGACCACAGCCCCTGGCCCCAGCACCCCTCCCCTACAAGGGCCTCCATGACCCAGCTCCTCCTGTCCCCAGCGCCCCCGAACGCAGCACTGTTCTGAGCCCAGCACCCTCCTGCCCCAGTGGCCCCCGATCCCTGCGACCTCCGTGACCCCGACCCCAGCAGCCATGAGCCCTGCACCCCATGACCCAGCGCCCGTGTGACCCCTGACCCCTCCCCAGTGCTCCCTACTCCCAGTCCCTCATGACCCCTGACCCCCACCCCGGCGCGGCCCGAGGGCGGGGCAGACCCCACTCACCGTCCAGGGCTCGCGGCCGCCTCAGGCCTGGGCCTGCCGCCTACTGCGCACGCGCCACTGCCTGACCGGCCGCAAAGACCGGAACCAAGATTTCCTGGAGCGGCGTTTCCCGCCTGCTGCGCATGCGCCGATCAAAAAGCCCGGAGCACGGGATCCACGGAGCGGAGCCTGGAGGGCGGCGGGGTGGGTCTCGGCTGTGGGAGCGTCTGGGCAGCGGCCTCCGGAGACAGGCGCAGGTGAACGAGAGCTGCCACCTAGTGACCAGGGCAGCGCCGTGGCTCTGTTGCGCCCACCCCACCCTGGCCCGGCAGCACCCACAAGACCCAGGCCCCCGGGCCCAAATGCCACCCCTGGCAACCAGCCCCAGGTCCTCTCTTCTGTTGCTACAGGGATCGCGGGTTTCCCTCTTCCTCAGCAGGGCTGGGTGGGCGTTGGCTGTGGCCCAGGCTGGGGAGGGCGGCTGGGCTTGGCCAACGCTGTCTCTGGGACTCAACCCCGGAGGGTCCTGGCTAGAGGGTCCTGCCTGGAGATGATTCCCCCTCAGCCCCAGCGCCCCCGAATCTCAGCACTGCTAGCTCGTGGCCACACTGGAGTCGGTGGCACTTGCTCAAACTGCCCCTAATCCCCTCCCGAGCGCCACCCCCTCCCAAGCTGACCCATCTCCTACCTCCCCACTTCAGCTAGTCACCCTGATCCCCCCGGTCCCCCCGCTACTGCCACTGCCCTGCCCATGGCCACCAGGGGCTGGTACACGGAGGCATGATGCCACCTTGTGGCCAAGGGCAGCTCTGCATGGCCGTCTGGGCATGCGCATTGCCCCCCAGCAAATACAGGGAGGGTCTTGGTGTTTCCCAGGGTTTTGCTGGGAAGGTGACTGGGCTGGGTCTGTGCTTCTGCTCGGACTTAAACCTAGAGGGTTCTGGCTAGAAGGTCTTGCTTCTCCAGTCAGACTGATGCAGCACTGGGGTCAGGAATCCTGCCCTCCCCCCACCAAGTCAGACAGGTACAAATTGGGGGGGTTGGCTTCCTCTGCAGCAAGGGCATAGTCTCTGTCTGAGGTCTCTCAAGGGCACTGGAGCCACCTGGCAGCAGCAGGGTACCACCAGCCTTCTCCTGGCTTCACCTGGGGCACAGTCAGGTCTCTCAAGGTCCCTGGACCTGGTCACTGAAGTGTGTGGTGTTAGGAACAGCTCAGACGAGAACATGTCAACAGGGGCTGGATGGGGCTGGTCCAGCCTGGCTGCCCTGTGAGTCTGTAACTCTGACCACACTTGCTCAAGTCGAGCTCTAGCATACCCACTGCTCTCCTCCCATCCAAAACCCCTTGCCCTGTCCCAGAAGGCCATTGTGGACAGCTGAGACATGCCTTAGCTGTTTATATGCAGTAGGGCCCTAGAAAAAAAATCAGGCTGGAAGGGACCTTAGAAGGTCCCATCCAGTCCAGCCTCCTGCTGTAGGCAGAATCAGCCTTCCCTAAACCAGTTCATCCAAGTGTCCGTCCAACCTGCTCTTGAAAATGTCTGGGGAATGGAGATTTCCCCCCTGGCAGCCCATTCCAAGGGTGTACCCCAATCATCAGAAAATTGGCCAAGCCCTGATGTTTTACACCTGAGTTTGGTGTCGTCGGCGAACTTGGCCAGTCCACTTCTGACTCCAGTGTCCACATCATTAACGAAGATGTTGAACAATATGGGTCCAAGGACAGTGCCTTGGGGGGGGACCCCACTCGTCACAGGGCACCATGATGATTGACTTCCATTAATTACTACCCTCTGGGTCCGACCACGGAGCCAATTTCCCAGCCAGCGGATCATGGTGGACCCAAGGCCACAATTGGCCAGTTTTGCCAAGGGTGATCATGGGATACCAGCTCGCAGGCTTTTTTGAAGTCAAGATATATGACATCAATCTCTTCTCCCTTGTCCAGGTGATAGGTCACCTGGTCGTAGAAGGTAATGAGATTGGTCAAGCAAGACCTAGCCGCAACAAACCCATGCTGGCTATCACTCAGGATGTTGGCATCTGCCAGTCCATTAAGGATGGCCTCTTAGAAAAGTTTATTAAAAACCTTCCCCGGGATAGAAGTCAGGCTGATGGGCCTAGTTAGCCAGATCCACTTTCCTCCCTTTCTTGAAGATAGGCACCACATTGGCCTTCTTCCAGTCTTTGGGCACTACACCAGAGCACCAGGAGTTTTCAAAGATCCATGCCAGGGGCTGGGCTATGATGCTCGCCAGCTCCTTGAGTACCCTGGGGTGTAGATTGTCAGGGCCAGCTAACTTGAAGGTATCTAGCCTCTCGAGATGTTCCTTCACAAGGTCAGCATTGATGGAGGGCAGGGGATCTCCCTCACCCGGACCTTCCTGTCCCATGGTTGGCATGGGCATCCCATGGGACTGATGAAAGACTGACGCAAAGTACCCATGTAATAGGTTGGCTTTTTCCTGAGCCTGTCCCTTGTGGCCCGTCTCCATCTTCTCTGTTGTCATCCTTTAGGGGTTTGAAGAGGGTGATCAAATTGGCCTCACTCTTCATTTCCCCAAGCTATGTCACCCCCATTTTTTTAGCCTTTCCCCACAAGGTGGGATACTTAGCAGTCTCCCAGGAATGGAGGGAAACAGAGGAAAGCCTCATTCACAGCACTGTGCCACTGGCTCCTAGTGACCCTCCACACCCCTTGGAACGGGAGCAGAGCATTGCGGGATGCCAGAGGACCAGGAGACCCATGGGCTGAAAGTCCAGGCAAAAAGTGGTAGGACCACATCACCTCTTGAGCTAACAGTCTGTTAGTTGCCCAGGTCCCTGTTGGGCATATCCTCAAAGGGATCCTATCAGAACCAAGAGCCATGGTAGCGCCCAGTCCTGCACCCTTGTGACATGAAGCTTACTGGGGGGCAGGGCCAGAGCAGGAAGAGGCAGGGTTTAATATGGGCCACACCTGCCCCAAAAGTTGATCACTTGTAGCAATCTCTCAGCAGCACCCAGATTTTCCCTTCCCCTGGAAACCAGGTGCATGAAATAGGTGGGAAATATGGGCACAGGGCTGCCAGTTGGTGGGTGAAACTAAGCGCCAAACCTGCTGCAATCCCCAAGGAGCAGAACACAGAGCAGGCTGGGATCCCTGGTTGCTGCTACTCCAGTACTCATTACAAGAAAAAATCTTTTATTCTTTGCTCTGGCTTTCAAAACCAAGGTGTGTGTTATATTGCAGACAATATGATATAGGAGCGCCCGCCTCCTTTGAAAGGGCCTGATCCTGACCCTGACCCTGTCACACACACTGATATACATGCTCAAAGACCCACACATTCAATCTGTCACACCCTCACAAACATGCAGTCGTACAGATAAACGCATACTCAATCCATCACACTCAAACATGCAGTCATGCACGATACATATGCACAATCCTGCCCTTGCAGTCACATGCACATTCGCTCCATCACATGCTCATAAACAGTCACACAGACACATTCAGTCCATCACACACTTACATGCACTATCATATATGCAGACATACCTGTGATCGGTCCATCATGCACACACGCATATTCGGTGTATCACACACTGACAAACACGCAGTCGCACAATATGCACGCACACATTCAATCCATCACACACTCACTCAGTCATACTTACCAGTGTCGCACACTTGCCTACTCAGACACACACTCGGATACCCAACTTGATTTAGCCACAGGTCCCCTTTCCTTTCCCTCTCCTGCACTGGCTCCCAAGAGCCAGGAGACCCCAGAGGCTCTCTTCCTCTCAGGCAGGTTTATCACCGAAGTCCACAGTATGATTGTGAGACCCCTCCAACATGCTCTAACTTTATGTAAAGCCCCTTCCCATAACACATTGCTACAAGAGCCCTGTCAAGGGGGACAGCGTCTGATCCCAACAGTTCCATGGTCCCAAGGTCCGGATTATGTGATGCTTTCCCTTGGCCCTTTGTCATACATGACTGTGGGATCCATAGCCATGGTGCAGCCTATGTGGGTGAATCACATGTTCCCAGGTGGCCTGGTACATCACAGCAAGCCCCTATGTCCTGGCCCAGAACATCCTGGCCAGAGGCTACAGTTTGGTGGGGCGGTGGAAACCGTGGGGGGAGGCATAGGAAGGCTGGCTGTGCCATGTGGCAACAGGATAGAGGCGGTGCCGCTGTGAGTTGTCATAGGATGTGGGGTAGTGTGCCAGGCTGGTCGCCAGTGGCCGGCACAGCTCAGAGGTCTGGGCAGTGATCACAGGGCCTGGGAAGGCTGGGATGACAAAGGGACTGAGGGATGGTGCGAGTGGCGATGATTCCCTGGAGCCAGCCAAGCTCAGTGGAAACCTCAGCATCGTCCCTGTGTAGGTATCTGGGCCGGCTGATGGCAGCAGTGTGGGAAAGCCAGGTGCCATGGCCTGTGGCTTGGCTAGGCCAGGCGAAGCCTCCCGTGGCTCTGCCTCCCTGACAAACGGGGACACGGCCCTCAGCTTCTTCCCAGGGCCAAAGCCACCATCTTCTGGCCCACGTTTGCCCAGCCCCAGGCTCTGCCCAGGCTTCGATGGCTGAGGGCTGACTCTAGCCAAGCTAGGAGCCACCCAACAGGCTTTGCTGGCAGGGAAGGCCAAAGCCTTGCTCCCTTGCCGGAAGCCCGTCCCCTCCAGGGGCTCTCTGAGCTCCCTCCGTGTGTGGTCAGGCAGGTGTGGGTCCTTGCTGGGAGGCTGGCAGAGGAAGGAGGTATCAGGGAAGCCGGCAGGGGCCCTGAGTGGGCGGCAACTCATAGGCTTCAGCACTTCTCCCTGGTAGGCCCGGAAGCAGCCAGTGAAGGTGGTGGGCACCGGTGAGAGGCGTCGGCCCAGGTTCCCTTCTTCAGCCTGTGGGCTCAGCGCCCCTTCATTTGTGCTCAGGGGGCAGGAGTGGGCTGGGTCCACGGTGTCATCCCGCTGTGGCCCAGGGCTCCAGCCATCCTCACGGCGTTGGGGCTTGGCAGCACTGTGGTCTGGGCTGTGGCAGGGGCCAGTTGACATCCAGCCCTCGCGGCAACGGCCCTCAGGGCAGTGCAGAGCCTCAGCCTTGCTCACCTGAGCCAGCAGCTTCTTCTTGGCCAGGGGGGACATGATGGGGTGGTTGCCTTTGAAGTAGAAGCTGGAGAAGAGGCGCTGGTATGCCTCTGAGCAGCCAAGGGCCTCACAGTGGCCATGGCAGCCGGTGGGGGGCTGGGCCACCTCACTGGGATCCCGGGGCTGGTTCTGCTCGAGCACCACCTCCCTGCCAGGCTGGGGAGTGGAGGCAGCATCCAGCTTTGTCTTCTCCAGTGGAATCTACAACCAGAGGGATTGAGGCATGGGTGAGGTGTAGCCCCTGGGTCCACTGCTCTCCCACCCTAGGCTCCTGGCCAGCTGTGTTCCTTCTCCCTGCTGCCCCTGGTGTTCTCCTAGCACCCAGATCCCAAGGCTCCATGCATGGGGCGGTCCTGGAGGAGACCCTGGGGATGAGCCCATGTCAGCTTCTCCCCCCCAACCATTGCACCTGCTGCCGGCTCTTCTCCTTCTTGGCCCGCGGCTCCTTGGAGACCTTGTATTGCTTCCGGGGCTTGGTGGGGGGCAGTGGCTTGTCATCCTCGCCCTTCAGGTGCCGCACATATGGGAGAACCAGCCTGCCACGAAAGAAGCATATGCCATCAGGGGGCTGCAGCCACGGCCAGTACTGGGCCTGGTTCTGCCAGCCAGAGCATGGCCCTGCAGCAGCTGCAATGAAGCCAAGCAACCAGTGCAGAACAGTGGGCCCGTGGCCCTGTGGTCACTCCAGAGGTGGCACTAGATCCTGGTGAGTGCAGCCAGTGGTCCCATCATGGGGTCTGAGGGTGTTTCACACTTCCCTGCCAGGCCAGGCCAGGCCAGCGTATCAGCCCTCACTGCACCCTTAGGGAAACTGAGGTACAGAGAGTCAATGGATGGAGAACAAACAGGGACAGTGGCAGGGCTTGGAGCTGAGACCTGGAGTCCCCCAGGCCATGAGCAAGGGAGTAGACAGGTGAGGTGGCACATGGGGCAGTAGGCAGTGGGGGTTCGTACCTCTCATAGTGGCGCCGGGTGCAGGTGGCTGCGCTGGTGCTGCCAGGGCTCCCGCCCAGCTCATCATAGACATTCTTCCAGAGCCGCCTGCCTGTGACCTGTGGTGGGAGGGAGGTGAGGGCCCCAGGATGTGCCCAGCACCTTCCTCATGTACCCCTGCCCTAGGGTGTGGCTGGGCGAGCAGAGCCCTGATCTGGGGGGCAATGACAGCTCAGGAGAGCTGCAGCTGGAGCATTGCCAAGTTCTGACTTGCTCTCCCACCCATCCCCAGGGGCCACAACCAGCTGGGATCTGGCTCCAAGCTTTGGTCCCAATGTTCCCAGCTCAGCAAGCCAGGAGAGCCCAGAAGCTCCCCTTGCCTGGCCCCATGGCTGGAGCTCTGCTGCCCCCTATTCCAGGGCCAGTATAGGCAGTCGCCAGCTGGGCACAAGGCCCAGAGGATGTGATCCCAGCCCCTCCCCTCCGCTCACCAGCTCGTAGGCACCCAGCTTCTCCACGGCCTTGTAGATCTTCCACAGGTTAACTGGACAGACACACGGACGGGAGCAGAGTGAGGGCAGGGCCCAGGGGGAACAATCCTCATGCCCTAGCCAGAGTATTGCCCCCCCTCAGCCTGCTCAAGTGGGCCTGGGGGACCTCAGCCATGCTGGGGGGTTGCAGTGACCACAGGACCTGGCTGCAGCCCTCCCTGGGGTGCTGCCACATCAGGGCCCTGCCCAGGCCAGCCTGGCACAGGCAAGGTGCCACACAGACAGAAGTCTTGCCTGTGGCTGTCAGTAAAGAAGTCTGGCAGATTTGGGACCAGCAAAGGATTCTGGGAGGCCCCGAGAGGTGCCGGGGACATACTCTGCTTAAAGCCGAGGTGGGGGATCCTTTCAATGGGCGTGCGCCGTTCCTTCATGAATTTGTAGAGGCCAACGAGGAAGGCCTGCTCCTCCTCCTTCTCACCGGTCAAGGCTGCGTCCTCGCCCAGCTCCCCCGCAGGGCCCCTCTGCTCCCCCTCAGAGCCACCAGCCTGCAAAGACAGACAGCCCCACGCTCAGCCACGGGGGCCGGGAGCTGCCAAAGCTGGCGCGACCTCGGCCATGGTCCTGGCAGAGCCGAGGGGAACCCAGGAGTCCAGGCCCCGAATCCCCTGTTGCTCTGACCACGAAAGCCTGCCCTACTCCTAAAGCAGCCAGAGAGAGAGAGTGCCCAGGAGTCCAGGCTCTGAGTTCCCCGTTGCCCTGACCACGAGATCATCCTGCTCCCAAAGCAGCCAGAGAAAGAGCCCAGGAGTCTGGGCCCCAACCAGCGAGAGCCCGTTGGAAAACCCTAAAGTCCCAGGTGGCAGCCCAGACTCGCAGGGCAAGACATGTCCCATGGCACCGCTACTCAGAAGTCAACGCTGCCTTGGCCATTCTACCTCATCACCAGAGCCCACCCCCATGCCTCTGGGGCCTTTTCCCCTCTTCCAGCCCCATGGCCCACAGCACCCAACCGGCTCTAGCAGCAACAGCCACGGCTCCTCCCACCCGGGCAGGTGGCCAAGTTGGTCAGAGCAGAGCACGAACGGGGAACGGTTTCCAGGAAAACAGAATGACGGAGATTCTCGCTCCCTCTCTGCTCCCCCAGCCTCACACTGAGCTGAAAACACGCTTCGTGTTTGCTCTGTGCTTTCCGGAGTTAGAAAACTCGCTGCTATTTTAGGGCAAAGCAGCTGCTTGGCTCCAGAGACCCCTTTCTTTGCTTTTTTTTCTCCCCTTCCGCTACTTCTTCTGTCTCTCCTCGCCGCAGGCGGAGACAAGCCCAGCCTCTGAGGATGGAGGGAGGTTTGTTTTTTTAAGCCCCAGCAGAGTTGAAATTAGGTGGGGGAAGGGGGGAGGAGGGGGGGAAGAGGCCAGAGCTGCTGGGCACATCTCTGGCTTGCTATCCCATTCCTCGCCAAACCTGCCAGGACCTTGGCAGAGTCCCTGCCCACGTATGCCTGCCCCAATAGGGCATGGCAAGGATCTCTTGCCTGGCAGAAGTTGGACTGAGACCCAACAAATTCATCTCGCCCACTGCAGGCCTGGCTTTGCTGGATATCTTTGGCCCTGCCCAGCCACCCCTGCTGTCTCTCATGCCCCATGGGGTTGAGGCAGCTTGGGTTCAGCAGAGAGATGCTCTGGCCCCTGGCCTTGAAGGGGAGAAATCTCCCCTCTACCCTGCAACCAACTGCTCAGGGATGACCAGTGCCCCCCTCAGGCCCTGTGTTTCCTGGTGCTGGGAGACAACATGCCAGAAAGACCCCCATGGGTCTGGTTCTGAAGGCAAGGATGCCTCTCATAACAGCTCCAGGGTATCCGACCAATTAGATGTCCACAGTGGCGCCACCTCTGCACCAGGCCACGGCCTTATGGAAGGTGGTGGCCGGGGGCTTAGGGTCCAGCCACTGACAGGCTCTGGGGAGCTCCCAGCCTCAAGGAAAGACCTGACATGCATCCCAGAACCCATGTACTTTATGCCGTGATGGGCCGCACCACCTTGGCTGTGCTGTGGTCCACGGCACCATGGGATGCTCTGCCATGGCCGTGAGCCCCCCCCCTTATGCACAAGTGTAAGAGAGACTGGCACACTCATTCAGCTGCCACATAGGCAGCAGCCTCCAACAATGGAACTAGAAGTCAGGAAGAGCTGAGGCCCTTGTGTGTAGCCACCAGTCCCCTTTTGCCAGGGTGCGGGGCTGGGTTTCCACACTGCGGGTCACGCCCAGCTGTAAGTCCCAGCCTGGCCTGGAACCCATGGCTCCATGGAGCTCCTCCAACTCTCCCTTGCCTCAGTGCCAGGGAGAGGGCACAGGGGGCCAGGGGACAAACACCCACCTGCCCCTGCCCCCATGCTCACCCTGGGACACACAATTTGTGCTGCTGCCCCTCAATCCAAAAGGAACAGGATCAACCCTGGCCTGACCCAGCCATGGATGCTGGTAACAAGCAGCCAAGACTGAGGCCAGCAGGAGCCTGCTTGGGGTGGTTCAAGTGCTGTGTATGCAGGCTGGACTAGTCCCAACCCCCAATGCTGGCTCGCAGGGGCAGCTGAAGAGATGGCTCCCCCCAGCTTCTTCATCTTCCGGCATGTGGGCGCATCCCAGGACCCTCAGAAGGGGATGTGGTGCCCCATTGCACTCACCGCCTGGGCTGTGGAGTCAGTGGGACCTGGGTTCTCCTCAGCATCCGGCGCAGCAGCATCAGCAGCACCTGGCTGAGACTCACTCTCCTCCTCCATGGCAGGCGGCACCTTCTTCTGGTGTTTCCCTTTAGGACTAGGGGCTGTGGGGAGGAAGAGGAGACAGGCCGCTGAGGAGGGAGCCTGGCAGATGCCTGTCCCCAGTGTAAGGGCAGTTCAGGCCACCCAGCCAGTTGGTGGGGGGGGGCAGAGAGGGCCCATGCTGGGCTTTCCAAGAATGAGGCTACGTAGCTGACACGTTTCCTGCATTTATCAACAGCACCCTGCACTTTCGTTTTCAGGGCAGCTTCCTGGAACTGAGGGAGAGCTGTGCGTGTCCCCCCTGCTGCCTCAGCAGCTCCGGCATGGCCAAGGCAGGTGCCTCTAGTGGCCAGAGCTAGCCAAGACCCCCCATCCCAGCCCTGGCTGACAGTCCCCTAGTTGTACCCCCCTTGGCCACAGAGCCTCTCGGCTTCACCTCAGGCCTGCTGTAGGGACCCTGGTGCCACACCATGACGCTGCCAAGATGCC
>NW_017729020.1:5415012-5416409 GCF_001723915.1 Gavialis gangeticus
ACCCTACCCCCCTGAGAACACCCTGCATAGCCCCCCGGCACAGGGGTGGGGAACACCATGACACTGATGCCCCATGGGACCCCCACCAGTGCTGAGACCTCCATCCCTCACACGTGGGCCCTGGTGGGGACCCCCACCAGTGCCAAGACCTCCATCCCTCACCATCTCCCCCCCCATGCAAACTCAGCCTCTTTCAGGCTTGGAGCCGCAGAGAACGGGCCTCTTGCCAGCCCCCAGGACGTCCTGTTCCCGGCCCTGCCCCGCCCACGGCAGATGGGACATCTCTACCATCCTTCCCAGCCAGCACTGGGTAGAGGGGAGATCTCAGCCTCCAGCCCTTGCCTCCCAGATCTCAGCACATCAGGGGGTCACAGGGGGATCCAGACAAGTCCCAGCTGGGGTGATAACCCCCGCCCTGTGCTCCATGCTGGCTTGTTAGCAGCAGTGCCCAGTGCCAGTCTAGTGATGGAGCTCACAGCCATGAACAACGGACCTTCTAGGAGGCAGGCGGGCAGCAAAAGGGAGCTGGTGTTTCTGCGGCTCAGGCCCGTACCTGAGGGGGGCAAGACAGCCTCAGCCCCCAAACCCATGCTGAACACTTGCTCACAACTGTTCCCCCCGTGGAGTTGGGGAAACTGAGGCACGGGGAGCTAAGCCACAGCTGAGCTGGGAGAGATGGGACCGATGGCAAGCGCCAAGGTGCTGCCAAGTCCTGTGCGGAGCCCAGGTGTCCCGGACACACACATGCGCATGCATGCCCACGCCCCGGGAATGCAAGCGCTCCCAGCCTAGCTCGTGCGAGGAGGGGGGAGACAAGCAGCCCCCCAGGCCCTGGCACACGTCCAGCGTGGGCGGTACCGGCCGTGACGCCGATTCCGGGAAGCTCCATGACCCGCAGCCCCATGATGTGCCCCCGCTGGGCACGGTCCCTTCTCCCTGCATGGCTCCCTGCCTGGGGCCCGCCAGGCTCCCCGAAGCCCCGGCGAAGGGGGGGGGGGTTGTGCAAGTCCTGCCAGCCCCATCTGTGGTGCCCCCTGGCACCGGGACGGAGCTTCCCCACCTCCGGGACGCGGCTCCCCCCGCCAGGGCTCCACACAGGGGTCAGGGCGGCGCCCCCCGCCTCCTGCACACAGGGAAACTGAGGTAGGCCCGGCAGCGGAGGGAAACAGGCAGCCCACGCCATGCGCCCGGGAAGCCCCGGCTTCGGGGACACGCCCCCGGGAGGTGCAACTTGGTGCCCGCGTGTACAACGTCCCGCGCATGCAAGCCCCCGCGCACAAGGAGCGGGCGTGCACCGCCCCGCGCGAGCAATGTCCCGCGTCCAAAGCCCCGCGCCACCCGCCCCGCGCGACGCTCACCCCGACCCCGCGACGCCCGCTCCATCGGGCGCTCCCGAG
>NW_017729020.1:5416533-5428025 GCF_001723915.1 Gavialis gangeticus
GACCCCGCGACGCCCGCTCCGCCGGGCGCTCCAGAGCCCGACTGAGTTCCGCGCCCGGCCGCCGCGCTGCCCCACCGGCTCCGCCCGCCCGCCCATTGGCCCCACGCGCCGCCCGTCTCCGCAGGGTCCCGCCTCCCCGACCCGGGGCACCCTGGGAGTTGTAGTCCCACCATCGCCACCTGCTGGAGGGGCACGGCGATCCACGCCCCTGGTCCCTCACCCGGGATCCGGTGGGCGAGTGTCTGCCCCCGACCAAACAAGGTCCCAGTCTTCTCCAGTCTCTCCCTTAGATCAAGGGGTCCTGTGTTAGACTCCAGACTTCCCTGGTTGGATCAAAGGGTGCCCCTCAGAGTCCAGAATCCGCCCTGTTATGTCAAGGGACCCCGTGTTAGACTCCAGTTCCCCACCAAACTACCTCCACTCTTCGCTTTCACTCATTTCTTGATGCTGGCAAAATCCTACAGAAGTAGTTCTCAACCTTTTTTCATTTGCAGACCTCTTTGGGAATTTCAAACAGAGGCACAGACCACTTTGAATTGTAAGGGTGGATATTCACATACTCCTGATTGTGGTCATCTTTTGCAGACCCCTTAGCCACAGCCTGCAGCCCCCCAGGGCTCCACGGACCACAGGTTGAAAACCAGTCCTAGGGCCATTCTTCTGTGGCAAAGACCTCAGCATGACGCCAGCAGGGTAGAAGGGTTGGGACACTGTGGATGAGAAATCGCAGTGTTTTTCTTGTGAATTGTGTAGGCGTTTGCACACCTGACAGTTCCCCTTCAAGGAGTCTCCCGGCTCCTCCAGCTGAGAATCACCGCTACAGGCTTTTCAGGCTCACTGCTGCCACGGCTGTCAACGTCCTGGCTGCTGCTCCCCCTGGACACTCTCAGCTTCCCAAGTCCTTTTTGGGGCCCAGCCATAGCTCCCAAAGACATCGCGGCTGGCTGCTTCTGACCAGCTCTAGCAGCAGCTTTCTCTAACAGCCTTGTTTCAATTCCCCTTTTTACTATTTCCGGGCCCGTCTTACAGAGCTGACTGACAGCATTGGAGCCTGTAAATAAATCTGGTCTTTCTTTCCAGTTTCCGCTCCCATGGCAAAAGGGCTTTATTGCTAATAAGACTCATGACATACCCTCAAAACTGACCTGACAGGTGAGCCAGATGGAGTCTCTAAGCTCAAGCTCTAAGCAAGTCCAGTGCTGCTAATAAACCTGACACACTCAATTCGCATCCATAATGGTCATACTAACAGAAAGAAGGAGTTTGCCAGCCAGTCTTTCATGCCATTGCATCTACATTGAAACTCCATCTTAACGGCAGCCCAGCAAAGCCTCTGTGTGGACAGAAGGTGCATTGGACTGTAGGGGTGGTGGAGTTGTTGGGGCAGTGGTTTCATGCCTCCTGTATGGTGGTAAAACCCCAGCACCCATGTGGTTACAGTGGTGGGACCAGGTCCATGCTGCTGGAACTACTGTGTCCCCCATGGTGTGAGGTTCTGCCTCCTGTGGTGTCTCCGCTCAGAAGAGCTGCAGGTGCCGGGACACTGATACCAGCCAGGCTTCCACATGACCTCAACGCAGCCCCCGGGTGGGACTGAAATCCAGACACGCACTGAAGCTGTGGATTCTCAGCTTTGGTTGCCATGATTCCTTTGAAGGGTGCTAAGACCGTATACCATTCACAAGAGAAACCCAGAGATTTCCAGTAGGAACCAAGTATCCAAGCCCTGCTGGCACCTTGCTGAGGTCTTTGCCAAAGAATCACTCCAGGATTGTTCTGTCATCAAGGAACAAGAAAAAGCAAATATCTGGCATTGTCCAAGCAGGGCCTGGAGTCTAACAAGGTGGGGTGTTAGGTCTAACGAGGGGTGTCTTGACTCCTATCAAGGTTGCGAACCACCAATTTAAGCAGTCCATAGGCTCTGTTGTCCAGGAAGTGACTCACAAGAACATAAGAATTGCCATTTACCACCCCTCACTCTGTCTATCTGTATATCCATCTATCCACCCTATCCAGTTATCTATTCACCCCATACTCTATCTGTCCATGTATCCACCCCACACTCTGCCTATGCATCTATCTATCCACCCCACACTCTATCTAATTTATCTATCCACTTCACTCTCTCTCATTAGTCTCTCCTCATATGGAAGCTCCTCCATGCTGCTAAATCCTTGTTGCACTCTGTGCCTTCTCTAGTTATTCTGTCTCCTTTTGGAGGTGTGGGGACCAGAATTGGGCGCAGTATTCAAGGTGCGGCTGCCCCAGGGATTTATAAAGGGGCATCGGGATAATTTGTGCCCTCAAACCCTGCTACGCTTACATGTGAGGAGCCTGGAGAAGGACCCCCAGAGGAGCAGGGTGGGAGGGTTAGGGAGAGGCAGCAGCAGGGTGAGAGAGGGTGGTGTAGGGGCTTTATCGCCCCTTCCAGCTGCAATTTCACCGACTCCAGCTTCAGAGCAGTGTTGCTGTCATTGCCAAAATCTTTGCTGCAAGCCTGCCATGATTTTTTCTTTTGGGTTGTGAAGGAAGGGGCTGAAGGAAGAGGGGGAATGGGTCTGAGTACAAAAGAAGGGAGAGGCGTGTGAACAAGCTGAGAAGCCCACAGTTGGTTTTTACGACTTCCTCCTCTGTGTTCAAAGTCTCCTTTCTGAAGAACTGTCCCCAGAATCCCCTGATGGGACTGACAGGAGAGCAGCAGAGCGAGACCTGAGAGCTGGTGGTAACAAAAGAGACAGAGGTGGAAGCAGGGATGTCCAGGGAGATGAATGCCCATTGAGGTCCATGGGGAGGGTGGCTGCTACTCAGCAGTGATGGCAGCCTGTGTCAAAGGTAGCCAGGCATGGAACTGGCAAGGCATTGTGGGTTTCAGATTGACCATGCAGGGTTAGCCGTGGGCATCCGTGGAAGGCAAGGCAACAGTTCCTCCATCACATGCCAGGCCAACACTGCTCAGCTCCCATGGACTTAAGGAGGAGAAGGGGTTGGGACACCACAAGGCAGGGCTCCCTCCATGGGGCTGAGGTCCAGATAGAGCAAGTACAAAGGCCTGTGGCTTTCAGTCACCCATAGAGTCACAGAGAAGTGGGGCTGGAAGAGACCTGTGGAGGTCACATCTGGTCCTAACCCTGCCTGAGCAGGATCAGTCCTGTCCAAACCATCCCAGACACATCCATCATCTAAACTCAACAAAAGTCTACTGGTAACTCTGACACAACACCAGACATCACACCTGAACCGGCCACAGAGAAAGCAGGGGGGCTGCAGCACCCAACATCCTAGTGCTGTACAGGTTGTTAATAAATACTTGAGGGATCCCAGGCAGAGGCTGTGCCCCCATTACACAGAAAGGCAAACCCTCCCTGCCCCCCAGTCCATACCAGTCTTATCAGGGAGTAGAATTTCTTCCTGACCCCAATGCAGCATCAGACTCACCCTGAGCGGAAGGGCAAGACCTGCTAGCCAGGACCCTCCGGCTTTAGTCCCAGCTGAAGCCCTGTCACCATTTCCAGCCTGGGCTGCGGTGACCACCCAATACCTCTGAGGGAGGGTTGAAAACCCCTTGAGACATATAGCAAAAAGGTGGGAAAGGAGCAACCAGCAAAGCCCAGGAAATGCCCATAGCAGAGCACAGGATCACTATGCCTACATCATCCTTGACCAGTGGCTGTCCAGCCTCTCCCTGAATCCTCCAGTGATGGAGAGGCCACATCTCCTCTGGGCATCCATCCCACTGCCTTGTGGCTCTGACAGAGAAGTATTTCCTGATGCTCAAAAAGGCTTTCTCTCTTCTTCACAGCAGCCCGCTAAGTCTTTGAAGTTGCCCAGGTCAATGCAGCTCCATAAACGAGACTGTTTGGCCTCTCCCTAGCCCCATGTGCTGCAATTCCATGAGACACCAACCCCAACTGGCCCAGAGGTGGGCAAAGATAGGCCCCGTGAGCACCACCGGAGCCCTCAGTGCCTGATACACAACAGCAAACTGTTGTCTGGCTTCTGTGAACTCGGGGGCTGGGCAGGGCTCCCTGCCTGGGGACAGGGAAAGGTGCTGGGGGCAGCCTGCTGCTGCGAAGTTAAGTCCTTCTGGCCCTCTCCCCACAGCTTGTTGGAAGCTATTCAAGATCTCCAGTAGATATGGTGGGAGCTTTGTAGTATATTCAGGTGTGGGACAGCCAATGTTCGTGGTGACTCTTCTGGACTTAGCACCTACAGTACAGTAGCAGGAGGCTGGCTTCTTTATTCCCTCCAGCCCAGTGTTTCTAGGTAGCCATGCAAATGAGCTGTGGGTTTGAACTGAATGGCTTCACTTTTACTAGCCAAGGCAGTGAACTAAGAGCAGTGTTGTCAGAGGACTTCCAGGCACAGCTCTTGGCAGACTGGGCTCAAAGTTTCCCCCAGAACACCCCATATTTTTAGACATACCATCCGCCTACCCAGACATCCTGTCCCACATGTCACATCCATCCATCCATCCACCACTGGGAAAGGCAGAAAGGAGATAAAAAAATACATATTTCCACAGAATCATAACAGTCACCACATGGGCTCCCTGTGGCTGAATGTTCTGGCTGAGTCAAAAGCTGCTGCCAATTTGGCAGGGGCCATGACAAGGTTGACCCTCTCTCTGTGACACTGAAGAGTGGGACTCTGCCCTTCCTCCAGGCAGCCAGAGAGGATGAAGAGCCCCAGGAGCCATGGAAATCAGCTCCCCTGCTTACAACATGCACCCCAATTCAGGAGGGCTGCCGTCCTTGGGGAAGTGTGTGTGTGTGTGTAGCCCCTATTTCTGCCCTCCTGGCCTGGGTCCCTGCAACACCCTGGAAAGCGGGTGGCTGAGAGATGGTTTCCCTCCCAGGCCCCATGTTATGAAAGCAGGGGGAGGGCGTGTAACAGCCACCCATACACCCTTCCCCATATACCACTTCCCTCCATCAAACCATGCTTCCACCCATGCAATCACAAGAAGATCCAGCTGTCCAGTCACAGAGTCATCCAGTCATTCACCTACCCACCCACACATCCATCCATCCCTCCCTCCACTTTCCCCATATACCACATCCATCCACCAGCCAGCCATCCTTCCCCATACACCATGTCCACCCATCCTCAGGACAGACACATCCATCGATCCGTACTTTCATCCACTCATTCACAAGAAGATCCAGTCACAGGGGCACGCATCCATCCACCTGCCTCGTGTGCCAATGCAAGCCATGTGCATCACAAGGAAGTTTCATTTGTTTTTTGCTCCAGAAAAATTCTAGAGCAATTCTGTGGCAAAGACCTTTGGAAGTGCACAATGGGACAGGAGGGTTGGGAGAGGCTGTGTTCCTATTAGAAACCTCTTGTGAATTGTGATGGATTGCTTCATAGTGCTAGCACTGCCCCATGACACCCTTGAAAGGATCTCAAGTTACCCCAGGGTGCTGCATCACCCCAGTTAAGAATTGCTAGTCTAGGTACTCGAGTCATATTATGGGATGCAGGATAACTTCTGCAGCTGCTGCACAAAAGGCATCTGCACCCTCCTCCCCTCTTAGGTCTCTCCCCTTCCAAGGCAGCCAGGTTCTGGGCTCTCAAAAAGGAGCTGCTGCCTTTTCAGCCCCTTAAATACAAATAGCCTACGTTTCCCAGAATGCAGCAGGCCCAGGAGGGGCGGGAAGAGCTTTTGAAAAACACAAGAGTGTAATTTCTCGTTAGGGGGGAACAAAAAAAAAGAAAGAAAGACGAAGAATCAAAGCCTGAAGCGTCATGTCTAGGAATAGACCGGGCGTGGGGCCAAGGTATGACAGCGGATGAGTAATCCACTTAAATCATTGCTCTAAACACCATTCCTTGTAAGAGAATTAAAATATCAGCTTACATCACTGAGCCCAGCGCACGGGATGTGAGAGAGTGCTACGCTGCGGCTGCCAATGCGGGAGATTTCGAGGGCTCTGGGACAGAGTCCAGAGCAAAAACAACGGCCTGCTCCCTAGTGCAGGCAGAGAAAGATATGGCACAGACAGGACCAGGACCTTTTCACTATAGTCATAGAGTTGTAGAGAAATTAAGCTGAAGATAAATTGCAGAGCTGAAGAGAAGTTGTAGAGAAATTAAGTGGCCTGTGGAAGTCACATCTAGTCCAGGCTCCTGCCTGAGGCAGGATCAGCCCTGTCCAAACCATCTTGAACAAACCTATTGTCTAACTAGCAAAACTGCTGTCAGCCCTGACGCAAGACATCTCCCTGAACCTGCCACAGGGAAAGCAGGGGGACTGCGGCACCCAACGTCCTGCTGCTGTAAAGGTAGCTAATAAGCACTCCAGGGATCCCAGGTAGAAGCTGTGCCCTGGCTACAGAGGAAGGCAACTCCCACCCCCAGTCTGTACCAGTCTGAGCTGGAGGTAAAATTCCTTCCTGAGTCCGTGCAGTGTCAGTTTAGGCCTGAGCGGAGGGGCAAGACCCTCTAGCCAGGACCCTCCACAGCCCAGTCGCCAGCCCAGGCACAGCCCAGTCACCATCCCCAGCCTGGGCTGCAGCCAACACCCAAGGCTTCAAAGGGAGGGGGGAAAAAACCCCTGACACATAGCAGGAAGGGGGCTTCAGTGTGGAATTCCCTCTCAGCCCCTTGCGGCAACTAGCAAAACCTGGGAAATCCCCACAGCAGAGCGCAGGCAAAGCTATGCCTCTGTCATCCCTGACTGGTGGCTGTCCAACCTCCTCTTGATCCCCTCCAGTGATGGAGAGTGCAGACTCCCCGGGCATCCATTCCTCTGCCTCACTGTTCTACCAGAGCAGATTTCCCTGAGATCCAGCAGAAACCTGCTTGGCTGCTACTTCACTGGCCCCACTGGAGACCAGCCCTGGGATTTATACCCTGTTTACTCACCAATCACACACCTCTTGTCCCTGCAATTTAGCAAGCCAAGAGGAGGGGGCAACAAGTCTGATTCTGGACAGTTAAGCTAAGAGCAAGAATCTTCTTCCTTCCCCCATTGTTCTGCCTTACCCAAAACATAGTGGGTCTTGTATTTGGGCATGTGGTATGAAAACAAATACAGTCATAGATGAGGGCAAAGAGTGTAAGACTGGCTGTGATAGCTCTTTTCAGGGCTACACCTCAAAGCAGTTTGCTAGGGACAAGCAGTGTTGCCCCCAGCTTAGGGGATGGGGAAACTGAGTCAGAGAGAGGGGAAGTCATGGGCAGTGCAGCTGGGACACCAGCTTCTTCACTGGTGTGGAGATGTACCTGGAAGTTGGACACGTCCTGCCCAGAAAGCAAGCATGGGGCCAAAGGGGCTGTTGTGAGCTGGGCTTGAACCAGCAAAGCCCAAAGCTGAAAGCCCTGCCAAGCCAGTCCCAGAGCTCAGAGCTGAGCCACATGTGTGCTGGGCACACAGAAAAGACCCCCGACATGTTAGCCATGACTGCCACCAGCCCCAACACCCCGGTGCCTATGCACAGGAAACCCCCTGCCACCTGGGTGCAACCTCGCAGCTATAAAGCTGAGGCTGCCGGAGTGCCCATGCCTGCCTTACACATAATGAGCACCCGTAGCCAATGGGCGGGCATGGGGGTGTGACAACCATCTTCAAACCCTCAAAGGGTGACAACAGAGGATGGAGATAGGCGTTTCCCTGCAGTCACAGGGGACCAGACTAGGAGCAATGGCAGGGAAACTGAGGCTGGAGATAAGGAGGAACTTTCTGATCATGATGGGGGTCCAGCAAAGGAACAGGCTTCCTAGAGGGGAGGGGAATTTCCATCCTTGGATGTTTCCAAGAGCAGATTGGATCCAGGTTGTCTGGGGTGGTTTAGTCAGGGCTGATCCTGCCCTGCGCAGGGTTCTGGATGAGAGGTGACTTCCTGAGCTCCCTTCCAGTCCCCAACTTCCCTCTGATCATATGATCCTAGGCTTATGGATTTGCTTGCCTGGAGACCAGCAGGGCCTTGAGTCAGACCTCAGGAAGGGTCCTCTGCTCCCAGACCCTTGTCCATCCTCCCTCCCAACTCCACTGCCTAAAGAGATCATCAGCAAACACCTTCATTTCTCTCCCATTGCCTGGTCCATCAAGGCCTACAGCGCTCCTGAGATACCAGGGACTCTTCCACTTGTCCCACATGCCAACCACCCACTGTTGAGCACTTGTAGAAGGATTCTGGCTAGTGCTCATAGCCATCAGCTTCACTGGGCAGCTGAGAACATGGCATGAGCTGGCAACAGGTGCTGGAGACCTCTGCTCCCAGCTCTGCCATGCCAGGGGCCAATGGAGGTCTCGCAATGTTGTGAAGAGCAAGACCAATGAAGCCAGGGTGTAAGGAAAGGGGGTGAACAGGGCCAGACACAAGGGCCAGTTCAAGGGTAAGTGGCCCCCTAGGCAAACTGTGTACCTCGTTGCCCCCATTTCCAATATAGAGGAAAATAAAAAGTCTAGAATGAACTTTTACAGGAATTCTAGCTGTGATGATGGTCAATTGTACTGATCTTTCCCCTGAGATCTTTTCAGAGGTCTTTCTCCTCTTACCGAACCAAAGGTTTTAGACCAAGGTGGAGCTGTAGCCGACCCGGGCTGCTATTTAGAATGATGTTCCTGTTGTTTTGTCCTGCATATAATTTTGGCGCCCCCCAAATTTTGGCACCCTAGGTGACCTCCTACTTTGCCTAATGGCTGAACCAGCCCTCCCAGACACAGGCTCCGAGGAGCTTGAGGGGGACAGTCTCACACTGACCACCACCTACCCCTCTCACCACTGCCCCCCACTACCACATCCCCCACAAACCCCCTGTGCCAGAGAGAGTCCCACTGCAGTCACCAGGGCTCAGAGAGGCACAGCCAAGCACCAGGGGTGAGAGGTGCAGCTGTTTCAGCCACCAGCAATAGGCCATGTCCCCGCTACCCCAGCCTGTCCACCCACCTGCCTGACTGGCACTTACCACATTAGCAGCAAGCACTCAGCTCCGACAGCCCCAGCACCACGGCATCTCCTGGTGCGCGGAAAGGGCTCTGTGGTTGCTAGCACTACACCGGGCACGGTGCTCACCGGGCCTGAGTCATCTCCGGAGTGCCTGCCCCCCTCCAGGCCTGAGGGTACGTGTGTGTGCGTGCACGTGTGATTAACTCTTTCATTACCGGAACTGCCCGGGCTTTTTGGGGCTGTCGTAACGGCAGCTTGCTGAATGAGTGTGCTGGACTTCCCCACTGCCACGGGAGGGCGCAGGGGGGGTGCATTTGTGTGTGTGACAATGCCTGAGGGCTGTGATGAACGCCTGAGTTGTGTGTGTGAGCTGAGGGGCAGAGGAGGACGCCTGGAGGTGTGCCCTTGTGTGTGCTTCTGCAGGTGTGCACACTGGATATCAGGGGATGTGTATATCAGATGCCTCTGTGTGCGCGCGTGTTGGATGCCTGGGTGGGGAGGGTTTGTGTGTTCCAGATGCCTGAGGGTGTGTGTGTTCACATGCATGTGTCCTGGACACCTGGATTCTGTCTGTGTGTGTGCGTGCACGTGTGACTTGAGCGCATGGGTTCTCTGTGTGTATGCATGTGCATGTGTGTGTCCTGGATGCCTGAGTTCTCTACGTGTGTGCATATGCGTGTCCTGGACACCTGGGTTCCACATGTGTACATGCGTATGTGTCCTGGATGCTGGGCTCTGTGCATGTGCACATGCACATGTGTATCCTGGGCACCTGGGTTCCCTGTCTGTGTGCGTGCAGACATACCCCAGACACCTGGGGGGGCGGGGTGTACTGGGGTGCGCACGTAGAGCACTCAGTGGTTGAAGAGTGCACTGGGATGCATGGGCAAATAGATAAACAGTATGAGGATAAATAAACGCGAGAGAGAGAGGGAGAGAAAGAAACACAATTTGTAAAAGAAGCGGGAAAAGAGAAAAGCGCGGGCCTGGAGCGGGACGGAGCATGCGCATAAGCCTGCCCCGTTGCCAGAACTGCGCCCCCCCCGCCGGCACTTGTGCAGCTAGCGCCGAGCTCCGCCCCGAACTGCTCTCCTCCGCGGGAAGGACCCGAAGGCCCTGGCAGCACTTTGGCTTCACCGGTGACGGTGAGCATGCGCAGCCTGCCTCCTCAATAAGAGTACTACATATACCCGAAGCCTGCCACACCCTCCCCGTCTTGTGCGGTACTAAGCATGCGTACAGCCTGGTCCAGCCTGTCGCCAAGCGGCGCAGAACATTCAAGTGCTCTGTGGAGCACACGGTTCGAGACCCACTCCGGCGGGCTAGCCTGGACTCCTGGGCCCTTTTTTTTGGGAAATGGAGCGGCACCTGGTGGGTTGGAACAAAGCCCAGGAACGGAGACGCCCAGGTTCCCTTCCTAACTGCAGCGGGCACAGTATGGGGAGCAGTTTGGCAGCCAGTCTCTAGGATCCCCCCAGGCCAGCGCAGGGCACATGGGGGGCGGGTTCTGGTGTAGCGTGGGGGATGGGGCAGAAATAGCTAGGTATGGATCTATGTGGGGAGGGGAACCTGGAAAGAAAGAGATTAAGTTTTGCGGGGGGGTCCTAGATCCCAGAGGTTGGGGGGGGGCACCCACGACCAGCCAGGTCAGTCACAGCCCGTTTGCCACTTAGGCCCTTGGGGGGGGGGTGTGCAAAGACCTCCCTCACACACTAAATCCCAGCCCCTGTGGGTAAAAACTGTAGCCACGTGGCAGGATTAGTTCCCCCGGATTTTAATTCAGGGTAAAGAGCAGACACAGGGGGTCAGTTAGGACAGATCCGGCCACAGGGTGGCAGGGGCCAGGGGAACTAGAGGACATCAACCAACAGGGCTCATGGGGTATGAAACTGCGGGGACATCTTCAATCCAGATTCAATGCAGTTTAATAAATTTACAGGCCTGGTGAGCTGTTTTCAACCTGCCTAGAAAGGGCCAGAAGCAGCCCTGGAAAAAATCACGTACTGACTCATGAACAGTGGGCTGGTCAGTCCTCCCAACATCCCACAATGCATCACTCCTCACTCCCATTGCCCAACATTGCTCCAGCACACAGCCAGAACTACACTACCCACCCTCTACCCCTTCCAGGGTATCCCAGCTATGTCCCCACTCCCTCTGGACTGTGCCTCCCACCCCCACTCCTGCACCCACCAGCCCAAGGTCCCCAGCCTACCCAATGCTGTACCATCAGGCCTGGGGTGCAGGGGCTGCACACATGTGCACATGCACACATGGGGGGGTCCCAGAAGTCAGAGCTCCATGCCCTGTCCTGGGGCAGGCTGAGCCTTGGCTGACATCATCAGTGCTCCTCATGAGATCATTCATCCCTGACCTTTGACCCCCCATAATCCACAGATAGGCAGCTATCTGCCTCCCTTCCCCAGGCACTGGACAAACTGGCCTGTGTCTCCACCACTGCTGACTGCCACGACCCTGGTCACATCGCCCTGACCCTGCAGGGAAGGGAACTGCCCACAATCTCCCCCTAGCATAACCATGGGGCAATACAGCCTTCATACCCCAGTGGGGGGGGTGAATGATTCCCCCCCCCCC
>NW_017729020.1:5428277-5429475 GCF_001723915.1 Gavialis gangeticus
CCCCCCCCCCCGCTTGCCCCTAGCCAGGCCCCATTCCACTGCCCCGCCTCGCCGGGGCCTATGCACTTCTGTGTCACCTGCAACTGACTCATCCCCTTCCGGCCACGCCTCCCTGCCCTATAAATACCCCCAGGGCCCAGGGCAGCTGGGCCAGGAGCATGGAGGACTCAGGAGCTGCTACAGGGCTGCTGCCATTTGCCACAGGTAGGCTCCCAGGCATGGCACTGGGGAGCAATTGCTCCACCCCCCCCCAGCTATGCCTGCCCCATGCAGGGCCAGGGAAAGGGGGTGCCCAACAGGCTGATTCCCGGCAAGCTTTAGGGGGAAGCATTTGTGGCTGGGGAGGGAATTGCGCCAGCGATTGCAACATGGGGCAGCTGGAAATTCTCAGTCAAGCCTATGGGGAAGTATAAAGTAGGCCGAGCTAGGCATCAGAGGAAGCACCAGGGTGGACATGGTGGGGGTCTCAGCACTGCTTCTTGCCCTCCTGTGCGCAGGGGCTCCAGGCTCCCAGTCGTGTGAGCTGCCCATGCCCCAGACCAAGGTCTTCCGGTACCGGTAAGTGCAGGTTCTCTCCCCCCTGCCCCCAGTGCTGTGGCCAGGTGAGGGGCTGGGGGGTAGGGGAAGGGGTGGTATGTGCCACCTGCAGCCTCAGGACCCACTTGTAATGCATGGGGACTGGCTTGGGGTTCACAAGGGTACACTTGGGGCTTAGCAGGGACCAGCTTGTAATTCCAGAGGATCCACCTTTGATTCGCAAGCACCAGCTTGTGCTTCATGAAGATCTGCTCTGGTTCATGGGAACCAGCTTGTCATTCACAAGGATACGCTCATGGTTCATGAGGGCCCACTCGCAATTCACAGGCACCAGCATGTCATTGATAAGGACCCATTCTGGCTCCTGGGGCCTGGCTTGGTCATTCCCCAGGACCCACTCATGGTTCATGAGGACTGGTTCAAGACCCCACTCATGAAACCCATTGCATAAGGCTGCGTGCCCCTGCCTTCCCCTAGTGCATTTCTGCCCCATACCTGTGCATGGCAGATGCCTACCCATCACTGGTGAAGGGGGGCTGTGCTGGGCACCCCTCGCGCACCTGAGAGTGGGAAGGGAGTCAGCTCAATGCCTGCCCGACTGAGTTTAACCCCTTCCTCCCTCCCCTCCCCCCACCTTGGCCTTCCTAACAGCTCGCCTACA
>NW_017729020.1:5430064-5431983 GCF_001723915.1 Gavialis gangeticus
CCCAGATCCCCGCCAATACCCCTCCGGGCCCTGCAGCCCCTGGACTCAGGGGCAAGCTGGGCCCTTGGGGAGGCCTGGGCGTTCTCATGCTCCTCTCTGCCCCCCAGAGAAGATCTACTGGGTGCCCAGCCGAGGCTTCAAGCAGAATAAGTTGCCCATCGTGCTGGGCATCCAGAGCGGCACACGCTGCCTGGCCTGCAGCAGCACAACCCAGCCTGAGCTGGTGCTGGAGGTGAGCCTCACCCCCCCCCATAATCCCCTGCTCCCCAGATATCCCCTACCCTGTCCCCTATCTCTCTCAACTGCCCCCTGCCCACCAGGGCCTCCCCCAGCTCCAGAGGGATTGGGGGGTGAGATGCAGGACACGTAGCCATGGAGTTTCACTAAGATGTGACCATGACATCAGAGGGGGGAGGTAGGGGTCAGTTGCGGGGCATTCACTCTGGAACCCAATGACTGGGGTGATTGCCCAGGGAGCCATGATGCCTAATCCAGCCTGCAGGGGGGCAGGCAAGGGGGTGGGGAGTGATTGGAGCCAGTGCCTGGAGTTGTACAGGGTCTGGAGAGACCCCAGCCCTCACACTTTTTACCCTCCAACTGGCAGGATGTAAACATCACAGCAGCAGCAGCGCAGGCAGGGCAGGCAGAGCCCCGCTGGACCTTCTTCCGCTCCTACCAGGATGGTGCCTGGCGCTTTGAGGCAGCTGCATGGCCTGGCTGGTTCCTCAGCACCGCAGCCCAGCCTGGGCAGCCTCTGGCACTTGCTCAGCCCCCGGACCCAGCCCGCGTCCTTGACTTCTACTTTCAGGGCTGCTGAGAGCCTCACCCAGCATCCACGGCCATTGTTATGTTCCAGAGTGAACACCCCGAGACTAAGGAGCCCAGAGGCAGTGGGGGTGGAGAACCCCATTCAACATCCCCAGCCAGTATTAGGTTCCAGAGTGAACACACAAGACTGAGGAGCCCAGTGGTGGTGAAGGTGGAGACTCCACGACCTCTCATGGGAGCCCCATCCATCACTGCCACCCTAGTCATTAGGTTCCGGAGTGAACACCCCAACAAGACTACGGTACCCAGAAGCCATGGGAACAGCCAGCGCAATCCATTGCCCCGCTTCCCTCATTAGGGTTCAGAGTGAGCCCTCAACCCTAAGTCACCCAGACACTGTCGGGCTGGACAGTTCCATCCATTCCCGAACCCTGTCCTTGGGTTCCAGAGTGAACAACCCACCAAGACCAAGGAGCCCAGACAACAG
This sequence comes from Gavialis gangeticus, assembly GCF_001723915.1. Lineage (NCBI taxonomy): Eukaryota > Metazoa > Chordata > Crocodylia > Gavialidae > Gavialis > Gavialis gangeticus. The sequence goes on from NW_017729020.1 coordinate 5,431,320, forward strand.
AGGTGGGCAGCCTTCACACAGTGCTTGTTACATCATTAGGTTCCAGAGTTAGCACCACCAGACTGCAGTGAGTGTTGACGACTCCAGCCTGACCCACTGCCCTCCATACCCATCATTAGATTCCAGAGTGGACACACCCAGCAACTGGGAAGCCAAGCACTGCAGAGCTGGGTGGCCTTCTCCCATTGCCCCCACCCATCATTAGGGCCCAGAGAGAATGCTCCCCATCAGTGCATCCCCATTCTCCCCATGTACATAGCCCCCCCACAAGCCTGCACAATCACCCTCTGAATAAACCTTTTTGTCCTGAGCTGTGGCTGAGACTCCTGTTTGTGGAGGATGGAAGAGCCAGACTCCTGGGTTCTGTCCTCAGGCACATTACAGATCAACCCCGTGACACTGCCTTGCCCCATCTGCGTGCCGCAGTTTCCCCTGCCCCTCTTGGCTGACCTGGCTGGGGGAACTGAGGCATCCAAAGGGCCCAGGGCATGTGATGTGGATTTGGAAGGGGGTGGGGGGGATGGGGACAGGATTGGGGGGGCCGAGAAACAAAGGCCTGGGGGGTTTCCGGTCCTGGCCACCAGGGGGCAGCACACCCACCCACCAGGGAACTGTTAGGGGAAGCTCACAGTATTGCTCCCCTGCCCCCACCCAGGATCCCATC
>NW_017729020.1:5432237-5436219 GCF_001723915.1 Gavialis gangeticus
CCCTCTGCCACCCCCCCGCCCCCAGGCTTACAGGAAAGGTCCGGGTGGCAACTCCCCGGGTCACCCTGATGCAACATACAGGCCTGGTTCGTGACACCAAGGTTGGGGAACCATCAAGACCTGGAGAATCTGTAGTGCCTGGAGCCCTCCAATCACAGCCTGGGGGCCTGTACAGGCTTCTGGGGGCCACAGCAGCCCCCCAAGCTAACTGGGGGGAGCATCTGACTGCTTCTGGCCTACCTGGCAATGTTCAGGAACCTACTGATGACAAGTGCCAGAACAACGGCTCTGGGCTTTCTCTGGCTACTCGGAGCCAGCCCTGCCCTCAGCCAGGCCCAGACACGACCAGGGCCCTAGGACTGGGGAGGGTGCAGGGGATGCTACGTGACTCCTCCCATCCCAGGCAGGTCTGGGCATGGCAGGGAGGGGTGAGGCCCTGCTCTGTGCCAGGCCCTGTTGTGTATGGCAGGGGAAGAAACCTGTATACTCAGAATGGGGGGGGCAGTGGCAGGGGGTGTGGGTCAGGAATGAGGGGCCTTAGCATGGTGGCGGGGTGCAGGGGGCTGCAGGTCAAGAGTGAGGGGCACCAGCAGGCCGGGGTGGGGTGGTGGACAGGAGGCTGTGACATGATTCCCACCCCCATAACCTTGTGTGCCTCAGTTTACCTGTTCCCTGTAGCTCCAGTCTGGACACCTTTCTCCTCCCCACCAAGGGACTCTGGGGAAGCGGCCCCCCTGGTGAGAGGGGATGGGTCCAGATGATGCCCCGCCCCCTGCATTAGCTGTCAAAAAAAAAGCCAATGTTATTTGGTAAGTGTAGTGTAGTGTATCCACAGCCCTGGTCCCTGTGCCTCGATTTTCCCATAGAGGCACTGCCCACCCCACCAGGCAAAGAACCCAGGACTCAGGGCTCCTGTTCACTCCCCTGCAAGGGCACGGGCGAATCAGGCCCAGGATCGGGGCCAGGATCAGGGCGGGGAAGCCGGGGCAGAGGTCGGGAGGGCGGGCACAGTGAGGCGCCAGCACCGCCTTGGTAAGCAGCCTGGACTCCTCAGTCCCTTCCTTGGTGGGGTTGGAAAGGAGCTGGGACTCCTGGGTTCTCTGCTTTGGGGAGGCGAGGAGGAGCCCGGACTCCTCAGTTCTTTCCTGGGGGGAGGAGGATGAGGAAGAGCCCCGACTCCTGGCTTATTTGCTGGGGGGAGGAGGATGGGGAAGAGCCCCGACTCCTGGCTTATTTGCTGGGGGGAGGAGGATGGGGAAGAGCCCCGACTCCTGGCTTATTTGCTGGGGGGAGGAGGATGGGGAAGAGCCCCGACTCCTGGCTTATTTGCTGGGGGGAGGAGGATGGGGAAGAGCCCCGACTCCTGGCTTATTTGCTGGGGGGAGGAGGATGGGGAAGAGCCCCGACTCCTGGCTTATTTGCTGGGGGGAGGAGGATGGGGAAGAGCCCCGACTCCTGGCTTATTTGCTGGGGGGAGGAGGATGGGGAAGAGCCCCGACTCCTGGCTTATTTGCTGGGGGGAGGAGGATGGGGAAGAGCCCCGACTCCTGGCTTATTTGCTGGGGGGAGGAGGATGGGGAAGAGCCCCGACTCCTGGCTTATTTGCTGGGGGGAGGAGGATGGGGAAGAGCCCCGACTCCTGGCTTATTTGCTGGGGGGAGGAGGATGGGGAAGAGCCCCGACTCCTGGCTTATTTGCTGGGGGGAGGAGGATGGGGAAGAGCCCCGACTCCTGGCTTATTTGCTGGGGGGAGGAGGATGGGGAAGAGCCCCGACTCCTGGCTTATTTGCTGGGGGGAGGAGGATGGGGAAGAGCCCGGGCTCCTGGGTTCTTTGCTGGGGGGAGGGAAAAGAGCCTGGACTCCCGGACACACAGAACCCAGACATCCACTACACACACGTGCACACATATGCATGCATACACACACACACAAAATCCAGCATCCAGGACATACACATACACACAGAACCCAGGTGTCCGGGACACACACACATACACACACACACACATGTGCGCGCACACACACGCACACACAGAGGCCCAGAACTTCCTCTCGCCCAGAGATATAAATACCCCAGGACATGCGCACACGGACAGACGCGCAGCACCTGACTCCCCTCCCTCCCCACAACCGGCCTGGACGGACACACGGATGAGGCCAGACTATCCTGGCCCAGACGCCTTGCACCTAGGTAGGTACACTCACTCGCACATGCCAGAGACAGACACACAAACAGACATCCGCCCCTACCCACAGCGGGAACTGAAATACACCCCCCACAAGACACCTTTGGCAGACAGACAGACAGACAGACAAGACAGGCTACCTCAGTGGACACACACCCAACCTTGGATGGACAGATGGACACAGGCCAACACACACATGAGCAGGGAACCCAGACATCCAGGACACACACACAGGGGGAAACTGAGGCACGGACTGCGCTGCAGCTGGTGGGGAATACCAGCCCTGTTGCCTCAGCATGGGACCCGCCCCCGATTTAACCTCATGGTCTCTGCTTTGCAGGCCCCATGGAGCTGCCCCACAGCCCCGTTGTGGCCTAGCCGGCCCCATGGGGGATGCCCCAAGTGGGCCAGGAATGGGGGGATCTCCTCACCCGGCCCTCACGGCCGAGGCCCTGCTACAGGCCAGCCTGGCCCAGGCCCAGTTCTGTGTGCTGGACCTCCAGAACGCCATGGAGGTATCCCAGCAGCCCCTGCACCTGGGCCCCCCAGCCAGCATGGAAGAGGAAGATGAGGCGGAAGAGGAGGATGAGGATGAGAATAAGGAGGAGGAAGGCAGCTCGGGCATGGAGGAGCAGGAGGAGGAGGAGCTGGAGCAGCTCTTCCACACCAACCCACTCTTCCACGCACCCCACATGGGTACCAGCCCCAGCCAACAGGCAGGGTGGGGAGTGCCCGCCTACCGCCCTCACCCCCCAGAGGACCCAGCGCAGGGCCTGGCAGACGCCCCACAAGTGGGTGGGGCATGGGGGCAAGGGGAGGAGCTCCCAGCAGGACCCCCCAAGGATTCTGTGCAGGTCAGTCCCACACACCTGGGTTCTGTGGGTTTGTGTGCGTCTGAGGGTGCATGTCCCCCGAGTGCTTGGCACCTGCCCTCCAGAGCTGTAACTGCTCCCCCAAGTCAGTAACTACTCCCTGGGAGCTAAGAATTGCTCCCCCCCAGCCCAGAACTGCCCCCTGCCATTGCTTTCCAGGAGCTGCAGGTGGACGCCAGCCCTGGGACCCCCACAGGCCACAGGGAGGCAGGTGAGTGCCAGGGTGGGGATCCCTGGGGAAAATGAGGCACCAGCCACCTGCCCTTCAACCCCCAGGGGTGCCCAAGGCCCCCTGCCCACCTCATCTGAGGCAAAGCTGGGATGAAAATGCCCAGACCTGGAACTGCCCAAGGAGGTAAAATTAACCAGGGGTGGGGGATGGGGAGGAACTGCCCAAGGGGGGTTGAAACTGACTGGGGAGGGGTGTGAAACTAAGCAAGGGGATGTGAATCTGATGTGCCCCCAACCCCAGGCCTCCCAGACCCACAGGCTGCGCGGCTGATAAACCCCTCCAGGCTCTGGGGGGTGCTGGCCCCACAGATGGAGCAGCCCCCCAGCTCCCCAGCACCTGGCCTGCCCTCCGGCGCGGCCCCCAGTACGGCACAGGAGGGGAGCGCGCAGCCGCAGGTGGCAGGAAGCCGACAGGGGGAAGTGGCAGCACCAGGCCCCAGCGCACCGGCAGCCATGGAGGAGGCTGAGGAGCCCCCACCAGATCCTCCAGCACAGCCCCCCATGGAGAAAGAGGACAAGGAAGAGGAGATGGAAGATGGGGGGCAGCTCAGCTTTTCTGCTCCCACCACGGGGTAAGTTCGACAGCCCCTGCTCCTTACCTCGTGGCCACGGTAGGGAGGTCCATCTGTCTGTCCATCCGTTTATGCACCTGTCAGTCTGTCCAGCCTCCGAGGGGCTGCGGGGGGGGAGGG
>NW_017729020.1:5436296-5437082 GCF_001723915.1 Gavialis gangeticus
ACAGCCCCCTGACACCCCCCACTTCTGCTGGTGCCCTTCACTCCTGACCTGCAACCCTACTCCCCCACCCCACCTCCCCATGCCCATCACTCCCAAACTACAGACCCCTGCCACCCTTGATCCTGCTGGTGCCCCTCCCTCCTGATTTGCAGACCCCTGCCCTCTCCAACCCTGCCAATGCCCCTCACTCCTGACCTGCAGCCCCCTGGCTCTAAGGGACTGGAAAGGGAGAGGCTCCCTGTGCCCCGCAATAGTAGTAGTAGCAGGACTGTTGCTCCCTAGGGGTACCACGGTGGCCAACGGGGAGGCACTGGGAATGACAGAGGCACGGGCGGCAGCAAGGAGCCTGGCGGCTCGGCTCTATCACCTGGATGGCTTCAAGAGGTCCCAGGTGGCCTCATACCTGCGGAAGAAGTAAGGACCCTCCCCCCCACGAAACCTGCCCCCTCAGCTGTGACTGCCCCCCTGGGGGCTGGGAGCTGCCCCCTACCAGCCAGAAATCACCCTCCTGGAGGGCTGGGAACTGCCCCCCCATCTGGGAACTTCCTCCCCAGCCACAACTGCTCCCCGGGGCAACTTAGAATTGTCCCCACAACCGAGAACTGCGCCCCGGGGAGCCGGGAGCTGCCCCTAGCCCCACGATACCCCTTGCTGTTTGCCATAGCACCGCGTTCAGCCAGGCCGTGGCCGAGGAGTACGTGGCCTTTTTCCACTTCTCAGGGCAGAGCCTGGACCAGGCGCTCAGGTAGGCACTGGCTCATCCCCCCCCCCCCCCCCCCCGGGGGG
>NW_017729020.1:5437100-5439016 GCF_001723915.1 Gavialis gangeticus
CCCCCCCCCCCCCCCCCCCAGCCAGGGGGGCAGGGCTAGGTGGTGGGGGCGGGGGAAGCTGCTTGGGATCCCCGAGTGGGGGAACAGGGGGACGAGGGGGTCTGGAGGTCATCCCATGTCTAACCCCACAGGACATTCCTCAGCGCCTTTGTGCTGACAGGCGAGACACAGGAGCGGGAACGAATCCTGCGGCATTTCTCCAGCCACTTCCACCAGGCCAACCCCCATGCCTTCCCCTCGCCAGGTACCCCTCTGTCCTCTTGGGGCCCCTCACTCCTGACCCGCAGCCCCCTACCCGCTAAGCCCTGCTGGTGCCCCTCACTCTCAACCCACTGCCCCTGCCTCCCTGCTTAGCCTCCCTGGTGCCCCTCACCCCAACCTGCAGCCCCTGATGCCCCCCACCCTGCTTGTGCCCCTCACTCCTGACCAGCAGTGGGGAAGGAGAAGAAGGCTCCCCCCACCACTACCCTTGCTGGATCCCCCCCTGTGCCCCCAGATGCTGTGCACACGCTGACCTGCGCTCTCATGCTGCTCAACACGGACCTCCATGGACCGGTAAGGGCGGGAGATGGGTTCTGGGGAGGGGGGCCTGGAAGCTGCTGCAGGGAAGAGGACGTCTCATGCAGCCACTGGGCAGCTCCCCAAACCCATGGGTGGGAACCAAGGACCAAGATCCCCTTGCACCCACCTGCTCCCCCAGCCCTGCTGGTGCCCCTCACTCCTGACCCACAACCCTCTGCCCCCAGCTCTTCCAGTGCCCCTCAGCCCTGACCTGCAGCCCCTGCCCCCAGCCCTGCCAATGTCCCTCAGTCTTGATCTGGAGCTCCTGCCCCGCTGATGCCCCTCACCCTTGACCTGCAGCCCCCCCGTTCCTCTGGCAGCCAGCCCCCCACCAAGCATAGGCCCCAGGGTGGAGGGGAAAAAGTGGGAGGGTGGCTCCCCCCGACACAACACACTCACCAATGTTGTGTCCCATGTGTGTCACCCCCTTGCGGTGACTGCAGAACCTGGGCCGCAGCATGACCTGCAACCAGTTCGTGGCCAACCTGGACGGGCTGATGGACAACAGGCAGAACTTTCCCAAGGAGCAGCTCAAGGTACTGAGTTCCAGGGAGGGCTGGTGTGCAGGATGCAATCCATCCGTGTCTGCCCCCAGCGTGGCTTGGCATGTCCAAGCATGGCCTGGCTTGATGTGTCCTGGCATGGCTTAGTGTGGCTTGGCATATCCCAATGTGGCTTGGCGTGTCCCAGAGTGGCTCAGCATATCCTGATGTGGTGTAGCATGTCCTGACTTGGCTTGGCGTGTTCTGGCGTGGCTTAGTGTGGCTTGACATGCCTCAGCGTGGCTTGACATGTCCCGGTGTGGTTTGACGCGGCCTGCCATGGCCCCCTGACCCGTCACTCTGCCCGCAGGCCCTGTACCACTCCATCCGCAACCAGAAGCTCGAGTGGGCAGTGTAAGTCCATCCCCCCTCCCTCAGTTCAATGGTTCAATCCCTGGCAGCCTAGCTAGAGCAGAGCTAAGGCCACAGACCAGTCCATTCCGGCCAGGGGAGGGGAGTGGTGTCATGCCTTTGCTGGATGGGGGGAGGGGGGAAGGGAGAAACCAAGGCCTGTTCTTCGGTGGACACAGACCAGTCCACTCTCACAGGCGAGGGTGGTAGTGGTCCTTTCCATTCTGACCCAAGGGTTGGTTGGATCCTCGGCCGGCCTGTTCCATTCTAAGCAAAAGCGTGGGGGCGGGGCTCACGGCCTGCTCCATTCTCAAGATAGGGGGGCACGGTGGACCCTTCTATTCTACCTAGAACCCCAACGTTTTCCACTCTTACTGGGGGCGGGGGATCAGAGTCCCGCCCACTTTGACCCTGGGCATGGTAGGTGAGGTGATGGCCTGTTCCATTGTATGGGGGGGGGGG
>NW_017729020.1:5440394-5440899 GCF_001723915.1 Gavialis gangeticus
CAGGCCTTGGCCATGCTCATATGCTACACAGTCCTATGTGCAGGCCTTGGCCACAGCCCATAGGCCTTAAAGCCATGCCCACAGGCTTTGGCTAGGCCGAGATCCCACAAAGCCACACACCCTGTGGCCTTGACACCTGAGACTGGCCACACCCCAGGCATGCAGACTTCCCACCTTGTCCTGGAGACCTCTCCACAGCTCACAGGCAGCTACACCAGGGTAGGCCTTCCCGCAGCGTGGGCTTGAGCCATGGCCTTTCCTTTGCAGCACCGTGGGGCAGGCGGGGCTGGAAAACCTTCTATACCATCCTCAAGGGCAACCAGCTGTACTTTCTCAAGGTGAGGGGGTGGGGCTTGAGGGGCAGAGTCTGGGGGTGGAGCCTCGGGCAGGAGCCTGGGGTACAGGCAGAACTTTGGGGTGCAAGACTGTGCACATTAGGGGAGAGGTCTTGAGCCTGGAGGCGGGGCATGATGTAGGAGGAGCACTACTGTGGGCATGGAGGCAG
>NW_017729020.1:5445899-5447136 GCF_001723915.1 Gavialis gangeticus
TGGCATGGAGGCAGGGCCTTACATCTGGGGGGGTGGGTCTTGCAGTGGGGGAAGGACTACAGGCCTGGGGGCAGGGCTGTAAGTATGTGGGCATGTGGGCGGAGCCTTGGGGCTGGGGGTTGGGATGAGGGCAGGGCTTGGGGGACAGGGGCGGGGCCTGGGGCTGTGGGGGCAGAGCCTGAGCCCAAGCCCACTGCCTGCAGGCCGAGAATGAGACGGAGGGGCAGGGGGCTGAGGAGCCGCTGGGGGTGCATCACGCCTTAGCTGAGCACGAGAGCCAGTACAGCAAGCGCCCACATGTCTTCCGCCTACAGACGGCCGACTGGCGCATCGTCCTCTTCCAGGCCCCGTAAGTACCTCCAGTGCCCCTCACTCCTGACATGGAGCCCCCCTGCCCAACCGCCTGGTGCCCCTCACTCCTGACCCACAGCCCCCTGACCCCCACCCTCCACTCACCCCACCAGGAGCGCCGAAGAAATGAACTCGTGGGTCGCCCGCATCAACCTGGTGGCAGCAGCGCTCTCAGCTCCCCCCTTCCCAGCGGCCGTGGGCTCCCAGCGCAAGTTTGTGCGGCCCGTGCTGCCCACGGCCCCCAGCCGTGGCTCGCTGGTGAGACTCACCCCTCCAAGACCTGGGAATTGCCTACTGGCAGTGGGCAGGGTCTGCATGGCAGTGGGAAGGGCCTGAGGCTGGAAGGGGGCAGGGCCTGGGCAGGGGTGGGCAAGGCTTTGGCTGGCAAGGGAGGAGCCTGGTTTGGGTGCGAGCATGGCCTGGGCTGCAGTGGGTGGAGGCTCAGCTGTAGCCAACCTTTCTTGGGGCAGGTGTGGGAAAGGCTTTGGCTGTAGTGGGCAGGGCCTGGGCTGCAGTGGGCGGGGCTTAGAACAGATGTGGCTGTGGCTTGGTCTACAGTGGTCGGGGCCTGGTGCACACATGGGTAGGCCTGGGGACCTGTTCCCCCAACACACAACCGCCCTCCTTTCCTGCTCCCCGCCAGGAGGAGCAGCTGCGGGCCCACGAGGCATGGCTGGCCCAGGCTGTGGCTGAGCTTGGCGAGCTGCAACGGAGTCTGCCCGAGCCGCGGAGCCGGAGCAGGGGCCTGGATGACTACCGGCTGCGCAAGGACTACCTGCTGTATGAGGTGACCCCCTGACTCCCAGGGCAGGCACTAGGTGGCGTTCTGCCCAAGCTTGGGTGGGGGCAAAGGGGTGGATCTATCCCATAAGCAAAGCCCCGGGAG
>NW_017729020.1:5452136-5452649 GCF_001723915.1 Gavialis gangeticus
TGGCTCGTTCCGTTGTGTGGAGGGGAGGCTGGGCCATACCATTCTGACCCTAGGGCAGGGGGAGGTGGAAGCCGGTCCCACTCTGTGCAGGGTCCGTGGGCATGGGCCATACCATTCTGAGCCTGTCTGGGGCAGGGGGAGGTGATGACCTGTTCCATTGTGCTTGTGGAGGGAGGCTGGGCCATACCATTCTGACCCTGGAGGGGAGTAGATGATGGCATGTTTCATCTTGTCAGGGGGGAAGCATGGTCCATACTACTGTAGTGGTGGGGGAGGTAACATGAACGCTGTGTCCCCACAGAGATGAGGAGGAGCCGGAGGGTGCTGGGGGGCTGAACCCCGAGCACAGCGATGCCCTTGCCAGCCCGGTGCCTGCCCCTGATGCCCCCACCTACTGCCAGGGGCTGCTGGCCCGCAAGCTGCATGCTGAGGCTGATGGCCGGAGGAGTGAGTCCCCCCTGCCACACTCCTGCTGTGGCCAGGCCCATGCTGTGGGGCCCCACCTACCCCCCC
>NW_017729020.1:5453471-5455488 GCF_001723915.1 Gavialis gangeticus
GGGCAGGGTCTGCATGGCAGTGGGAAGGGCCTGAGGCTGGAAGGGGGCAGGGCCTGGGCAGGGGTGGGCAAGGCTTTGGCTGGCAAGGGAGGAGCCTGGTTTGGGTGCGAGCATGGCCTGGGCTGCAGTGGGTGGAGGCTCAGCTGTAGCCAACCTTTCTTGGGGCAGGTGTGGGAAAGGCTTTGGCTGTAGTGGGCAGGGCCTGGGCTGCAGTGGGCGGGGCTTAGAACAGATGTGGCTGTGGCTTGGTCTACAGTGGTCGGGGCCTGGTGCACACATGGGTAGGCCTGGGGACCTGTTCCCCCAACACACAACCGCCCTCCTTTCCTGCTCCCCGCCAGGAGGAGCAGCTGCGGGCCCACGAGGCATGGCTGGCCCAGGCTGTGGCTGAGCTTGGCGAGCTGCAACGGAGTCTGCCCGAGCCGCGGAGCCGGAGCAGGGGCCTGGATGACTACCGGCTGCGCAAGGACTACCTGCTGTATGAGGTGACCCCCTGACTCCCAGGGCAGGCACTAGGTGGCGTTCTGCCCAAGCTTGGGTGGGGGCAAAGGGGTGGATCTATCCCATAAGCAAAGCCCCGGGAGGGGGTACCTGGCAATTGCCCTGGAGCAATCTGGGGGACAGTTTTCAGCCTCGGGTCAGATTGGATGTGGGGGGGACTTGGGATATTTGCAGGGGGGGTGTGAGGGGTCATGGGTCACACATAAGGGCAGGAGGGGAGTGCCTAGGAAATTTTTATCTGGGGGGGAGAAGGGGTCCCAGGTCAGGGGTGCAGTCAGGAGGGATATGCCTGGGACTTTTGAGGGTGAGAGGTTAGAGGTCAGATGCCCACACGTTCACCACCAGCCAGTGTTGGGAAGGGTAGTGGACAAGGGGTGCTGGGAGCCTGATTAGGCCCAGACAGCCCCAGGTGGGGGTATTTCCCCACCCAAAGGGCCTCAGGGACTTGAACTGAGCCACTAGGGGGCCTCTTGGGATATCAAGGAGTATCAGGGGACATCGGGCAGTACCAGGGGGCTATGAGAAGGTACCAGGGAGTATTGGGGGCACTGGGGGTCCCCCGCTCAGCCTGGCCCTCACCCCCACCGTTCCCCCTACAGCGGCGCCGGCTGGAGACCTACGTGCGGGTGCTGGAGGCGCGGCTGGAAGGGGGTGCAGTGGGGCCCGGGGGCTGGGAGGACTGGTTGGAGCCCCCCCCACCCCCTGCTGAGCTGCCTCGGGCCCAGTCCAGCCCCTCACTCGCCCGCCCCACCCCTGCCTCTGCCAAGGTCAAGCGCAACGTGTCCGAACGCCGCACCATTCGCCGGGTCATCGTCCCCCGGCGCCCCCGTCCCCCACTCTGACCTCTCTCCCGGACCCTCAGGGACTCCCCAGAACTCCCTGGGACTCTCCATGACCCTCAGGGATCCCCCAAGACCCACTGGGACACTGCAGGACCCTCCAGACCCCTCTGGGACCCCCCAGGATCCACTGGGACACCACAGGAACCCTTGAGACCTCCAGGGACTTCCTACAGAGCCCCCGGGGCCAACTAGACGCCCCCAGAACCCACTGGGACATCCCAGACCCCCAGGGACTATTTAGGACCCTTTGGGACATCCTCCATAGACCTCCTGGGGCCCCCCTGCAGAACCTCTGGGGACATCAGCCAGAGACCTCCCCAGGATGCCTTGAGATGAACCAGGACCCTCTGGGACCACCCAGACTCGCAGAAACCCCTGCTGAGCCTCCCAGGAGCCCCCAGGGCCCAGTAGAACCCCGCAGGACCCTTCCAGAACTCACTGGAACCAAGCAGGGACCCTCCCAGATCCCCCTGATATCCCCCAGACCTTCAGGGATCCCTCAGGACCTCTGCACAACCCCTCTAAATCCCCAGGGACTCCCAGAACCCTCTTGGACATCCCAGAGACCTCTGGGCCCCCCACAGAGCCTCCTGGGACCTCACAGACCCCCAAAGACCCCCAGGACCTTTTGGGATCAATTAGGACTTCCAGTAGACTCATGGATTAAAAGACAG
>NW_017729020.1:5455568-5458213 GCF_001723915.1 Gavialis gangeticus
GCTCCACACCCTGTTGCCCAGGCTGCAAACTCAGATTCCCCCAACAGGGGGCACTAGGTATTGCACCCAGCCCTGGGGTGCCCCCTGACCCCTCCCCTTTGGCTTCCTGACCTCAGAGACTATTGCAGGGGGTGGGGGGTCAACCCCTCTCCACCCCCACCCCCACCCCCACTCCCAGTGCAATAAACCAGTGCGATAGATGGACCTGTGCCCAGGCTGCTGCGGGTTGGGGGGAGCAACCTGCAGCCGCCTGATCTGACCCAGGATCCCCCTGTGTTGGGGGAGGGGGCAGTTCAGATCCTGGTGCCTACTGGGTTGGGGGCTGAGGACGCTGGGGGTCCCTGGAAGGTGAGGCAAACCCAAGTGGGCTCCCATGGGCACCCCCCACCCCCAACTCATCCCCTCCCTGGACTGCATTGTCCCTCTGGAGCTGAGCAGAGAACCCAGACATGCAGGACAGAACCCCCTCGCCCTGTGCCTCCAGAGTCACGCCTTTCTCCACCTCCCCAAGCCCCTCCCCTTATTTCATCCAAGCTCCTCCCCTAGTCTGCCCCTCCCTCCAAGCCCCACCCTCAGCACAGGCAGCACAGGCAGGATGGAGGGAAAAAGCCTTTATTGAGCATCCCATACTCTTGGGGGCAGGGCCAGCCAAGCCCCGCCCTGGGACAGAAGGGGGCGGGGCTCCAGCATGGGGTTGGGAGGGGCAGGACACCTGGGTTCGCATCCTCTGTGCCTCAGTTTCCCCTTCTCACCCTGCCACCACAAGGAGAGAACCCAGGTGTCCGGGCTCCCAGCCCTGACGCCGCCAGTCTTCTGGGCCCCCCAGCAGCGCAGCTCCAAGTGCTACAGCTGGTCATAAGCGGTGGCAGGCGGGGGCGCAGGGGCACGGGCAGCTGAGCTGTAGTAGTACGGGGAGCCTGGGAGGGCAGGGGGCTGTTAGAGGAGGGTCAGGGATTTGTACCCCCCACAATTGCTCCAAGGAACCCAGGTGTCTGGGTGCCCCGTCTCTGAGGGTGCAGGATGCCTGAGTTCCCTCCATGGCGGATCTGGGGAAACTGAGGCACTGGGCCAGAGGGTGAGAACGCAAGCATCCAGGCTCCCAGCTCTCACTCCCAGTCCCCCACAGCCCTGCTCCCGCCACCCCAGAGCTGCGAGGGAATCCAGGCGTCCGGGGCACTCACCAAGCAGGCCAGGCCCAGGGAAGCGCCAGGCCTCACTGTAGCTGTAGGGCGGGTGGCTGTAGGCACCAGCGGGGTACTCACTGCCTAGGGGGTGGGACAAGGACCTCAGGGCAAGGGTAGGGCTGTGCACCCCACCCCCGCAGGGGGCAAAGAACCCAGGTGTCCTGGCTCTTCCCCCTCCCCCCCGCAAGGGGCCACTAGCCCCAGAGAGATCCCAGGTGTCCAGGTTCCCACTCCGCTCCCTGCCCAGGGGTGAGCACAGAAACCCAGGTATCCGGGACCCCCTCCCTCACCAAGGCATCCGGGGCCCCCCAGCCCTGCCCCATGGCCCCCTCAGCTGGGAACCCTGGGCTGGGCCCTACCTGCCACCATGGCGGCGATGGCGGGGGCCAAACTGCCCTGGCCGCTGCTGGGCATGGGGGGTGGGTACCCGGGCAGGGTGGGGCCCCCCAGCTCACGCCCTGCAGGGGGACACGGGTTAGATGGGGCAGGGGGCACCCCCAAAAGCCCCCAAACCTCCCCGAACCCCCCAGCCTGGCAGAGGGAAGCACCCATCTGGGACCCCCTGCCTGGGAACAGCCCCCACAGCAAGGATCGACCCCAACAAGTAGGCAGGGATCCACCTGCCTGGGGATCCAGTTGTTTGGGATCCACCTGCCCAGGGCCTCCCACAACCAGGGATCCACCCACCTGAGGATCCAGTGGTTTCTGCCCAGGGATCTACCCCGCCAGGACCCCCACACACAACCAGGAATCCATCCACCTGGGGATCCAATGGCTTGGAATTCACCCACCCAGGATCCATCCACCCAGGGATCCGATTGCTTGGGATGCACCTAAACAAGGAACCCCCTCTCCCACAACCAGGGATCCACCCACTCATGGACCCATTCACTTGGGATCCACCCATCCAGGAATCTAATGACTTGGGAACCACTTGTCCAGTGACCCCATCCCCACAACCAGGGATCCAGCCCACCAGGGATCCCCCACAAGTAAGGACACACCCACCCAGAATCCACCCACCCAGGGAATCAACCAACCCGGAGAATCCATGCATTGGGGATCCACCAACTCAGAGACACACCCACCCAGAGATTCCCCCCTCCTGGAGATCCATCCCCCCCAGGGATCCACCCCCTTATGGATTCCCCACCACCACCACCAGGGATCCACTCACCCAGGGCCCTTCCCTGGGGATTGTGGGGGGCTGTGCTAAGAGGGAGCATCTCTGTAGAAGCGGGGGTGGGGGCATTTGGGGGTACATTCCTTTGGAGTGGATCCCAAGCCTCCCCCCTGCCCATGGGGGCTCACCAGGGCCATAGGTTGGGGGGGCAGCAGCAGGACTGGGGGGGGCACGGCTGTCCTCCAGGGGGCTGCTGAGCAGGGGCAGCGGGTACAGGCCCTGGGGGGTTCAAAAGGAGGTCAAACCCCCCAGTTCCCCCGAGCTTCCTCCCACCCCAC
>NW_017729020.1:5458750-5461686 GCF_001723915.1 Gavialis gangeticus
AGCCCCACCAGCCTCCCAGACCTGCCCCCACACCCTGCAAGCAGCCCCCGTCCCAACCCCCCAGACCTGTCCCTAGCCCCAACCACCCTGTCCCCCCACCCTGTCCCCATGCCTCCTGGACAGGACCAGCCCTCACCTGCTGGGCCTTGGGGTGTGCAGGGCTGGCGTATGGCTCAGGGGCCGGGGGCCGCTGGAAGCCACAGGCTGGGGGCTCTAGAGGAGGTGGCACCAGGGCTTCAGGGCATGGGGGCTTGTGGGGGTTAGTGCCCCCTCCTGGGGGGCCCAGGCCCAGCCTGCAGCCCTCCTCCTCGCCTATGGAGGAACAGGCTATCAGTAACCCCCACGGACCCCTATTCCCCTCAGATCCCCCCACCTAGCCCCAACAGCTCCCCTGGATGCCCCAGATTTGCCCCACCTCTGCCACTGGTCCCCACCCAGTGTCTGCAGTCCCTAAATCTACCCAGCCCCACTGCACCCAGTCCTGCAACCCCCCCCGGCACAAACCTCCCAGGATCCACAGACCTCCAGACTCCCCCAGGACCCCCCAACCCCACTGCCTACAGCCTGCCAGAGCCTACCCCCACCAGGGCCTGCAGCCCGCCAGATCCCCCCAGCCCCTCTCGGAGCCCCAACCTCCCCAGCCCCCTTCCCCAACTGCCCCATACCCCATCCCGGGGGCTCAGGCTTGCGCTGGCTGGGGGTGCTGAGGCCCAGCAGGCCAGTGATGGAGTAGCCAGCATCCGAGGGGGGTGACTCTGGGGGGGTCACGGCCGAGCTGGGAACTGAAGCATATGGTGGGGGGCAGATGCGGCTGAGCCTGGGGTGGAACCAGGCCAAGACCTGCTCCCACAGCAGGGATTGGCCCAGGGGGCTGTCAGTCATCCCCAGGGGAGTGAGCAGGATTGGACTCTTGTGTTGGCCAGAAACTTGGTGCTCTCCCCCTCCCCCCGCCCTCCAACTATCTGGGGCTCTTGTCTTAAAGCCCTGTGGGATACAGACCCCCATACCCACCCCCTCCATTGCCCATGATGTCAGGGGCTGGCTATGTTTCCCAGGATGCCTTGCTATAGCAGTGGGTGGATGCTCATGGGGCACTGGGGAAAGGTGGGGTCCAGCAGGGGTGCCCCATGACCCCACAACCTCCCCGTGACCCCAGAGTCACTCACTGAGGCTGTGGCCAGGACTCAGGGCCTTGGCGATGGTGCAGTTCTCCATGGGGAGGTTGAATGGCTGCTGGACCTTGGTGCGGATGATACTGGAGTGGAGCAAGAAACACAGCAGTTCAGCCAGGCCCAGCACATTCATGTATGTGTGTGCTGGCATCCATGTGTGCACAAACACACATAGGTATATGTGCATGACTATACAGGGGCATGAATATTTGCAGCCCCACACATGTGCTACACATAGGTATGTGCAGGTTTGAATTCATATGCACGTGTGCTACATGCATATTCATACAAGTACATGTGGGGGGAGGTGGGACCAACAGGTGTGTGCTACATACTGGTGTGTGGATGTGTTGCAACCACATGTGCATGTGTATGTGCTACACATGTGCAGATTTCCATGCATGTGTGTATTACAAGCATGTTGGTACTATGTACGGGTGCGTGCCACGTGTGGACACATAATGTAGGGGAGGGATCTTCAACATGTGTACATGTGGGGGTGGGGGCATGTGCAAGGGTGAGGCCTTCATGCACAGACGCCTGTGTGGGTACACACGTCAGGTGTATGCGCATATGCTCAAACGCATACAAGTGTCTACACACACACACAGAGCCTGAGGTCAAGCAGGCACTGCCACTTCATGCACACCTGTGCTTGTGTGACAGTGTGTGCACCAGCACATGTGTGAGGCCCGCCAAGAACCCTAGGGAGCTTCCCAGGGCTCAGGACTGCAGGCTGGGAGGACTCCCCCAGAGGATGGGGGAGCTGGGGAGTCCGCACCGGTTGATGGAGCTGACGCTGGGCACGGTGTCGCCATCGCACACGCCCTCGGCCAACAGCCGGTCACGGATCTCCCAGGCGAACATGGTGGGGTTGTGGCGCTTGTAGTCTCCAATCTTCTCCACCACCCGTGGCGTCGCCACCTTGGGCTTGGAGCCCCCAATCACGCCCGGCCGGATGCTGCCGGTCTCGTAGTACCTACTCCAGGACACAAGGAAATGCCGCCCTGGTAAGCTGGGGGGGTCCTGGGGTCCAGGGGCCTAGAGGCCTGTCTGACAGGTGGGGAAACTGAGGCATGGCTGGTGGGGAGTGGGGGTTAAGAGGCCAGTGTGGAGAAATAGGCACAGAATGTGTGGTACAGAGCTGAGCCTTAGGAAACTGAGGCATGGCTGTAGGGGGGCAAGGGAGGGACCCCCGTTACCTGCCCAGGATCTTGCTGACGCAGCCGTGGCTGACACGCAGCTGCCGGGAGATGTCACAGGGCCTCACCCCCTGGTGGGCCAGGTCCACAATGCGCTGGCGCACACCAGCAGGCAGCGGGCGCCCATTCACAAAGGCTCCACCCAGCTGGTTCAGCCCTCCGTGGCCTGCAGGGAGGAGGGAGGGTCACCACGAGGATCAGCTGGGTCTCAAGGGGGGAGTCAGGGAATCAGGAGCCCCAGTGGGTGCGCGTGCATGGCATGTGCACATGCTGAGTCTGTACACATGTGTGCTTGACACCCCAGCAATATCCTTCCCACAAGGACCGGGCCCATCTGGGGTTGGACCACCCTTGCTGCTCTCTAGGATCTAATTGCATGTGTGTGCAAGCATGTGCCATGTGGAAGCAGGTGGTGTGCGACAGAGAGATGGGCAGCCCATGGCCCCCACCCCTTTGCCTGCAGGGGGGACAGGGAAGGGCAGGGGGACCACTAAGCTGAATCAGGCCCCAGGGCACTGGATCGGGGCCTTACACCCCTGCCACCCCCTCCCCTCCCCCACCA
>NW_017729020.1:5461975-5462408 GCF_001723915.1 Gavialis gangeticus
CCTGCCCCCCCCTCCCCTCCCCCACCAGGCTGCCACCCCCTCCCCTCGTTAGTCATCAATGCAGCAGTGCCACTAACGGCTCCCTTGGTGCTATTAGTGTGGCCCAATTTCCCTTCTCTGCTGCTAGTGATTCCCTGCCTCCCTCCACTTCCCCTATTAATCTGCATCTTTAAATTAACTCCTCCCTGCCCAGGCTGGAGGCAGCCGGCAGAGGCCTTCCTGGGGGTGGGGACCCACAGAGAAAAAGTCTCCTCCTGGGGCAACTGTATTGCCCCCACCACTGCACCTGGATGCCCCCTGAAAATTCCATGGCCTCGTTGGGGACCATTCACCTCCTCTGAAGTCTCCATGCTGTTCCCTCTCTGACTAGGCCTCAGCATCATCCCAGCCCCACCCCACATACCACCCACATCCCCCAATGCCCCGGCTCCTA
>NW_017729020.1:5467408-5468520 GCF_001723915.1 Gavialis gangeticus
CCCCACATACCACCCACATCCCCCAATGCCCCGGCTCCTAGCGACTTCAGAGCCTCACGTGAGCTCTTGGTCAGCTCTTTGTGAACTCTTGGATGCCATCATCCCAGCACCAATGTCCCCTGATGCCTCAGCGTCTGGAGGCCACAGAGCTGCACACAAGCTTCTGGCCAGGTCTTTGCAAACTTTTGGATGCAATCATCCCAGCCCTGACATCACCCACATCCCCTAATGCCCCAGTTCCCAGTGACCCCAGAGCTTCACATGAGCCCTCAACTGACTTTGTGAACATTTGGATGCCATCCTCCCAGCCCCCATCACCCATGTCCCCCAAAGTCCCAGGGAACCACAGAGCCTTTGGCCAACTCTTTGCAAATGTTTGGACACCAGCTTGCCTGGCCAGCTGGCTTCATGGCTTCCTCCCATGGGATGTTACCCTAATTGCAGCTCCTTTGGCTCCCAGGATCCTTGATGTCACTTTGGTATTATTGTTAACAAAGGATAATTCCCCCCTTTGACTGTGGAGCTCTATCGGGGAGCTCTTTGTACATCTCCAAGCACCCTGTACAGCCTGGCCCCATGACATCGGGAGCTGGGCCTTCTGACATGACAACACCCTCCGTGTCTTCACACCCTATCACCTCCAGAATTGGACTGGGGTACCCCATGCCAGGCACTGTGCAAACGCAGACCCAGTGTGGGATGGACTGCGAGAAGGTACTTGCTAGATGTACACTTTGCTGGGGTCGTTTGACCCCAGTACTCTTTCCTGCCATGGCAGGGGGTCGGACTAGATGATCTGCTCAGGTCCCTTCCAACCCTAGAATCTATGAAACTATGAAGGGGAAACTGAGGCCAGGAGCTAAGATGGGATGCGGGGAGGATGGCTCTGGCCATTGGGGTAACAAGGAAAGCCCTTCAATCCCTGCATCTTTTTTTTTTTGCGTGGGGGTCTCTTTGCAAGATATGAGCAGCCCTCCCTCTACACTAGGCAATGAGGGGTTAAATCCCTCCAAGCCCCTCCCTTCCCAGCAGCCCACCACAGCAGCCCCTAGCTCAGCTGCTTCCATCCCAGGGTTTATGATCCAGCACCGAGCAAGGGGGAGACTGGCTCT
>NW_017729020.1:5468718-5478910 GCF_001723915.1 Gavialis gangeticus
CCCCAATTTCACCCTTCAACTTTAAGACCCAGGATCAGCCCCCCCTCCCCCCCACAAGCTTAGGATACCCCCCAGGATCAAAGTCCCTATTAAACCAACAATAATCACCCTAGTAGGTTTGGGAGCCAGGAGGGGGGAGCTGTGGGCAACCAAGGCCTGATGAGATGCTGAGCTCGTCAGGCGCATCTGCGCCGATTTCCCCTTGCTAATTAACGGCGCTCATGGCGCCGTGACCGCCTAATTTCACGCACCCCCGCAGCCGGCAAAGGCGCCTTTGTCTTCCCGTCTCAAGACTACTCCTCCCCACCCCCCCCACCCCCCATCAAATCAGGCTGGATTTAACCCCCTTCAGGGCTGGACACATTACAGATTTGTCCTGGTTTAACCTGCGGAGGGGTTAAACCAAGCCAGTAGCTAGGCCCAGGGGACAGTTTATGAGGATCTGGGGTAATATTGGGACACAAAAACCCAGCGGGGAAATAAGGGGGGGCAATTAACACAAGTCAGTGCTGTGTGGATACAGTTGTCCGGCCATTCCACTCCAAGGCTCATAAGCTACCCGATTCCTACTCAACTCTTCACTCCCTAAACATTAACAACCCTAAATAAACTGGCCTTTCTTCTGCCACCCCATTAAGGGAGGCATGGAGAAGGGCATCTCCAACCCAGGGCTAAGCTACCTCAGGCCTGCTCAGCTCTTCAGTCCAAAGCATAAACTACCCAATTCCTGCTAAACAATTCACTCCCCAGGCATTAACAGCTCTAATTAAGTTGGCTTTTCTTTTGCCATCCATTATGGTGGCAGCTCCACCCCATGGCTCATAAGCTACCCTGCTCCTGCTAAACTCTTCATTTCCCAGGTGTTAACCCTACTGAAGCCAGCTTTTGGTTTGTTCATTAGGGGAGGCATGGAGAAGGGCAGCTAAGGGAGGAATCAGAGGCTCTTAAGGATGATAGCTCATGCCTCCAAAGGAAACCTCCTTTTAATCCTCACCAGTGAAAGAAACACTGTCCTTGGATTATTTTTTGGCCTGGCTTGATGAATCCAGCTGGGTCAGGGAGGAGATGCCAAGCAAGGGGGAAAGGGGTCAGCTCCAGTCTGGAGTGGTTCCTGGCTTCGTGGGAGGTGGCTGTGGGGCTGGGCAGAGTCCAGAGCCCAAGTTGTTAATCATTAATGACAAATTAATGGCTTCAATGACTCAGCACCTCCCCTTCTACCCAGGCATGGGCCTAGGGAACCAAGAGGGGAAACTGAGGCAGGAGAATAGGCACGCCCTGGTTGGACTGGGGGTGAGACGGGGTCAGAAGTAGGATACAACAGTAGGGATAAAGCAGTCACAACAACTTGGCTGGGTGGCATCATAGTTTCAGGGGCATTGTGAGGGAATCTTGTGACTTTGTGCCATGACATCACAAACAGACTCATTGCCCCAGGCACACCCCAAGGCCCTGCTAGGGATACAGGTATCATTCCCCCACCCCCTGCAGGCACTTCCAGCATCCCTGCCAGTGACACACTGGGCTTGCAACTGGTATAGGGGCCAGCAAACACATTTTGTGCCAATGCATACACAGGGAATACAACTGTGTGTCTGCATTATACACCCATGAACAATCAAGCTGTATACATGCCTGTGCACTGATTTGTACATACACACACACACACACACACATATATATATACACACACGCACTGTGGTACATCCTTATATGTGCCTATGCATACATTATATATATGCATATACAGTGTGGTATAAACCTACGCATCTCTCTCTTTGTCTATGCCTAGGTATTAATTTCCATATATGTACATGCACCATGTTACATGCATAAGCAACAATTATATATACACACACATATGCACCACTGTACATTCTGTGTGTGTGTGTATATATATACACCCTCCACCAGGCACTGATTATAGATTTGCATATGCATCAGGTTATATGGTGTCTGTGTGCATAACTGATGTATATACTAATATACTTATGCAGCATAGTATATGCATCAGGACACACACATACATGTGTATGCCTTGATTATACGCACACATATACACATAGATTCATAGAATATACACATGCATATGCACCATGATGTATCCATCAAATTTATTATATATTTATTAACCATACATGTACACACACACCATATAATGGATGCATGTGTGTATGCTATGGAATGTGTGTGTAAATATATAATCAATGCATATACTATATATATTACTATATATATAGGTGCACTGTAGTATATGCTTAGGCATTACTATATGCATACACAGGCATACACATGCATATGCACCATGATATATGCATATGCACTAGATATACATATATCATAGAAAATGAGGGTTGGAAGGGAACTCGAGGTCCCATCTACTCCAACTTCTACTCAAAGCAGGACCAGCCCCAGCCCCAGCTAGATCATCTCAGCCAAGGCTTTGTCTAGCTGGATCAAAACCACTAGGGGTGGAGTTTCCACCACCTCTCCAGGGAACCTGTTTTACTACCCTCCTAGTGAGAAAGTTTTTCCTAGTATCTAACCTCAATTTCCCTTCTGTAACTTGAGACCACTGCTCCTTGTTCTGTCATCTGCCATCGGTGAGAACAGTCAAGCTCCATCCTCTTCATAACTACCCTTCAGGTAGTTGACAGCTGCTATTATATATATTAGCTTGTGTGTGTATATGCACAGATATATAGGCATGTGTGTGTGTACACACACACGTACGTACATACACACACATATGTGCATATATGAATATGCATCATTATATATGCATATGCACCACCATACAGATAAAAATTGCATACTCTTGCCAGCAGAACCGTCACAGCCAGATGAAGGACACATATCGCCCTATGGCTCATCTCTCTCCTCTCCATCCATTATGGTCATAAAATACATTCCCTTCCCTGATCAGCCTGGCTTCACCCTGCCTCACACTCCCTTGGGCAAATTGCAAATCACGCCACACGCATGGAGAAGCGTATCCCTGTTTGATACACACAGCAGAACTCAGAGGTGACCAGACAGCTCAGAGGTATCCCAGTTTCTGCTCAAGCTAATTTACAAGGTGCAAGCTCCCCTCAGCCTCCTGCCTGTCTTCAGACTGACATGGCCTCTCTCAACACTAGTGACATAGATCATGCCTCTACATGCTCTGTACATATCAAGCCTTACACGTGTAGTCATTTTGCTCCCACCGCCTCACGCTTGCACTTGGGAAAATTACACACACACACACACTCACTCTCACTCTGCAGATAACACTTTAGACATCACTCAAATGCATTAAATTACATTCATTTCCATATCGCACACGTGTACATGTAAAGGATGGATATACAAAGCATAGTTTCACATACACAAAGGATGTACTGGGATCTGCGTCTTCAGGTATGCAAAGTATATCTTCATATATGCAGAGAGGCATATATAAAGATTCATACAAATATATGCATGTTTGTACCCAAGGTAGGAGGTATGTATATAGGTTTTATACTAACAGCATGTGGGTGGGTGCGATATATATATATGTACTCACATGCATTTATATACACACAGACATATGTGTATATATATCTATACACACACACACACATATATATCTATACACACATGTGTATGTATACACGTATATAATAGATCACTACACAGGGGATAGAGAGGATAAAACACATGCTTCTGTGGATAACTTCTTCTATGTATAACAAACTAAACAAAGCAAACTGGTACAGACCCCCTTGTAAAATAAACCTCCCCCCAACTCAGGCACACACACTGTGAACACAAGGTTTGCAGATGAGGGTGTTTTATACCTTTATAAATAATGCTGACATACTCACTCCTCTATATGTGTGTGCAAGGACAAGTCTATGAATAACTATGTATATACAGCATATATGGTCTATTATATTAATTACATTATGTTATAATTATGACATCACTTCATTAATACAATATAATTATAGCACACTGCCTTAATTAGGTTATGTCAAACATTATGGCATTACTGAATTAATTCAATGTGTTATAGTTATAATGTAATCAATACACTATATGTTATACATTATAACATAATGTAATGTACTATAATTATTATACTAGGTCATTAATGCCATATATGCCATGCATTATATCATTATGTAATTAAATTATGCAATTAATTCATTTTGTAATTAATGCAATATTTGTTATACATTATAGCCTAACATAATCAATGCAATATATGCTATGCATTACATCGCACTGTATTTTGTCTGTATCTCATAGCCAAATATAGTTGGGTATGTTTCCCATACATAGCTACACTGTGGACAGACAACGTCCAATTAATATAGATTAATATGCAAACGACACATGCAAGTCTGTGCTAAGTTGCAGCCCTGCTGGAAAGCACCTATCAGCACCTCTAAGAAGCCCTACTCAGGTTATTAATTTAATCTTCATTGCCAGGTCCAGCCCACAAAGCCCCTACCCTGGTCCCCAGCCCAGATCCCATTAAAGCAGCTTTCCCCTTTGTAATTAATTAAACTCTCCTCACCCCCATCTCCCAGAGTGGGTGAGCTTAGATTTATAATGAGATGATAAAGAAGCAAAAAGAAAATAAATTAAAAATATAGAGAAGTCTCCATCCAAATCCACTACAGCCCATCCATCATGGCAGCTACCAAAGCCTGAGAAGCTACTTATCCAGGATTCGGCAGCTGACCATCTTCTAATTAACTTTCAGAAGTTAGGGGGAGACCTGTCTGGACCAAATAATCTCACATTCAAGCTAAGAGCTGTCCAAGACCTGTTCTCTGCTGTCTGGAGAAAGACAAGACATGTATGCCACCATCCAAAAACACACCAAAAATCAGGGGTTTCTCACCCCCCAAAAAGAACTGGATTTTTATCAGTTCTTTGGAGGCCTTTAAAATATTCTCCTCACCCAACAATGGGAATCTTGCACTGAGAAATCACTTGTGTTCTAACTGAGCCAGGCTGGGATCCGCATTTGGTTTCATTAAAGATGCCCCCCACCCTGCAACCTACAAGACATGGGACCTCCATCCTGCCAGAGTCAGGCACTAGAAAGGATCCCGGCAGAAGAAGCGACAGCCAAAGTCCAACACAGCGCCGTTAAAATCCCATTAAAAACCTTTGCAGGGCCTCACGGAGGCTGGAAATCTAACCAGTGGAGTGGATCTTTCTGTAGACAAAGAATATGGGGCTTTTATGCCCACGAAAATCCTGATTTTGAGAGGAATTAAGTTGTTTTGTTTTGTGGGATAAATTTGTTTCAGTTTTTTGGGGGGGGGGGGTTCCCCAGGGAAGGGAATTGGAAAACACCTCGGAATGAGAGCAAAGAGCCCCAAAATGGAGTCTATGTTTTTGGCCAGTAAGAACCAAGACAGGTGTCGAACTTGAGGGGTTTTCAGTAGCTGAAGAAGTTTGAGGCATGTGGACATGAAAGAAAAAGCAAAAAACCCAGAGGCTAAAAATCAACCTCAAATCAAAATCTTAGAAGATAAAAAATAAATTGGAAAAATACTAATTTATTTTTAGAACATTTTTATATAAAAAAGGTGATTTTTGTAACATTTCTCCTATCAAAAGGTCTATTTTTCAGAATTTTCCAATAAAAAAGTGGATTTTTGTAATGGCTTTTTTTCTGTTAAAAAGAGCATTTTATAATATAGTTTCCTATTTAAAAGTTTTTTGGAACTTTTTTTCCTATTACTGTACTTTTTAGTATGAAAACAGGCTATAAAAAGCACCTTTTTCATAGAAAAAACAAACATATAAGAAAATGACCTTTTCCATAGACAAACATGATACAAACAAGCATTTAATAATGAAAACATATTTTTCCTATTAAAAAGGGCCTTTTATAACCTGTTTTCCTATTAAAACAGGTTATAAAAGGCCCTTTTGAACAGGAAAACCATGTTTTCATTATTACAAACTTTTTGTAACGTTTTTCTATTAAAAGTTTGATTTTCTAACATGCTTATTCCTATGAAAAAGTGTATTTTATAACCTGTTTTCCTATTAAAAAGTTTTGTGTAACATGTTTTTCCTATTACTTTTGGTATTAAAACATGTTATAATAAGAAAGCATGTTACACAAAACTTTTTGATAGGAAAACAGGTTATAAAATGTACTTTTCACAAGAAAAACAATGTTAGAGGAATCGACTTTAACAGAAAAACTTATTACAAAAATACACTTTAACAGAAAAACATTATCAAAATGTGTAGTTTTGTACTGTGTATTTTTTTATTAAGAAGTACATTTTATAACATTTTAATATTAAAAAGTGCTCTGTGAGAACAAGTTATGAAATGCACTTTTAATAGGAAAAACCATATTCAAAAAATACACTTTTTAACAGAAAAATGTGTTCCAAAAAACCTTTTTACTATGAAAACGTTATAAAAAGGAACTTTTTAATAGAAAAAATCTGTTCCAGAAAACCTCTTTAACAGAAAACCATGTTACAAAAAACGTTTTAACCATGAAAACAGGTTTTAAAATGCACTTTTTAATAGGAAAAACATGTTGTCATTATTAAAAGCTTTTTGTAACATGGTTTTCCTATTAAAATTTATTTTTCTAACAAAATTTTTCTTAAGTGCATTTTATAATCTGTTTTCATGCTAAAATGTAATAGAAAAACATGGTACAAAAAACTTCTTAATGGGAAAATGTTATAAGACCATGATACAAAAACATCTTTCTTAATAAAAAAGCGTTAAAAATGCACTTTACCAGAAAAACGTTACAAAAAATAGTGTATTTTTGTACCGTGCTTTTACTATTAATAAGTTCATTTTATAACCTGGTTTCATATTTAAAAGTTTATTTTTCTAGCATATGTTTCAAAAATCCACTTTTTAATAGAAAATTATGTTCCAAAAACCCCTTTTTATTATGAAAGCATATTAGATGTACTTTTTAATTTTTTAAAAATGTTACAACAAAGTTTTTACTATGAAAACAGGTTACACGCACTTTTTAATAGGAAAAACATATTTTCTTTACTGAAAAGTTTGTTGTAACTTATTTGTCTCTTACAAAGGTTATTCCTGTAATGGGTTTTTCCTGTTCAAAAGTGTTTTTATAATATGTTTTCATAGGGAAAAAGTTTATTTTTTTCTGAAAGGGTTTCATATAAGAGTTTATTTTTAAGATGGTTTTATATCTTCTAAAAAGCACTTTTCCCCACATATACACTTGTTCTAGAATACTTCTTTTCTCTATATAAACCTGCTCTAAAATATACTTTTTCTCTTCTAAAATACCCTTTTTATACAAACCTGTTCTAAAAGAAGCTTTCCCCCCATATATAAATCTGTTCTAAAATACCCTTTTCCAATGTTTACATACATACACATCCACACACACATAGCCATGCATACACACACTCGTGCATATAGACTTGCATATACACTTGTGCACACACATCCACACATATACGTACACAAACACACACATACATGCATATAGTCGTGCATATACACACATAGGCACACGCACATATCGACACACAGGCGTGCACACACACTCACATGCACATACACATGCACACATCCATGCACATGAATATCCATACACACAGAGCTCTCCATTCATATGCATGCATGCATGCATACACATATACACACACACAATCACTTGATTTCCAAACAGGTTTGTATTTATGTCAAATGCTTCCTTTAGAGCCCTTTTTAACAGATATAAAGCTGTTTCTCCTTTTTAGTTTGTTAGTTCTTAAGGTTAAAAATAAAACCCAAGAAGCCCCCCTAAGAATAGCCAGCAAATTAAACCATTAACAAAAGAGAAAAACCCCACACTAAAAAACCCAGAGGACCAGAAGGAAGGATTTGAATAGCTTGCATCCGAAAGCTCATCTAACTCTATCCCGACAACATAGGGCAACCAAGTTTTATTAGACCAGCTAAGACTTCCTTGCCTCTCTCATCCTTCCTGGGCTATCACAGCAACAACCTCACTCTATTACTAGAACAAATTCACATCAGGGAGGGAAAAAAATCACTTAAAATGAAAAAAGAGGAAAAGCTAAAAAAAACCCACCTCCAGGCCAAATATTAATTGTGAATAATCAGAGAGTTTAAGAACTAAAAATATAAATACATTTCAGAGTGGGGAGGCAAAGAGGTTTGTGGATGAGCTCTCTTCAGGGACAACTGTCCCATCAAAACCATCGCCCCACCAAACTCTTTGCCCCTCCTATATTTCCTGGACTGCCGGGGCTAGACAGTCTAAAGAAAGACCCTCAAGAACAAGCAGCTGGACACAGACGGAAGTGCAAATACCTTTAGCACTAAAGAAAACCAGTATCATAAAAATAAAAGAAATTCCTGAAATGAACTAAAAAAGCCCTAAAAGCTACCTGCCAGAAACAAGCCCCCCACAGACTTCCCCTAAAATCTTTAAAAATCTCTAAACTCTACAGACTAAGCAACATTAACATCTAAAACACCCTGAGAGCTGAGAATGAAACCCCGCTAAACACTAAAATCCTCATATGCTAAAAACCCCAGGCACTAAAAAATACCTGAAAAGGAGCTAAAACCCCCAAATACTACAGCACCCTGAAATCTAAGAGCTAAAAAACCTGAGGCACCAAAACACCCTGAAATTTAAGAGCTAAAAAACACCCAGGAATTAGAAAAGCCCCTGACATTTATGAGCTAAAACCTGTAGGCACTAACCCCACCTAAAATCTAACATCTAAAAACCCCAAATAGTGAAAAACCCTGAAATCTAAGACCTCAAAACCCCAAATATTAAAACACCCTTAAATCTAAGAGTTAAAGCCCCCAGGCACTAGAACACCCTGAAATCTAACAGCTAAAAAACCCAAGGCACTAAAAAAAATCCTGAAATCTCAAATCTCAGCAGCCTTCAAATTTAGGAATCAATAATCCTTGTCTCTAGGGGGTTTCATATGCACGGTTTTCTAGTCCCTAGACTGGGGGGGGGGTTGTTGACAGTTTTTCAATTCTTAGATTTCAAGGTTTGTGTGTATGCATATTTTGGGTTTGGTTTTGTTGTTTGTTTTTTAAGTGTTATGGGGGGTTTACCTCCTAGAGGTCAGAAAATCCTGAAATCTACCCCCCCGCCAAAATCTGGGATCTAAATGCCCCACCCCAGACACTAAAACCCTGAGATCTAAGAACTGGAAAATCCTGAAGACTTAGAAAACCCTGAAATCCTAGACTTGAAAAACAGTGAATGCTAAAATACCCCCTGAAATCTCCACAACCCTGAAATCTAGGACTTCAAAGCCCCTCAACACAAACTCCAAATTCAGGGGGTTTTAGGTCCTAGATTTTTAGGGTTTTAGTGTTTAGGGTGTTATTCAGTTCCTAGATATCTACAAACCCCTAAAATCCAGGAACTAAAACCCCGCAAACACAAATCTCTGAAATCAAGGAACTAAAAAAACCCCTGAAATATACTTCCCCCCCAAATCTAGGAACTACAAACCCCTGAAATCTGGGATCCGAAACCCTCTGAAATGGAAACCCTCCTGAAATGTAGGATCTAAAACTCCCTGATATCTACTCCCCCCACAAACCAGGAATGCAAAACCACCCAAGATGCTGAGCTAGAAACCCTGAACAACCCCCACTAAAACCCAAACACTAAAAATACCCCCAAATCTAAGAACTACAAAACCCCAAACACAACCCCCCTAACAATCTAACCACTGATCCTGCCAAAACTCTTCCCCCCCAAACCCAGAGCCCTTTCAACTCTAAACCCCAACAGCTAACCCCCACCACCGAAGCTAACCCTAAACCAACCCTCCTGGCTCAGCGGGTTTCCTCCCCAGACTGGAACAGCCTACATCCCCCCCAAGCTCAGACACTTTGTGACGCTGCATTTTGATCCGAATGAAGCGACCACACGGGGCACATTACCCCGGATCAAGCAGGAACTAGGCAGGAAGGCAGAAGCCTGTTAAGAGCTAGCCCTGGGGTTTATGACGAGTTTTACTCCTTCGGGCAGACATTTATTCCGGCAGTTTAATGAATCCGAATGAGCCCCGGGCGTGGGAAGCAGAAGTGGGGCCGCGAGCAGATGCCACGGGGGAGGGAATCTGCGCTGGGAGAAACCACCACTAGGGCGCTGGCTTGTTACGGGATGCGGCGGGGCAAGGGGGGGGGGGGC
>NW_017729020.1:5483910-5484861 GCF_001723915.1 Gavialis gangeticus
AGGGGGATGGGAGGCAAGGGGGTGACACTGACTCGGACCTCCCCCCGCACCCCAGAATAACCCGGATCAGAGCCCCGTGGTGGTCTAGGAGCGGGTGGATCCAATTGTATTTACACCCCAGCCTTGCAGGGGGAGCAGGATCGTGTCGTTTGGGCAGCACGCCTGGCAATACCCCCGGACACGCGCACACCCCCCGCCCCAGAGCCACCAGCCAGGATACACGCGTGGGGAAATAAACCCGTGGGATCGACCAGCCCCCAGCTAGCAAGAAAAAAAAAGGGGGGGGGGGAGAGGATTCCTACTGGGGGTACAAAAAGATCCACAGCCCGGCTATTGAGCACGCCACACGTGTGTGTGCCTGCATAGCCCACGCGGGATCCACAGCCCCCCACACCCGGGGCAGAGGGGACACACGGGCTCTCCCGGTGCAGAGACACCCCCTCCCCGCTGGGCAAGGGCGGGGGACACTGACCCGAGAAGGGGTGATACTGACCAGGAGCAAGGAGGGAAGTTGACAGACGGTCGGACCCTCTGCCTCTCTTAACCCGGCGTAACCCCTCCAGGCCCGGCCACACGGAGGGGCAAACCCCGGGGATCTCCGGGCTGTGGGCAGGCGGGGAATCCGACCCTTGCCCGGTTTTCACCCCCCCACCCCGCGGGAAGCTGCGTGGGTCTGCCCGTGGGAGGGGGCCAAGCCGGGGCAAGGGCTCACCTGAGCGCAGGCTGTTGTGGGGCATGGTGTGTCCGCAGCTGATCCGGCAGACGCCTGGCGGGGGGCGGGGGGGGGAGTTCCCCAAAAGCCTCGCAGCCCTGGAGGGGGGAGAGGACAAAGAGGGGGGCGGGGGCCGCAGACCCCCCACTCCCACCCGCGGCTGGAGGAGCCCCGATCCGGGGCGTGGATCCTCCCCCAGCCCTTGCCCCGCGGTACCTGGCGCAGTGTGTCCGCGTCGC
>NW_017729020.1:5484917-5489920 GCF_001723915.1 Gavialis gangeticus
GCCCGGGGGGGGCGGGGGGTCACGGCTGAGCGCGCCAAGAGTTAAACGGGAAGGGGCGCGGGTGGGTCCCTGCGCGGCTCGGACCCCCGGGGAAGCAGCGCCCCCGGCGCAG
The DNA here is from genome assembly GCF_001723915.1 of Gavialis gangeticus. Classification (NCBI taxonomy): domain Eukaryota; kingdom Metazoa; phylum Chordata; order Crocodylia; family Gavialidae; genus Gavialis; species Gavialis gangeticus. The sequence goes on from NW_017729020.1 coordinate 5,485,030, forward strand.
GTGCACCCCAAGGAGACACGCGTGTACACGTGGGGGGCTGCGTGTCTGCAGCACCGCGGGGGGGGGACGCAGATCTCATCTCAGTCCCATTTCCAGACCTGCCCCATACTCAGTGCTCCCAGTTGCGCCCCCCCGCCCCCCCGGTCTGTCCAGAGCCGAGCGGGGTCTGCTCTAATCCCGCTCCCCTCCCGGGACAGAGCCGGCGTCGGGCTGCCCGGCCCAGCACCGGGGCGTCACGCCGCTCCCTCGTCCCGCTCCGTCCACCCTGCTGCGTCCCTCCCCGGCTGCAGGGGGCAACCGAGCACTTGTCCTGCCCCTGCCCCGCAGCACGGGAAACTGAGGCACGGTGGAGGTACAGCCGGGGGGAGGTGGCGCCGAGGGGGGCAGTGCTGAGTCGTGTGTGTGTCCCACCCCCCTCGCGCCGGATGCTGACTCAGCGGTTGGGGAAGAGCAAAGGTCCCCAGGGCCACGTCTGGGCCGGGACAGCTTGTCTCCCCCCGTCCCCCCCCACCTGTGGGAGGCGATAACGACCCTTACTGCCGCCAAGGAGGCGCTCCCCCAGCCCTGCCATGTGCTGCCCCCTCCCCGCCCCAAGCAGCCAGGGGACATCCGGGCTCCTCTGTGTCTAACCACTAGGCCCCCTGCCCACAACGCATAGGACCCTGTGGGGAAGCCCCTATAGAGCCATGTGGCTGTGTGTGTGTGGGGGGGGGGGATGGAGCCCTGCTGCCCTCTCCCAAGAGGACCCAGGTGTCCTGGCTCCCAGCCCCGCCCCCACCTGTAACCACTATGTCCCCCTGCCCTGGGAGAGCCGGGAGAGAACCCAGGCATCCCGACCCCTGCCCCTCCCCCGGCTAGGGATTGGCTAGGGAAGGGGGCGGGGGGCAATAGGTGACTTATTCAGGGGATGGGGCCACAGAACACACTGCCCCCACAACATGCAACACGTGACAGGCAACACGCAAGGGGATCTGGGCACACAACACACAAGGGGCTCAAGGCATGGAACAACCCCCCCATCCCCTATAGAGACAGTTTCCTATAGGGGCCCCTATAGCTGGGTATTTTCTATAGAGCAACCCCTCTAGAGAGGAACATCTATGGAAACCTCTATAGCTGAGGGATCTCCTATAGATCAGTCCCCCAAGACAGTAGCCTATGGAGATACCAATAGCCATGGGATCCCCTATAGGTAAATCCCTATGGAGACTGCGATAGCCAAGGGATCCCCTATAGATCAACCCCCACCAGAGATGGCTGCCTATGGAGACCCTCATAACCAGGGGGTCCCCTATAAATCAACAATTCCCCAGAGGAAGCCATCCATGGAGACCCCTATAGCCAGGGGGCCCTTGATAGAGCAGCTCCTCCAGCTGTGATTTGGAAGAGACATGGATGAATAAATTCTCCTATAGAGAAGCCCCCCTATAGAAAGCCCTGTGTATGGCCCAGCTCAGCACATAGATACACCCACCAGCAACCCCCATGTCCCCCCTAATACAAACCGGCTAAGCTGATATTGGGGGACACTGGGTGCTGCACAGGCCACCATCGGGCTGTACTAGGTGCTGTACAAACCCCCAGGCTACAGTCAGGCTGTGCTGGGCCCTGTATGGACCCCCAGGCTGACACCAGGGGGCTCCAGGCTGAGTACAGACCCCCCAGGCTGTGAACGGGGGCTCCAGGCTCTGTCCAGAACCCCTGGCTGATATCAGGAGGCTCCAGGCCCTGTACAGACCCTCCCTCAGGCCACAATCGGGGGCTCCAGGCCCTGTACAGACCCCCAGGTTGCGATCTGGAGCTCTGGGCTCCACACAGACCCCTAGACTGATATCAGGGGGCTCCAGGCTCTGTATAAACCCCTCTTGCTGCAGTTCGGGGCTCAGGCCCTTGTACAGACCGCCCCCCCCCGGCTGATATCTGGGGGAACCAGGCTCTGCATAAACCCCTCTGGCTGCAACAGGGGGCTTTAAGCCCTGCACAGAGGCCCCCGCCCCGATTGATATCAGGGGGCTCCAGGCCCTGCACAGACCCCCCCAGCTGCAAATGGGGGCTGCGGGCTCAGGGCAGAACCCCCTCCCAGGCTGATATCAGGGGCTCCAGGCTCTGCACAGACCCCTGGGCCTACCCCAGTGCCGTGGGGCACCCCCACCAAGTGGGGCCTGGGCTAGGGGGACCAGCACCCCCAGCTGCCTCCCCAGGGGCTGTGGGGTAGGGTGGGGGCCAGTGCCGCAGCTGAGGAGGGGAGCAGCTCATTCTCCGCCCCATTAAGCCGTCCGCGGCGCCGGGGGCGACTCTCCATCATCCACGGTGCCTGGCCCTGCGCTGACAGCGCATTAGCGCCGGGAAATGAATTCCCTCCCGCGCAGAACCCATTACCCCTTGTCCCCCCCTACTGCACCCGGAGGATGGGGACCCTGCCTGGAGGTAGCCTGGGAGGGGTTAATGGACTGGGGGGACTCAGGGTCCCTAGGGGGACTGGGAGGTGTGGGGACAGCTTCAGGGGCACTGAGGGAAATGGGCTGCAGTGGGGCATACTCATGCATATGCAAATGATATGCACATGTGCATACACCTGCCTCCCCTGCCCTGCCCCTCCCCCCGCCCCCCACTGCGGGGGTCTGGAACCCCCTGCCCAGGCCTAACGGCCCCATCCATCACCCATCCCAGTGTGACCGTGGTGGGAGCCCGGACGCCTGGGTTCCCTCCTCATTTGGAGGGGAGGAGGGGGCTGGGGGGTAGAGCAGGGGAGTGCTGGGAACCTGGATGCCTGGGTTCTCCCCTGTTCTTTGCAATCCACCCCGCCCCCCCGCCTTGGTTTACCCTCCCGCAGACATACAGTGCCTGGCACCTTGGGGCCCAATCCTGGCCTGGTTGGCAGGAGGATGTGTCTGGGGTCAAGGGGACAGGCATCTGGGTTCAGGGGGGCAGCCTCTGGCACTGGCAGGGGCCACAGGACACACAAGTTCTGCACCACAAAGCCACTGCCTCAGTTTCCCTTGGCTTGTATAGCCTGGGGGGGGGGCAGCAGGCAGGGCCCATAGCCCAGCCTAGGGGGTCAGATATCCCCAACGCTGCCCCTGTTAGGGGGGAGATTCACCACACAGTTGTCCCAGAGTGAGTAATGAACCTCCCTCAAATCTGGGGTAGGGGCAGAGGACTCGTACCTCAGGGGAACATAGCTTGGGGTAACTGCTGAGACTGCAGGGGGCTGTGCCTGAATTAGCCCCAGCTGCAGCTAATTGTCCTAGCTGGGGGCAATTCCCCTGCCTTGCTGTACCCAGCTCCTGGCAGGCCTGCCCCCCAACAGTGACCCCAGATGTCCTCAGAACCTTCCCCATTGGGATCTAAGGGGAGGCCATGGGGTCCCCAAGGAGCATTGCCTGGTGGGGGAGGGGGAATTGCTCCTCCAACGGGCATTCCCAAGGAAGGGGGCTGGGGCGCTTGGGTGTGCCCTCCCCCCAGTCCCACCAGTGCCCCTCACTCCCAACCCAGAGCCCCCAACCTGGTTGCTGCCCGTCACTCTGGACCCACAGCCCCCCCCACCTGCCCCAGCCTTTTGCCACCAGCCCTGCGGGTGCCTCTCAAGTCTGTTCCCTCCCAGACCAACCAGTGCCCCTCACTCCCTACCTTCAGCCCCGGCCCCCCCCAGCTCTGCTGGAGCCCCTCATTCCCTACCTTCAGCCCCTGCACCCCCATCCCTGTTGGTGCCCCTTGCTCCCAACCCACAGTCACCGGAGAGGGGGAAGCACGGGCACATTCCTGAGCCCTTACGGTGCCCACTTGACTGGAGAGCCCTTGGTGTAGGTGTGGGGGGGGGGGGCCCTGAGAGCCCTTCTGGCCCTGGCACGCCTGAGGTCCTGAGGGGGGGGTAAGCAGGAGGCCTGGGTTCCCTCCTAGTATTTGAAGGGGAGTGGGGGCTGGGATTAAATTTGGGACCTGGGACACCTGGGTTCTCTGCCAGCTTTGGGAAGGGGACACTGACCTCCTGGGGTGTTGGCTGACCACCCTCCGCAGCCCTGCTGGTGCTCCTCACTCCTGACCTGCAGGCCCTGCCCACCCCCGCCAGTGTCCCTGACTCCCAGCCTACAGCCCCCTGCCCCCCAGCCCAGACCCACACCCAGAGTCCAAGACATCAATGGGGTAAGGGCATGAGGGAGGCTGGGACCCCCCACCAGGAGTACACAGGGCCAGGGCATCACACTATGGGAACCAGGGGGACTGGTCCCTACCCCTCCCCTGAGCAGGTAGGAGCAGATGGGGGGGGGGGGGTCCTGCCAGATAAGTCAGTGCAATCAACCCCCCCTCTACAAATAGCCCCCTCCCCTCCCCACCTGGGGCATGAATGGCTCCATTCAGGGGCTGTTTGCTCAGTTGGGCAAGGCCCCAGGCACGAGGTTCCTGCCCCAGCTTGGGCAGGGGGTGGGCTGGGAGAAAACCCAAGTGTCCAGGCTCCCAGCACTACCAAATTGACCCCCACAGACCCAACTCCCTCCCCATAATCATGGCCCTGATCAATGCTGAGACCAGCCTCAGTTTTAGGGCTGGCATTGGTGGAGGGGAGAATGTTATTGGGGGAGGAGGGTGCTGCTGGGACCAGTGCTGACTGGGCTGGGGTGGTTGGGGACCCTGGAGTCTCGGCAGGGGGCAGGGCATAGAAACTGGGGGTCAATGTTAGGGCAGCAGGGTGTTGTGGGTTGGGAGTGAGGGGCTCTGGCAAGGCTAGGGGGCTGGGGGCCAGGAGTGAGGGTCAGCAGCAGGGCTGGGGCGGCAGGGAGCTGCAGGTCAGAAGTGAGGGGCATAGGGAGGGAGGGCACAGCCCCTCCCTCCCCCTGGCTGTGGGCTGAGCCTAGGTCCTCCCTGCCATGGGGTATATAGGGAAGCCCTCTGG
>NW_017729020.1:5494920-5496546 GCF_001723915.1 Gavialis gangeticus
GGCTGCTCCACCATGGACCTGCTCCAGCTGCTGCTGCTCGCTCTGCTCTGGGGAGCTTCAGGTGGGGGCTGCTCCATGTGGCTGGGGCAGTTCCCTCCCCCCACCTCCCAAGCCCAGCTCCCCTAGGGTCAAGGATCGGGCCTCGGACACCTCCAGCTCGTGGGCGGGGGAGCTAGGAGCCCAGATACCTGGGTTTTCTGCCTTCCCCCACTCCCCACTGCCCTGCTTAGGGTGCTGATGGATGTTTCCCCCCTAGCCCTGCCTGCACTACCCACTGAGGACTGCGCCGGGGGCCCCGCGACTTGGTGCCAGAGCCTGGCTGTGGCCCAGCGCTGTGGAGCCCTGGAGCTGTGTGCCCGGCTGGGCAGGGACCGCACGCCCACTGTAGGTGCCTAGGGGACGGGGACTCCAGGTTGGGAGTGAGGGGTACTGCTAGGGGGGGCTGTAGGTCAGGAGTGAGGGGTGCTGGCACAGCCCCAATCCTGGCTGCCCCCCCCCCCAGGAGGACACGTGCAGTGACTGTGAGCAGATCGTCACCCTCCTGACCCATATGCTGCAGGAATCACCTGTGAAGGTACCCAGGGCAGGGCTGGGGGGGCTGCGGGGGGTCCCTATACCACACAGTCCTGACACCCCCCCCCCACTCACTGCAGCAGGCACTGAGCCAGAAGTGCCAGGCGCTGCCAATGCCTGCAATAGTGCCCATGTGCCAGGAGCTGGTAGACCAGGCCTTTGCCCTCCTCCTCGCCTACCTGGAGGATCAGGTTGTAAGTGCAGAGTGCAGCCCCCCTTCTCTCCTCTCCCCCCCAACTCCACCACCCAGAACTGGGGGGGAGGGTGGAGCAGGCCCTTGGAGCTGGGGAAACTGAGGCATGGGGAGTGGAACCCAGGAAGGGGCCCAGGGGGACCCCCACACCCCTCAGGGAGGTGGCTTGGGCACCCAGGCATCCAAGTGCCCCTGCTCCCCCCAAAGAACCCTGGCATCCAAGCTCACAGCTTGCCTTCTTCCAACCCTGCCAGACCCCCTAGAGAACCCAGGCATCCGGGTGTCCCTGCTCCCCCTCAAGGAAGCCAGGCTTCTAGGGGCCCAGTCCCGCAGCCCCTCCCTCTTCTAACTCCCCAAGACCACACCCCCAGAGAAACAGCATCTCACCCCCACCCCTCTGCTCTCGGTCCCCCAGGCCCCCCTGCAAGAATCCAGGAGTCCAGGGCCCCAGCACCCCCCTCCAAGAGAACCCCCGCTCTAACCCCCAGATCCCAGTTCTCTTAAAGCTAGACAACCCAGACATCCAGGCTCCCAACACCCCTGCTGTAATCCCCCAGCCCCTAATCCCCTCCTAGGCCTGGGAGAGAACCCAGGCATCTGGGCTGGGGCCCTGTGACCCCACTCTGCCCCCCAGAAGCCTGGAGCTGTCTGCACCCAGATGGGGCTGTGCCCCCAAGGCCCTGCCTGGAGCCGAGACCCACTGCTGCACCAGCTGCTGCGAGGTCTCCATGCTGCCTATGCTGACCCCCAGGTATGACTGGGCTCTGGGTGTCTGGGGTGAGGAGGTGGGTGCGGGGCCAGGGACTGGGAGATAGGCCAGACACCGGGGGGGGGGGGGGGGGGGGCGGGGGGAAAAAAAC
>NW_017729020.1:5501546-5506284 GCF_001723915.1 Gavialis gangeticus
AAACATCACTGGAGTGATCAGAGGTAAAAGAGTTAACACAGCCATCACTGGGCTTTGGAGTTAGCATTTAAACGTCAGAAACCTCTGGGTTCAGTCAATGCATCCAGAGTCAACTCCATCATTATGATTCAGAGTGAACAAGAAGCTGAAGGGGCAGTGGGTCAGCACAGCCATTGCTGGGCACAAGAGTTAACATGATGGTCATTAGGTCCCAGGATTCAGAAGTCAGGGGATGCAGACACTTCCCACCACGGATCCAGCCAGCACCAGGAGCTGTTTGGGGGCTGGAAGCGCTGCTACTTACTGCCACAACTGGGGTCTTTGGGCTCCAGCTGGGGCAATTCTTCAGCCACTGCCCCAACCCAGCCTTGATACCTCCCCCTCCACAGGCCCTGCCCATCCCCCTGCCACTCTGCTGGATGTGTCGCTCCTTCGTGGGCCGGATCGAATCCACCATTCCCAAGGTACTGCCTACAGGAGTGGGGGAGGCAGTATTCAGGGGTTGACGGCTGTCACAAGCTGGCTTGGGCTGTTGCCTCTGTCCAAGCTCTGCCATTCAATGGGAACAAGGCTGGGCACTGTTGTCATTAGGATCCAGAGTCAACACCCCGCACAGAAATGGGTAGAGGCAGCTGGCGGGGCTAGCTCCTGACTGTTCCCCTCCTGCCCCTCCAGGAGGGTATTGCCAAGGCCATGTCTGGGCTGTGCCACCTGCTGCCAGGCGCAGTAGCTGGGACCTGCCAGTGCCTGGCTGAGAAGTACACGGTGATTGCGCTGGAGGCAGCACTGGGCCAGCTTGGGCCCCACCTGCTCTGCAGGATGCTGCTCATGTGCGCAGCCGAGGATGGCTATGGCCCTGGTGAGCTCAGGCTGTGGGTAGGGGCCACAGATGGGAGGGTGAAGGGTGTGGGGGACTGCACAGGATCGGGCCCCTCTGGTTCTCTTGGAGGGGGGTGCTGGGGCCCTGGACTCCTGGATTCTTGCAGGGGTGCCTGGGGGACCAAGAGCAGAGGGGTGGGGGTGAGATGCTGTTTCTCTGGGGGTGTGGTCTTGGGAAGTCAGAAGAGGGAGGGGCTGTGGGACTGGGCCCCTGGAAGCCTGGCTTCCTTGAGGGGGAGCAGGGACACCCGGATGCCTGGGTTCTCTAGGGGGTCTGGCAGGGTTGGAAGAAGGCAAGCTGTGAGCTCCAATGCCTGGGTTCTCTGGGGGGAGGGGCCCCTCTGAGTCGAGGGGTGTCTAGGATCAGGCCTGGCCACATTTGGGGCTGTACAGCACTGCCTGCCCTGGGAAGTGGGGGCTGGGCATGGTGGGGGGGGGCACTAACCCTCTGCATACCACACAGAGGCAGAAGCTGGAGGGCAGGCAGGGCACTGCAGGGTCTGCCTAGCGCTGGCAGGTACAGGAAGCAACAGCTCTGGGCCGGGGGCTGAGGCAGCACTACTGAGAGCTTGCGCCAGCGCCCACCTGGGCTGGGAGCAGGTGAGTGCTAGGTACCCAAAGCCCTAGGGGTGGGGGGGAGGTCTGTGTGTGCCCAGGCACTGACCTCCCCCTCCTTCATGCCCCCCCCCGCCTGCCAGTGTATGGACTTCATCTACCAGCATCAGCCTCGCCTGCCCCTGCTGTGGGGGAGGCACCAGGATGCCCTTGCTGCCTGCCAGGTAAGGGAGGTGCCCAAGAGGGTTGGTTAGATCCTGCCCTGCAGCTTGGCACTGGCCCTAGCCGAAGGCTAGAAGCCCTGCCCCAGCACTGGGGGCAGTCACTGCCCAGGCCTGGACAGGCTAACAGGAACCTGTGCCTGCAGGATCTGGGGGCATGTGAGGCCAAGAGTGCCTCAGATCTCAAGCGCTGCAGCCTGGGCCCCATCTACTGGTGCTCCAGCATGGAGGCAGCTAAGGAGTGTGGCGTGAGTATTGTTCTGGAGGGCACTGATTGGGCCCCTCAGGGTACACGGGTCCCTGCCTGACCCTCAGGGCCTGCCCTGAACCACGTGGGTGGTAGTGACTCTGTCACCTCCATCCCAGCTGGGGGCTTCCAAGTAGCCCAGGGCACACAATGACCCCCACAATTCTCTTCCAGGCTTTGAAGCACTGCCAGGACCACGTATGGGGGTAGCAGTACCCCCCCCAGCAACGAGATGCCCCTGCAGCCCGACCTTTGCACCCCCCAGGAATCCAAGCTGCCCCACAAGCACAGCTGGGCCCAGGCCCGTGCTCCTCCTCTGGAAACAGCCGTTACAATAAACCCCGCTGCTTTGCCAGGTGACTTAGAAGTGTTGCATTTCACCTAGGGGCAGGGGGACCTGAAGCCCCTCCTGGGACTCAGAGGCTCCCTTCTCCCCTCATCCAAGGAGACCCCAGCCAGCTGCCCCTGGTACGAAAGAACAGGGGTAAGGCGCTTGTTGCAGGGGGGGGGGGATGACGCAAAGCTTTAACTACCTCCCCCCCCAGCTGGGCCAGGAGAGGGAGGGGAGTTACTGATACTCCTGAGGGCATTGTGTGCCCAGTATGACCAGTCTGGCACTGGGAGGGGGTGGGCAGCCCTGTGGATGCCTCCCAGCCGAGGCCAGCTGTGGGGGGCACCACAGGGGCAGGAAGGAGACCGAAGAGACACAATAAAAAAAAAAAACCCTTTTAAAGTCCTTGGTGCAGGCAGAAAAGTCCCTGGGCAGAGTCTGGCACCTCCTGAGGGGGCCAGTGTCTGGCTGGCAATGAGGGGTGCAGCAGGGGGGAAGAGAGGTACCCCCACCCCCCGTACCCAGCTGGAGATGTCAGCAGTCCATGCCAGTGATGTACGTTGCTCACGCACCCTGCTGGATGGTCTCCTCATCCTCTCGCCTCTTCCAGATCTGGGGGAGGGTAGAAAAAGCCAGGCACTGAGGTTCTGCTTCCATGCCTCAGTTTCCCCAGTTAGCCTCCCACTGCCCAAGATGGGGATGTGGGAGGGTTATAAAGGGAACCATTCAGTGTCCTGCCATCCTGTCTCAGCTGGCCTGAAAGCGGATTCCCTGCCTGCAACCTGGATTGTGGCAATCTGGGCGTGGGGGGGACCACCACAACACACTCATTGCCCCACGTCCAGGCCCAATTCACAGCCAGTCCCACAGCCTTTCACAAGGGGCCAAGAGCAGCAGCACTACCCACCCCACCCCCCAATGCCCCACTCACCTGGATGTAGGCTTCAGAGAGTGTGATCATCTGGGGCAGGATGTCAGTCACCTGGAGGTCCTGCAGCTCATACCACTTGCCTGTGCCCTGCCAAGGTGACACCGAGGGGTGAGGGGGTGGCTTGGGCATGGCAGATCTGAGATCCAGGTCAGGGGTTGCACAGGAGACACCAGACCTGGGCAGTAATGGGGGCACAGGTGACCTCAGACTGGACAAGGAAGCACCAGAGACCCTCAGGTCTGTGCAGAGGGTGGCCATGGGAGCTTCCCAGGCCCAGGCAGTTGGGGGCATGGGAGATCCCAGATCTGGGCAGTGGGGGGTAGGGCAGGACAGAAGACCCCAGATCTAGGGGGAGCACAGGAGACCCCAGATCTAGGCAGCGAGGGGGCACGAAAGACCCAAGACCTGGGCAATTGGGGGCACAGAGGACCTAACAGTCACTCACGTGATGCAGCACATGGATGCGGTAGGAGCCCTCGCTGGGCTTTCCATCATGGACAATGTTGGCGATGAGGTCGTATGTGGTGTGTGTGTGTGTGGCCTGGACCTCCTCTGAAAGGTACTCGCGGAGGTCCACGTTCCTGTGGGGGGAGGGGGGCAGGGGAGCATCAGTGGATCCATACCACCCCCCTACCATCCCATGCCTGCCCAGGGCATTGCCATGGAGCTGGCCTGGTCCCAGGGTGAAGCTCCCAGCAACTGAGGAAGAACAGGACCTGCTTAATGCACAAACTAAGGCAAGCTCAACCAGTCATACAGCTGTGAACCCGGGGAAGGGTGCTGTTGGATACCCTACCCCACAACACCACCCTCCTGTAGCAGACAGGGCTGGCAGATGGTGGAGAGAGGCTTGTGGAATCTCTGCTGCCCTGGAATATTAGCTGGGGGGCATCACTGCAAGCAAATCCAGCCCCTGAGACCCAGGTACTGAACAGGGGGACATAGGAGACCCCAGGCAGGAGGGTACAAGCAATTCCACACCCATGCAGTGGTGGGGGGTGCACAGGATACCCTAGACCCAGGCAGGGGGTACAGAAGGTGGGGGGCCCATGGGAGACCCCAGCCCCGAGAGAGTGTGCCTCAAGGCTTAGTGCCATCCAGCCCTTCACCTCTGCCCCCCAACCCTAGCGGGAACCCACGTGATGGGGAAGTTGACGATGGTGGGGTTCTTCTCCACAAAGAAGTTGTTCTTGGTGAAGCGCTTGATGCAGAAAATGAGGTAGGGTGGCAGTCGGGTCAGCTGGAACCGCTTCAAGAAGTTCTCCTTGTATGTCTTGTACTCCTGGAACACGCACAAGCAGGCACATGTGAACCTCAGTGATGGGGCCGAGAGCAGAGGCCAAAGACCTGGTATCTTGCTAGGGTAGCAGCTGAGCCTGGCAACAGCTCCCTGGGACCCTCTGTTAACAACCTTCCCTGCCCTGGGCTCCCTGCCCCATTGGTTTCTCTTCTCTCTACTCCCTGCCCTGTATTCCCTGCCTCATCCATTACTTTGATCCCTGCCAGGGGCAGGGTACCTATGCCACAGGTTAGCCATCCCCTGCTTTAACCAACCCACCTCCCTACCCCCACAC
>NW_017729020.1:5511284-5511643 GCF_001723915.1 Gavialis gangeticus
TAAGCCATCCCCTGCTTTAACCAACCCACCTCCCTACCCCCACACCCCTGAACAGCTTTAAGATGCCCGATGATCCCCTCCCCGTCTTGCCTGGAGCTCCTGGCTCCGCAGTAGAACAAGCCAGGAAGGGCGCCCCCAGTGGCTGGAAGGTGGTAGTGGTGGCCGTACCTTTTCTGTGATGCCATTGAACTTGGCCAGGATGTTGAAGAGGGGCACTTGGGGGATAATGAGCTGCTCCTTCTCATCCTTGTAGAGTGGGGCTGTGGGCAGGTCCAGTGTCAGGTACATGAAGGTCGACTCCACCATGGTTTCCTGGTACTCAGTATTCAGCAGCAGCTGCTCCTTCTCCTCTGCTGGCT
>NW_017729020.1:5516643-5518159 GCF_001723915.1 Gavialis gangeticus
GTGGTGGCTGTACCTTTTCTGTGATGCCATTGAACTTGGCCAGGATGTTGAAGAGGGGCACTTGGGGGATAATGAGCTGCTCCTTCTCATCCTTGTAGAGTGGGGCTGTGGGCAGGTCCAGTGTCAGGTACATGAAGGTCGACTCCACCATGGTTTCCTGGTACTCAGTATTCAGCAGCAGCTGCTCCTTCTCCTCTGCTGGCTGGGGAAAAGTAGGTCGGGGAGGTGGAACTCAGTCCTGCCTACAGCAGCTTCCCCACCCCCAACAAGATATGCTAAAGCCAGGACTAAGGCTGCTAAATTCCATGGGGGATTTTCAAGGGGAAAGCACAGAGAAATGGGGCTGGAAGGATCTGCAGTGGTCACATCTAGCCCAACCCCTGCCTGAGGCAGAATTAGCCTTGTCCAAACCATTCCAGACACATCTATTACCCAACCTCTTAATAAAGCTACTGTCAACCCTGACACAATACAAGACCTCACACCCAAACCTGCCACAGGAAAAGCAGAGGGACCACAGCAGCCAATGTCCTGTTGCAGTAAAATGTCAACAGACACTTGAGACATCCAAGAGATCCCAGGATTCTGCTACAGAGGAAGGCATCCTGCCCTGCCCCCACAGTCTGTACCAATCTGACCTGGGGGAAAATTCCTTCCTGACCCTCAATGTGGCATTGGTCTGAGCTTGAACGGAAGGAAAGGCAAGACTCTTTAGCCAGGACCTTCCAGAGTCAGTCCCAGCAGGAGCACTGGTACAGCCCAGGCACTGTCCCCAGCCCAGGCTTCAGTGATGCCTCAGAGCAAGGCTTAGAAAAACAAGACATGCTTAGCAGCAAGTGGAGGGGAACAAGGGTTAATTCCCTCCTGGCCTTGTGCAGTAGCCAGCAAAGCCTGGGAAATCCCCATAGCAGAGCACAGGTATCACTACACCTGGATCATCCCTGAACAGTAGTTGTCCAACCTCTTGTTGAACCCACCCAGTGATGGAGTCCACAAATCCCCTGGGCATCTAATTCCACTACCTCACTGCTCTAGAAGCAGGCTGGAGAGAGGGACATTTGGAGGCTAATCCGCCCCTCAAGGACTCCCCTAGCCCAATCCACTGCAGTGCTGGGCCCTCAGTACTTACAAAAGAGGCATGAGGTGGGAGCTAATGTATCTTCACACATACAATGCACACCCTTGTTACAGGTCATCCCCCTGCCCCCCCTCCACCTCCTCTGCCCAAAATCCAGCAGCTTGAAGTCAGACCAGGGCCTCCACTCTGCCTTTGGTCTCATGGGCCTATAAATGCCTCACTGACATGGCTTCTCACTAGATTTTAAACTGACACCCTGCTCTGAGCATTTCTCCGAACAGGCAGCTGCTACTTGATCACTACAAAGAACCATCTTCCCGGGCCCCAACAAGCTGAAGATGGAATGGAGTGCACCCTCAGGAAATCTGTGGATGTCACCAAGCTGAGGGGAGGAGTGGATATGCTAGAGGGTAGAGGTAGGATTCAGAGAGACCTCAA
>NW_017729020.1:5523159-5531406 GCF_001723915.1 Gavialis gangeticus
TATGCTAGAGGGTAGAGGTAGGATTCAGAGAGACCTCAACACACTGGATTGGGCTGAAATAATTCTTACAAAGTTCAACAAGGACAAGTGCAAAGCCCTGCACTTAGGACAATATAAACCCATGCTGGGGTTGTACAGGCTGGGGATTGACTAGCTAAGCACCAGCTCTGCAGGAAAGGACCTGGGGGTCACAGTGGACAATAAGCTGGATATGAGCCAACAGTGTGCCCATGCTGTCAAGAAGGCTAACAGCATATTGGGCTGTATTAGTAGAAACACTGCCAGCAAATCAAGAGGAAGCAATTATTCTCCTCTATATGGCATGGATGAGGCTATACCTGGAGTCCAGTTTTGGGCCCCCACTACAGAAACTGTGTGTTCACATTGGTGAGAGTCCAGGAGAGGGCAACAAAAATGGTGAGGGGGACATGACTTATGAGGAGAGGTTGAGGGAACTGGGCTTATTTAGCTGGAGAAAAGAAGAAAAGAGGAGGGATGAAACAGCAGCCTTCAATTACCTGAAGGGTAGAACCAGACTCTTCTCAGTGATGACGAGTAATAAGGAGCAATGGGCTCAAGCCACAGCAAGGGGAGTTGAGGTTAGATATCAAGAGAAATTCTCTCACTAGGAGGATCGTAAAGTACTGGAACAGGTTACCTAGAAAGGTGGCAGAATCTCCATCCTTGGAGATTTTTAAGGCCAAGCTTGATGAAACCCTGGCTGGGCTGATCTAGCTGGGGCTGGCCCTGCTTTGAGCAGGGGGGTAGACTAGATGACCTCCTGAGGTCCCTTCCAACTTTCATTTTCTATGAATCTATATTCTTCCACTCAAAAGCAAGATGTGTATTATATTCTGCGGTGTGTTGTATGTGAGGAAATATGGTATTTTTGTAGCCCAAAGAATCCTTAGGTCAGAGGTGCCCCACACAAGCATAGACCCCCAGCCCAGATTAGTTGTGGGACTGGGCTTGGCCCCTTACAGAATGCATCAGGGGCACAAAGCTGGTACTAGAAACTATAAATTCCACTATGAAGCAAGAAGATGCTGCTTTAAATCACTTGCCTCTATCATAGACAGGACCAGCCTTACGGGCTGGGTCTGCATGGAGCCCAGGACAGCAGGGCCTTGATTTTGGCTGGAAGCTCTCAGTGCTGCTAGCAATCACAAGTGCCAAGCACCAGTAAGGAAAGCACAGGCTCCCAGCATGCTTAACTAGGTACCAGACTGGGGCTGGTCAAGGGCTAAGGGGTTGAGTCGAGCTGCAGCATTAACAGGCACATCCATGGAAGCTTGAGGGAAGGAATGTGGAGCATCCCATGACTGCAATGGGCTGGGCACTCACCAGGTCAGGGTGTGGCAGCTTCTTGGTGAAGATGCGCATGGAGCCCTGGAAGACGTCAGTCACGATGGCTGTGGAGACACCGAGTGAGGGACCCATGAGTGGGCACCAAGAAGCTCAGAGCGAGGGCAGGCAGGAGAATATGGAGGGGGTAGCATAGATAAATGGTGCCCAACCTATTCATCCCACAGACTGGATTTGGGTCCATGGGCCTGTGTAAGAACCCAGCTGGATGGAACCAGCCCGGCCAGGGCCAACCCTGCTGTGTGGGGCTTGGAAATTTGTTACTGTGGGGGGAGAAGGGAGAGCAATGGTGGAGTTTATTACTGCCACTCCCAAATTTTTGCACCCACAGAAAGACCCATGGGTCAGATTCAGCCAGGGATTAAGTAGCCCTGGCGTAAACAACAGTAAGTGGCTTGAAGCAAGGATGGTACAGAATTATCTAGAGCAGGGGTATCTAGGTAACTGTGCTGCCAGATAACCTGAAGTAATGCAGCCAGTATTTGAGGAAGGAAATGACTTAGAAGGTTTCACCCAATCCCATGTTCCCAAGTGTGGTGGAAGCTGCCAGGGAAACCCCAAAGCAGCAGACATGCCACCCCAGCACCTCCATCATCCAGCCACTGGCTTGGATCTCCCAATTTTCCCCCGGTAACATGGAACCCTCTACCCTACCCATTACTAGAAGGCTGGGGTGACAGCTCAGGCAGCACTGATGGCAGAAAGACTGAGGACAAAGTGGCATCTGTTTATATTAAGCCATAGGCTGCAGAATGCAAGGCTGTGGATAAGACCACCTGGGTACTGAGGGAGGTGGGGCAGAAAGCTGGGGCAGGGCTTGGGGGTATATAAGCCCAGCCTCTGGATTTGGGGAGTGGGGTGTCTGTGGCTGCCCCAGGGCAAGGAGCTCTGAGCCAGGCTGCAGGTGAGGTAGCTGGTGGGCTGGGGGAAAACAAGCCTGCCTATGTAGGAGGACTAAAAGATAGAGACCCAAGAGGGTCTGCCAGGCACTGGGAGAGACACCTCTGAGCCTGCTATACCGACTCACTCTTCTTCTTCCTCTTCGTCCCGCCTAGAGCAGCGTGAAGAGCATTGAGGAACCAGGAGAGGAAATCCACACCATCGCCTGGGAATGGAAAAGGAAGAGAGGTGCGAGGAATTCCCTTTTCTAAGCCAGTGGGAGTTTGTACAGCCTCTGGCACAACACAGCCCCAAGCCAGGGGGTCCCAAGGCATTGCTGACCTAGCCCTGTCAGAGTTGGGAGCTCTGGGCTTTGCCAGGGCCCAGACTGGGGTGTCCCCTGCTTGAACTGCTGAGCCATGGGTCACCTGAGAGCTTGATGCATTGCCTTTCACACCATCCCTGGCTAAACCCAGCCCTGGTGAGTGGCACAAACCTCCAGCCCCAGCTAGCGCAGCAGATAAACCTGCCTCATGTTCAAATGAAAGCTGGACAGAAACCAGCTATCAAGTTCTTATACCTTTTCAAGCACTAACTTCATAGCTACATGGCTTTTTGTAGCTGGACAGCCACTTTTATGGTGTGATAATTACTTTGCGTGTATGGCCAGTCTAAATATATCATGCGATTAACCAGTTAATTGGTAATACTTCCTTTGCATGTGTGGCTGGTTTTACTCTGCATGTGTGGCCAGTCTAAATTTATTGTATGCTTCACCAGTGAGTTGCGTAATATATGTAACGTGGTGGGGGCCAAAATGTCCCAGCAAAACCCTCAATTATCTAATCTACAAAACTAAATGCAAATCTCGCTTACAAGGTAACTAGTGCATTTCTTG
Organism: Gavialis gangeticus; assembly: GCF_001723915.1. NCBI lineage: Eukaryota > Metazoa > Chordata > Crocodylia > Gavialidae > Gavialis > Gavialis gangeticus. The sequence continues at coordinate 5,526,302 of NW_017729020.1, forward strand.
GTGTAAAAGCATTTACTATCTGCTAAGTAAACCAACATGAATTTAAAAAAAAAAACCCTTGTAGTCTCTCAAGCCCTTGTTACATCTATTGCATGATTTGCTGGTGAACCACGCAATAAATTTAGGCCAGTCATATATGCAAAGTAATTACCATGCCATTAAAATGGCCATCTAGCTATAAAAAGAGCCAAGCAACTAGTGCTTGAAAATGTGTACCAATTTTACAGCTGGTTTGCATCCAGCTTTAATTTGGAAGCGTAGCAGGACCCTGAAGTATTCCCCCTCTCAACAACCCACTGATTTCCCAACCCAAGGGTCTAGGGTAACACTGACTTCTCTCCCACACAACCTGCCCTCTTCTAGCCACAGCCATACCCCACCCACTCCTGCCCAACCCCATCTGGCCCAGTTCCCCCTAACCTTGCTTGGTGATCTGGAAATTCTTCTTGCTGCAAAGCACCACAGCTTGCAGCATCTCATGGGGGGACACGTGGGCCTTGAAGTTACGGGGGTTCCATAGTTTCCGCATCAGCTCCCCGAATCGCTGAACCAACAGGAACATGATGTCTCCTGGTGGGCGCTGAATGCTCTTGTAGTTGTCTTCTTCCAGGAAGTAGTTACGGAGCGGTGGAACATTGGACAGAGCCTGGGCATAGGGGTGGGTGGGATGCAGAGTGAGCAGCCAAGTGGCCAGGCACCCTCAGGCTAACTCAAGGAAGCTCTCCAACTCAGACCCCCCTGCCCTCCATCTCTGTTCCAGGTCTAGAGACTACATGAGCCTACGTGAAAACAAAGCAGTTCTTTTTCACCCAACATGTCATTCAAGGGTAGGACTCATTGCTACCAGATGTGGGGGAAACAGAGTTCAGTCAGGTTCACAGGGATTGGACATATTCTTGGAAGAAGGGGGAATCAGTAGCTATTGAGCACAGGAGTGAGAGGCACAGCCTCTGAATCAGAACATCCTAGACTTTAAAGGCTGGAGGCTACAAGTGAGAGAAGAACAGGGGCAAAATACCCAGTTCCCCCTCTCTTCCAGCCTCTGCTCTCTGCTGCCATGTGAAACAGGAGACTGGACAAGACAGACCTAGGATCTGACCCAGTCCCTGGCAGTTCTGATGGTCAATTCTAATCGCGTTTGCTTCGACATTGAAGGATTCATGAGAACAGGAGCTGTCAAAGGAAATCCTCAGCTCCCCTCCCCCACCTGCCAAACCTATCCTAAGGGATCAACACACCCTACAGGCTCCCAGCTTCAGGGGCACCTACCTGGAGCACAGCATTGGCATAGTCATTGGCCTTGATGTTATTCAATCCCACAATGCCCGGCAGATAGGTGGTACCGTCATATGCCCGCGACAGCTTGGCCTGCTTGTCCAGGTTGGCAATCTGTTGTTTGGTGAATGTGGGCTTCAGCACATACTGCAGAGAGAGGAAAGGTGCAGGGTTTGGGGGACTCAGAGTTACAGATGTCAGCATCACACAATATGGGAGACCCCCGGGCAGTAAAAGACTTTTGCTGGGCTAGCTTGGCCGTGTGGTAAGCAATGATCTAACCCACAACAGTAACCTATAAGCAGCAGCTGATGAATCATAAAGAAGCACGGCTGGAAGGGACCTGCAGAGGTCACATCTAGTCCAACCCCCTACCTGAGGCAGGATCAGCACTGTCCAAACCATCTCAGACCCATCCATCACCTAAACTCTCCATAAGAGACAATGCTGGCACAACACCAGACATCACCTCTGAGCCTTCCACAGAGAAAGCAGGGGAGCTGTGGTGGACACCATCCTGCTGCTGTAAAGAGTTGTTAATAGATACTCCAGAAATCCCAGAGGGAGGCCGTGCCTCCACTACAGAGAAAGGTAACCCTTCCCCCACCCCCCCTTCCAAGTCCATACCAATCTGACTGGGGAAGAAATTACTTCTAGACCCCCAAATGCAACTTGGGTCTGAGCTTGAATGAAAAGGCAAGATCTTCTAGCCAGGACCCTCTGGTTTGAGTCCCAGCAGGAGCATTGGTACAGCCCAGTCGCCATCCTCATCCTGGGCTGCAGCCAACAACCAGTGCCTCTACAGAAGGCTTAACCACTTCCCCCGCCACCCGTATCATGCCTCTTAGGTGCCTTTTCCCCCAAGCCCAGCTTCTTCATCCTCTCCTTGCAGGACTTGCTTTCCAAAACCTCCATATCTGTCACCAGCTCTAGACCCTCTCTCACATTTCCACACTGTGTTTAAAAAGCGGAAGCTGCAATGACATGCAATCTAGAGTAGAGCCATGGTCACCTCCTGCATCTTGTCCCAACGCTCCTATTGATGCCTCCCAAAACCATATCCACCTTGTGTGTGGCTGCTTCACACTGCAGACTCTCAGTTGGGATCCGCCCCTAGGCAGAGATTTACTATGGGCAAGATAAGCCCATTCCAGCCCCTAGGTCTGGCTGGAGCACTGATTGCTACATAAGCTGCTTGTGCAAAGCCTTTGCTAAAGCACTGGCCTGATCAGTGCCCCTGACCAATACCTGAAGTCCTGACAGAAACAAAATTAGGCACTTGAGCCAGGAATGGGCTCCTGTCGCAGGATGGCTGGACAAGGGGTGGAATAGTTCAGTCCCAGAAGGATCAGGCTGGGATGGGAACCCATCCAGTAAAACCCGGAGTCCATGATGCCTCCAGATATTCAAGAGACCGGTGGAAGGTGACACACCATGTGCATGGACGGCTGCAGAAAAGGAACCTGGGAAAGGATGGGAACTGGCTCAGCCTAGGGAAGTCTGAGTGGGGTTGTGCTATGTCATAGAATCAGAGAGTCAGAAGGGACCTAGACAGTTCATCGAGTTTGACCCCCCGCCATGGGCAGGAAGGAGCACTGGGGGCAGGAGGGGTCATAAGACCCCAGCCAGGTGCCTATCCAGTCTCCTCTTGAAGATTTCCAGGGAAGGTGAGAGCACTACCTCTCTGGAAAGCCTATTCCAGGCTCTGGCCACCCTTACAGTGAAGTAGTTCTTCCTAATATCCAACCTAAACCTATCCTCCCTCAGCTTGTGGCCATTGTTCCTGGTGACTCCAAGGGGGGCCCTGGTGAACAGACTTTCCCCGAGGCCCTGCCGCGGGCCCCTGATAAGGTTGTAGACAGCCACAAGATCCGCCCCCTCAGTCTCCTCTTGCGGTGACTGAAGAGATTCAGGTCCCTCAGCCTCTTCTCATAGGGCTGGCCACGGAGGCCCCCAACCATACAAGTGGCCCTCCCTATGTCATAGGCAAACATATGTGTGCACCTTGGCTGTCAGATCACACGTGTTAGGGCTGTGCCTTGCGACCGAAAACCTGTCAGGGCCTTGGTGACTGACCCAAACTCACAGTTGTCTCTAAGGTTTCTTCATGCTGTGCCCCCTGCTCCTCCCAGTCCCTCCCATGTCTCAGTCCCTCCCCCAAACGTACCGTGATGTCTTCCAGTGAGGAGTCAATGATCTCATAGTTGTCAGGCAGGCAATAGAACTTAAGCGTATGGAGATTCAGGAAGACGTGGTGGCTGAACTGCACACTGTGGATGTAGGCGTGGGACTTCAGGCCGCGGCCTGCACATGAAAGGGGCAGTGGGTCAGGTGTACAGGGCACACACATCTACATGTTTGCATATATACACATCCACACACAGAAGTGTACGAACAGACACACATACACATGTATGCACATACATAGATGTTGTATATGAAACTTGTAGGGTTAAAGCAAGGCTTTGTAATGAAGATTTGTAATGACAAATAAATAGCCTCACTTTTAGCATTACAAAGCCTTGCTTTAACCCCACAAGATTCATATACAACATAGACATGCATACACAGGTATCCACATGGATTTTTTGTACATATATGCACGTACACAAGTGCATACATGTACACACGCAATTACATACATGTGTATATGTAGATGCGTACACATGCATATACGTGCATGCGTCTATACATATATATATATACACATACATGCAAACATGTACATATACAGTCCCACACAAACAAGGAGTTATGCATGTGTATGTGCACATGTACACACGTTGATTTATGTATGTATAGGCATGTGCACATGCACATGTATGCATGCACATATTTGTATTCACAAACACATGGCATATATGCACACACATCTATGTATTCATACACGCACACATATGTTTGTACATGCAGAGCTAGGCTGCGTGAACGAAGCAAGGAAACTGAATCTTTGCTGGAGCACCCTGGGCACACTGTACAGCAGCAGCAGCATTACGCTTCCCAGCTTTGCTGGCTCCTGAAATGTGAGGCCTGGGGGAGAAGCCAAGACCAGAGGAAACCACCGCAGGCCCCTGCCACCCAGTACCCCCTGCATGGTGCTGCACAGCCACATTCGGGCACTCACCCTGGAAGTACTTGCCGCAGACAAGGCAGGCGTAGACGTTGATGTGTGACAGGGAGATCGAGCAGAGCTTCTCGAAGTCGAAGTCCAGGACACTCCTGGGAACGGAAGGGGAAAAGGCTGGGTGGGCAAGGCCGGGAGGTGGCCCCAGTGCAGACCTGCCTGAGGCTGGTTCTGGGACCTGCCCCCTTATCCCACCCCGGCTCCCAGCCCTGCTCTGGAGCTGGGGCGAGTGCGTGCACATGGCGGCATGGCAGTCATGGCACACATGTAGGCACACCTCTATGCTGAGGCAGGCACATGCGTGAGATATGTGTGAGCCTATGCACATGTGCATGCCAGCGCAGCACACGTGCGCAGATGTGTGCGCGCCTAAGCACCCTGCCCCGCACCTGTTGATGGTGTCCAGGTAGGGGCAGTGGCGGCTGCGCCGGTCCTCGGGGTCGAAGCGCCCGTAGCGCACTGCGGGACAGGGACACGCGTCAGTGGCGGAACCCAGGCCTCCGCCCCCCCTTCCCTGACCCGGCCCCCCCGCGCCCACCGGTGACTTCGGGCTCCGGGTCGGAGTCAGCCTCGGCCTCGCGCTCGCGCTTGATGCGGGGCGGCCCCTCGGCTCGCTCCCGCTCCCCGGCGCGCTCCCGCCGCGCGCGCTCCCGCTCGGATTCGGCCTCGCGCTTCAGGCGCGCGCGGTCAGGCTCCGGTTCCCGTC
>NW_017729020.1:5532152-5534236 GCF_001723915.1 Gavialis gangeticus
GGGGGCTGCTTCTCTGCCCTCACAGGCTCCTCCCTGCCCAGGCCAGCCAGACCCCAGCTACAGCCTGGACTATGAGGGCTCCAGCGAGAGCAGCTCCAGTCCCGAGCCTGACCCTCGGGGCCCCGAGCTCTTCTGCCTCGAGTTCGAAGCCGACAGCGGCGATGTCACAGCTGTCATCGTCCACCAGGTGCGGGGCAGGGTGCCCGGGTATGTGGGCTACAGCACCCCAGGATAGCACTAGCAGCCTTAGGGCCTGTCTGCAGTGCCCTGGGGTCCAGTAGAGGCCTCAAGCTCCTGTGGGGGGGAGGGCAGGGGGCAATAGGATGCACTCCCCGGCCAGGGGGGTTGGCACCTGGCTGCACAATCCCCAGGCCCACCAGGGGGTTGGCACTTGGCTGCAGTCCCTGGGGTCCAGCAGGGATGGGGAGGTGGCTTCCACTCCCATGAACGACTGGTGCCTCCTGAGACTGGGGGAGCACCATTTGTAAGCAGTAGCATTGGCATCGAGTGGGGACCGCCAGCAGATGGCAGTGACAGTGTCAGCAGCAGGGGGGAGGTTGCGAGTGGGGACTGCCCACAGCCATGTCGGCAGCAAGGTGGTGGCATGTGCCCCTTGTACCTGCCTATGCATCGCCTAGCATAGCTACGCCCAGGGGCTCCAGCATGAGATGCACTCTGCCCCGCAGGCCTCAGCTCATGGGGGCTGCAACCTCTCACCGTCTTCCCGCAGGATGACAGTCCTGAGGAGGTGGTGCAGCAGGTGTGCGCCCACAGCCCGCTGGAACCTGCCCTGCGCCAGGCCTTGTGCCAGCGGGTGCGGGAGGAGCTCCACAAGCGCCAGGCCAGGCCCTGAGTGGGCGGCAGGTGCTGGGCCCAAGCCTGTCCCGCTGCCCAGCCAATAAACGCTGCTGGGAACACAGGAGTCCAGAGCTGTTTTCTCCTAGGAAACTGAGGCACAGCAGGTGGGGGCAGGAGGGGTGCTGGCAGGGGGACCCAGGTACCTGGGAGGGGCGAGGCCGTAGGAGGTTGGGGGCGGGTCAGAAGGGGAGATGGTGGGTGTGACATCACAATGAGGTCCCAGTGATGTCATGAGAGGGACGGGTGTGTGGGCAGACAAGGGGTGGGGGAAACGGACGGGCGCACACATGCCCCCCCCAGCAAAGAACCCAGGTGTCCGGGCTGGGGAGGGGCGGGGCAGCGGCACCCTCCCCGCCTTGGCTGGGTCATTATGCAAGCAGCGCCCCCGTTCAGTGACGTTAATGGGGTAGCGGCGCTGGGCACGCCGGGAGTTGTAGTCGCATGGGGGAGCAAGGCAGGACTCTAGTTCCCGGCATGCCCTGCGCGGGAGGGGGCGGGGCGGGGCCGGCCTGGCCCTTTAAAGGCCCGTGTGGACGCGGCGCGGCCGGGTAAGGGCTGGGGGTCCCGGGGTAGGAGACCGGACGCATGGGTCCGGGGAGAGGGAGGAGCCTAGTGGTCAGAGCAACGACGGGCTAGGAGCGCGGACGCCTGGGTCCCTTGCCTGGCTGGGGCCCAGCTGTGACCCTGGGGGGAGGAGGAGCTGCCATGACATCATCCGCCCCGTGCCTCAGTTTTCCCTCGTTGGGGGGGCGGCACTCTGGGGGGCCTGCCCACTACCGGCATCTCCAGTTCCCTCCAGCCGGGCTTGTTCTCGGGGCTCCTTCGTTAGCCACGTGGCTGCAGCAGGGTGGGCACCAACCTAGTCCCTCCGAGTTGGGGGGCAGCTAACTGTGCAGCCCCCATTCTCCTCCGAGAACTCAGGCGTCCGGGCCCTTGGGAGCAGCGCTGCCTGGTGATGGGAGTCCGGACACCTGGGTCCCTTCCTCAGGGGTGGAGGTGAGAGACCGAGTAGTTGGAGCATAGCTGGGCTTTGGGAGCCTGGACACCTGGGTATCCTGCCTGGTAGGGGGGTAGGAGCCCAGGTGCCTGGTTCTTTGGGGGTCCATCCCCCCAGCCCCTTCCGATATCTGTCCAGCGGTCTGTTTTCCCCCCGCACCCCTGCAGCCTCCAGATGCTTTGGGGCAGAGACGTGGGGCAGTAGCCAGCGCCCCTCCCCCACCCCCCAG
>NW_017729020.1:5534350-5536758 GCF_001723915.1 Gavialis gangeticus
GGGGGGGGGGGTCAGGGCCCCTCCCAGATCTGGTTGCAACCTGCCCACCCCATGTCCTTGCCTCACCCCACAGTACTACTTGCGGCCACCAGAGGGAGCCTGGGCCTGGACTCGGGCCCTAATGGAACGGGGCAGTTAGGGGTTGATCCCCCTTCCACCAGCTCCCATCTCTGGGCACAGGCTCTGGGATGGGAGGCAGAGGTCCAGGGCCCCTCACAACCAGGCATCTCTGGGTTGGGGTTGCAGGGGGTGCAGTAAAGCAGGGGTGGTTGGACACCCCCTCCCCTGGAGGTGTTTTGGAGGAGGGAGGGAAAGACAGCCAGCCAGGAGCCGCCCTAGAACCCAGGTATCTGGGAGTGAGGGAGAGACTGACGCAAAAGGACACGCAGACCCAGGTGTCCTAGAAGAGGACAGAAGAGACATGAAAGTGACACGCAGAATCCAGGTGTCTGGGGAGAGGGAGGGAGACTGACAGGAAAAGACAACAGAACCCAGATGCCTGGCAAGGGACAGATGGACTGATGGGCACAAACACGTACACACAACTGAGGCGCCCAGGAGAGGGAGACAGACAAATATAAAAGGACGCAGATAACTCAGATGTCCTGGCAAGGGACAGATCAGACAGACAGACATGAAAACACTCATGGAACCCAGGCATCCAGGAGCAGGACAGATGGACACAAAACTGCATGCAGAACCCAGGGATCCAGGAGAGGGAGACAAACAGGAAAGGAGACACACAACCCAGCTGTCCTGGCAAGGGGCAGGTAGACAGACAGACATGAAAACCCATGCAAAACCCAGGCATCTGGGAGTGGGACAGATGGACACTAAAATGCAAGGAGAACCCAAGCCTCCAGGGAGGGGGAGATAAAAAAAAGACAGAATCCAAGTGTTGTGGCAAGGAGTGGCTGTGCAGACAGACACAAAAATACCCGCAGAACACAGGTGTCTGGGAGCAGGACAGATGGACTTGAAAACATGCACACAGACCCAGGTGTTCTGGCAAGTGACTAATGGACAAACTGACATAAAGACACAGAACCCAGGTGACCCGGAGCAGGACAGACTGATGCAAAACCGCACACTGTCTAGCCAGTCCTGCACCAAGATCCCAGGGATTCCAAGGCAAGGGTTCTCCCTCATCCAGGCTCCAACCACCAGGCTGGATGCCCACGGGAGGGGAAAGTTTGCAGAGGGGCAAGGGGGCACTGTGCCCCCCCATTCCCCCTGACCCAGCTGTGCCTGCAGGTATGCCATGGCTGTCATGAATCACCATGTGTGCCCTGTGGAGAACTGGTGAGTCATACTACACACCTGATATTGCCTTTTCCCCCAGCCACACTGAGCACCTCCCTGCCCCCCAGGAAGGGGCAGGGGGCACCCCAGCTGTGCCCCCCCTCACTTAGGCCCATCTCCTGTCCCCCTTCCAGGTCTTACAATGAATCATGCCCCACGGAGCTGGCTCAGCCAGGGACCCCCAAGACCTGCTGCACCCTAGAAGACATCCCCCTGATCAGGTGAGGCTGGGGGGGCACCAGGGGCATGACTTCAGGGGTCAGAGCTCACTGCTATGGAGCCACCAGCCAGGGCAGGATCTGGCCCTGCTGGGGAGTTATTAGGCCCCTGCTGGGAGCAATTAGCATATCCCTGGCACATGGAGAGGGGGCTTTGTGGTGCCACAGCACTAAGCCATGCCCCTACTCACTGCCCTCCTTTCCCCCACAGCAAGTGCGGCACGTACCCCCCAGAGAGCTGCCTCTTCAGCCTCATTGGCAACGTTGGCGCCTTCATGGGTGAGTGCTTGTCTCCCCTGCCCAGGGCTCCTAAACTCCCTGGGCTGGCACTGCCTGTGGTGAGCAGGGGCTCCACAGTGGCAGCATATCCAGCTGCACCCTCTTACCCAAGCTAAGCGGTTGCCTTCATCTCCAAAAGAATCTGAGGGGTAACGAGGATACAAGAGCTATCATCAGTAGGCTTCAGTGCGAACGGTGCTAAATCAAAAAAGGGAGAACACTGACTACCAGGGAGGGAACCTACCTGTGCCAGGCTGTGTCCATAGGGGTGAGGTGGGGGTTATGTAGATGCCTCCTGCTTCTTCTTTGATATGACATTTTAGGACTACAACATTCATATATTATTATGTAAACTTGATAACCATTCCACTGCTTAAGGGGTAACTGCCCCCCTGCTGTTGGGGAGGTTCTCTGCCTCCAGGAGGGGCAGGGAGGTGATAACACATGTCACCCACAGTGGTGGTGATCTGTGTCCTGCGCTACGGGCAGCTGCTGGAGCAGAGCCAGCGCTCCTGGATCAACACCACGGCCCTTGTCACGGGCTGTACCAATGCTGCTGGCCTTGTCATGGTGGGCAACTTCCAGGTGGGCAAAGGGCAAGGGGAGTAG
>NW_017729020.1:5537196-5540649 GCF_001723915.1 Gavialis gangeticus
GGCAGCCAGGGCTGTCGGTGGTGGGGGGGAGGCAGGGGCAGTTGTGGGGGGGCCACCTACAAGGTATGACATACCAAGTGCTAGGCTGGAGGAGAGGCACCTGACTGGGTGCAGGTGGGAGGTATGAAGTTCCAGGCTAAGGGGGCACTTACCTGTGGTTGCCTGCAGGTGGAAGGTACCAAGTGCTCAGACTAAAGGGTACCTGCCTGGGTACAGGTGGGAGGTACCACATGCCAGGCTTGGGTGCCAGGCTAAGGGGGCACCTGACAGGTGGGAGGTGCCAAGTGCTAGGGTGGAAAGAGTGCATGACTGGCTGAGCACAGGTGGGATAAAGTGCCAGGCTGGGGGGGTACTAGCCCCATGAACCCTTCCTTCCATCCCCCAGGTGGACCATGCTAAGTCGCTGCACTACATCGGGGCTGGCATTGCCTTCCCGGCAGGGCTGCTCTTTGTGTGCCTGCAGTGCGTGCTCACCTACCACATGGCTGCCTCCACCCTGGACCTGGGGGTCGCCCATGCCCGTGCCGCCCTCACCGCCCTCGCCTTAGTCACCCTTGTCCTCAGTATCCTTCTGCTGCAGGCACCAGGACTTAGGGCAGGTGGGAAGGATCCTGAATGCTCCCTGCAGGGGGGGCGGGAGTTGGGTCAGATCCAGGGCCTGGTGGGAGCAAATGCTGGGTCTGAGGCTTCCTTAGCTTGGTGCCAGGTGGGGCCTTCTTCATCCATGAGAGCCCGGTGCTGCAGCACGTGGCGGCGCTGTGCGAGTGGGCTTTTGTCCTGGCTATCCTCATCTTCTATGGCACACTAAGCTACGAGTTCGGGGCCGTGAGCAGTGAGACACTGGTGGCCGCCTTGCAGAGGGCTCACGCTCGTGGCTGCAAATCCCCTGGCAGCAGCAGTACCTCCACCCACCTCAACTGCAACCCCGAGAGCATTGCCATGATCTGAGAGTGGGGCGGGGCTTGGCCTGGCCTTGCCCCTGAGTGCCCTGGCCATGCCCCACTGCAGTGGCCCTGCCCCCTACCACTTTAGCTCCACCCCTACCCCACCCCCTTTTTTTGTTCTTTTGTACCAAAAAAAGGGTAATTTTTAAAGAGACCCAGCAGTATTATGGAATGCCCAGCCCCCTCCCTTGTCATGCCAGCTTCATGCCACCAGTGCCAACATGGTCCTAGGTCAGTTGGGGCTGGGAGGGGTAGAGATGAGCTTGGCTGGGGGTGAGGGCCATGCCAGCCAAGCAGTAGGGTGCAGTACCCTCCCTCCCTGATCTCCCAGGACACTTGCCCCATGGTTGTGCCATGAGGAGCTGATTCCCCCCTGGAGGCGCTTTTCCCCAGCCCCAGCTGCCTCCAGCTGCTGTCCAGCCCACAGCCATGGGGTGGGGGTTGCCCACCCCCTGCCAAATGGTCTGGAGCAGAGTTCTGGGGCTTGGGGATTTTTTTAGTCCTTTTTTATATCTCTATTGAAGGTGTATAAAGAAACTCAGATTGGCATAGGCCTGGCCTGGTCACTGTGTGGGGGTCCATGGCCTGGTGGCTATGGGGTGATCGGACAGCCCTGAGACCTGGTAGCTATGGGGATGGGACACAGGGCCCTGAGGCCTGGCACTATGCCAGGGAGCCTGGTTGTATGGGGAGGGGACAGGACCCTGAAGCCTGGTTGTTATGGGGGAGGGGGCAGCAGAGACCTAGTTGCTATGGGAGGGACTATGGCAAGACAGAACCCTTAATCTGGTTGCTATGGGGGGTGGGGGGAATGCCCTGAGGCCTGGTTGCTGTGGGGTAGACAGGAGTCCTAGCCATGCCACCCCCCACTCCCTGCCCCATTTGCCTGCCCAGGAATGACAGCATCCTCTGCTGGCTGACAGATAGGTTTAATGGGCACTGCTGGCTGCTGTCCCAGGGCTGGGCTGTGTCTTGTACCGTCACGTGTACATAGCCCCATGCAGGTACTCCAGGCGGTGCTCCCGCTGCTGCTGGCGCACCTACAACACATCAGTCTGGGGTACTACGGTGGGCAGACTTCCCCACCCATGCCCACCAGTGCCTCCAGGCCCACGCCAGCCACTTAAACCACCATCCCGGCACCTCCCCCCCCATTTAACCCCCCAGGGGCCTGGTATCCCCCGTATCCTGCTCACCTTGTCCTTCTTGTACTCCTCATACTCTGGGTTGTCTGTGGGCAGCTCATAACGGCACAGGGGGCAGGAGTTGGTCTATGGGGGGCACATCAAGGGCTCTGTGCCAGTACCAAGGGGGGCACAGCCTGGCCAGACCCTCCCCCATCCCCCTCCAGCTGCCCAGGGCTGGGTTACTGCTGGTGCCCCAAAAGCTGAGGGGCTGGGGGATGCCCCACGGCCCTGGCACTCACCTTGCCCAGCCAGGGCAGGAGACAGGCCGAGTGAAATAGGTGTTCGCAGGGCATTTTCCGGGCACACTCGTCCTCCTCGAACTCCAGCAGGCATACGGGGCACTTGAGCCCCTTGTCTGGAGGCCCCAGAAGGGCAGGGAGAAGCCATAAGTCCCATCTTGCACCCTCAAGCCCTGAAAAAAGTGCCCCTACCCTCCTCTACCGGACCCCTGGGTACCAGAGAACCTGGGCGTGGCAGCCCGGGCCGCCGGAGGTTTGGGAGGCACTACTGGGGGGAAGCTCGCAGCACGCACCAGCCTGGGCGGGGGTGACGCGCACGGCAGGCAGGTCCCGCACTACCCGGCGCGCCGCAGGCGGAGGCAGGCGCTGGTCCCAGTCCGCAGCGTCCAGCGAGCTCAGGTCCAGCTCCTGGCCCTGGAACAGCGTCCTGGAAAGGGGGGCGGAAGATGTGTCAGGGGCGGGCCCGATCCCGGCCAGGGCCTGGGGACCCGCCCCCGCGGAACTGGACCCCGCGCGGACCGGGCGAGCTGCAGCAGGGCGGGGCCGGGCGGGCCGGGCTCGCAGTCGTGCTCGTCGAAGTAGGACGCCATCGGGTTCGTCCCGTGCAGCCACTTCCGGGTTCGGTTCCGGCTGTGAGTCTTCGGCGCCCCCGGGGCCCGGCCGGCAGCGGTGGCAGCCAATAAGCTGGCAAGAAGGGCCCGCGGCAGCCAATTAGCGCCCAGGGGGCGGGTCGAGCCGCGATTGGCTGGAGCCCAGGCACATACCATGAGTTCAGAGCCAATGAGAATGCGCCGAAGGTAGCCAGCGGGGCAGCGATCATAGCACTATCACGGGGAAGCTCGCAGCCCCGTGGCACTGTTCTAGGGATGCTCGCAGATCTGGGACTTTGTTCTGGGGAAGCTCGCAGCCCCAGGACACAGTTTTAGGGAGGCTCGCAGCCCCACAGCACTGTTTTGAGGAAGCTTGCAGCTCCACAGCACTGTTCTGGGGAAGCTTACACACCTGCAGCACTGTTCTGGGGAAGCTCACAGCCCTGGGCTACTGTTCTGGGAAAGCTCGCAGCACTGGGGGATCCAACCCCCC
>NW_017729020.1:5540847-5543439 GCF_001723915.1 Gavialis gangeticus
AGGCATCTGGGTGCTCTTTGCCCCTGGCCAGCATGACAGACAAATGCCAGCTTAGAAAACTCCTTTTATTTGGTGCTGGGCTGTGGAGGGCAGCGCAGAGTTGAGGGCACTGCTCTAATGAAGCTCGCAGCACTAGGATCTCATGGCAGGGGGAGGGAAGTTAGGGTTAGGGTACTGTCTCGGGGAAGTTCACAGTGCTGGGATAGGGAAGCTGCCAGCCTTCATGGGGCCTGGGTGGGGAAACTGAGGCACCACTAAGGGAGAACTGGCTGAGGCACTGGTGGGGTGAAGCTTGTTGTGTCAGGGCTCTGGCCAAGCACTCCCAGGGCTGGTGGAGAAGCTTCCAGTCTTCAAAGGGCCCCAGGTGGGGAAACTGAGCAAGTGAGGCCTTTGACCTAGGGCACTGCTGGGGGTAAGCTTACGGCACCAGGGTCCCGGCTCAGGGGCACTTTGTCTCGGGAGCACGTATCGAGGCACTTCATTGGGGAATGTCACAGGTTTCAAGGGCCCTAGCTGGGGAAACTGAGGTACTGAGGCCTCCTAGTCAGGGCTCTCAGTGCTGGGGTCCTGACTGGGTGGTATTAAGGCACTGCTGGGAGAAAGCTCACTTAAGAGGGCCCTGGCAGGGGAAACTGAGGCACCACAGGGGGTGGAGGGAGGACTAAGCCAGGCACTGCTGGTGGGAAGCTGACAGTCCCCGCAAACCCCCTGCTCCCAGGTGAGTGGGGCCAATTTAGGAAGGGGGCATGGCATCTCCAGGCCCCACCCCCACCCGCAAAGTCCACACCAAAAGTGGTTGTGTTTCAGAAGTCAGTTGCTGCCGTTGATGGGGGCAGAGGCACGGACCTCAGCCTGCCCTGACACCTGGGTCCCAGCAGCAGGCAGCAAGAGGGCCAAGGCCACAGCCAGGATGATGAGAACCAGGACCCCCACCACAACCCCAACCAGCACCAGCCGCAGCTTCTTGTCTTCCCAGCGCTTCTTCTGGGCCAGCGTCTTGCTTGTCTTGCTGAAGGTGGTGGACTGTGGGCAGAGGCCAGAGGAGGTCATCAGCATGTGCAGCACTGCTGAGGGGAAGTTCACAGCCCTGGGGCACTGTTCTGGGGAAGCTCATGGCGCTGGGGCACTGTTGTGCAAAGTTCTCAGCACCCACTGAGGGGCCCCCAGGACCAGGACCATCCTAGCAGGGGACACTTCTGCCGCCTGCTGCCCGCAGCCAGAGCTTGGCTCTTGTGTGTCCTAAGCCCTATATGGCAGAAGGTGATTCTTCTTACGGATCCCCCCCCGGCCCCAGTACCATGTCCAGCAGCTCCTCAGCCCGGCTGTCCAGATCCTGGAGCTTCCCCTCACGGTCCAGCACCTTGGAGTAGTTGTCCAGCATGATCTGAGTCACCTCCTCTGCCTCCTGCTGGCACTGGGTCACCTTGTTCTCCCCCTGTGGGCAAGAAGGGGTTAATACCTCCCAGGGCATTACTGGGGAAAGCTTGCAACCCCCAGGGGAGCTCCATCTGGGCCAAACCTCCCTGGGGCACAGGCTTGGCCCTGGCACCCCAAGGGGTCCCAGTGTTGCAAGCTTCCCCTCAGCAATCCCCTGAACCTGTGACTCAGTTTCCCCTACACTCCATTGAAGCTTTAAGCTGGGACAGGAAGAGTCCCCCCCACCAGGGCAGGGAGGCCAGAGCCAGCGGATATCTCCTGCCGGGAGGAGGAAGGGGTGTGTGGCGCCAATGCATCCGGCCTGGTGGGGGGCAGGGGGCTGAGCACAGAACCAGGCATCTGAGAGCACATGAGTGTGCACACATACATGCAAACACATGCATGCAGAACCCAGGCACCTGGGACAGGTGCACGCGCGCACACACAAACCCAGGCATTCAGGACACACATGCACAGAACCCAGGTGTCCTGCACACGGACATGTATACACACTCACAGAATTCAGGTGCCCTACACACTGAAACCAAGGCATTCGGGACACACAGAATACAGGGGTCCTGTATCCCAGAACTGAGGCATCTGGGACACGCGCACGCGCGCACGTACCCACCCCCCAACCTTGCACCTACACAAGCCTGGTGCAGGCGCCCTGGTGGCTACCCCCAGTCGCCCCCTGCCCCCCCACCTCTAGGGATGGTACCAGGCTGGAAAGCCCCCAGCCCTGGTTGCTGGGGGCGCAAGAAGATCCTCTTGCCCGGCCCAAGGTTAAAGCCAAGGACTCAGGGAAGGGCTGGAAAATCCTGGGATCTGCCCCCCACCGCCACTGGTGAAACTGAGTTGCAGACTGGCCCCAGTCCAGATTAGACCCCTGCAGATGCCCGTCCCCCAGAATCACCAGGTCCCACTTCTTTCTCCCCAGCCCCGCCCAAGCGCCTGGCGTGGGGTTGGAGGGTATCAAGGTATCGGCTCCCGGGTCCCGCCCCCCCAAGATGAATCCGGATTAAAGCTCCCAGTGCAGACACTTCCAGGGCCGGGGCAAGGGGGCGGCTGGGTCTCCAGCTCCATTCCTCCAGGGGCCTGCCGGCGGGGGGGGGTGCTGGGGGTCACAGGACCCCGGCGGAGCCGCCCCCGCCCAGCCCACGGGCCTAGCTCCGG
>NW_017729020.1:5543561-5545198 GCF_001723915.1 Gavialis gangeticus
CCGGCCCCGGCCGGCTCACCATGCTCCCGGCGCGGTCCCCCGCAGGCTCCGGGCTCAGGTGTGCCCCGACCCTGGCTCCTGCACCCGGACTGACTCCGGAGTAACCCCGGGGCCGCCGCGCCGCGCCGCGCCCCGCCCGGGAGACAGAGTGGGGCGGAGCCTGGGTCTGCCCCGCCCCCGCGTTTGCACTGGACCCTGACGACGCCCCGGGGCAGCCGCAGGGCTGGACCCGCGCTGTTAACCTTGGCCCCCACCGCGGAGCGTCGGGGCCAGGAGCCAGGGCGCAGTCCTGACGAAGCGGCACCCGCCCTCTACCCCAGGCCTGGGCTCTACTGAGGCCTTGACTGTGCGTGTCCAGTCAGGCACCTAAAGATGGCAGGCGCTGTGCAGGGTGCTGCTAGCGCAGGATGGTGGTGGGGGTTGCTGGCACCAAGGGCCCTTGCCAGCGCTGCCCGCCCCCCTCCGCATCCTGTGACCCAAGGCCAGCTGCTGGGGGGGAGGGGGGAATCCCAGACACTGCGCCTATTGTCTACCCCGACTGCCTGGCAGGGCACCTGCCTAGCAGGGCACCGCACCAGCGCTGCCAGGAGCCCTGGTAGCAGGACTTTTATCCCCGAACCAGGGTTTACTGCCCCTGCCTCAGTTTCCCCACCCACAGGGACACAGCAGACACAGCCTTTGACTCCACTGGTTTATTGGCTGGGGGCATATAAATACAGTGGCATATAAAATACCCCCACATCCCTAGCTGCCCCCCCTCAGGCAGATTGGGGGAGGGGTCTGGGGTAACAGGAACCCCCCCCGGCACTTAATAAATTCCCAAGGACAGAGGGGACCCCAAGGCAGAGCCTGTCCCCTCCCTTATTAAAAGGCACAGAGTGAATTTCTCCACCCCCCATATCAGCCTGGGAACCCCAACCCACAATACCCCTCCCAAATTTCAAACCCCAATACCCCCCTCAGCCAGGAGGGGGCAATTCTACCCCAATATGCCAAGGCTGGGGCAATTCTAGTCCTTCAATACCCACTAAGCAAGGAAGGGGCAATTCTAGTTTCCCAATTGCCCCAATTTGGGGGTAGTTCAGCCCCACATTGCCCCTCCAGCAGGGCTAGGGCAATTCCAGGACCCCAATACCCCAGGCTGGGGCACTTCTACCCCCATCCCTCCTCTAAGGCATGGAGGAGCAATTCCAGGCCCCCAAAACCCCCAAGCTGGGGCAATTCCCACCCCCCAGTACCTCCCCCACCAATTCCAGCCACCCACTTGACCCAGTTGGGGGGGGAGGGTATTTCAGCCCCCAATATCCCTCCCAGCCCAGGGGTGGGGCCTGGGGGGCCTAGGTGGGGATGACGCCAGTAGCAAAGAGGATGATGAGGATGAGGATGATGGCAACGATGAGGCCGATGATAACCATGGTCTTGATGTTCTTCCACCAGTACTTGCGTGCCACCTTCTGCGATGTCGTCTTGAAGTGCTCCGACTGTGGGGTGCACAGGGAGTTAGGGACTCGTGGGGGGAGATCTGACTGGGGGATGGAGCAGCTGTTTGTGAGCTGCCATCACTAGGCTTCAGAGTTAAAGCCTCTCAGCAGATTCCGGGCCTGTCGCATCTGCCCTGTATGTAGTGCCCCCCCCCC
>NW_017729020.1:5545325-5545896 GCF_001723915.1 Gavialis gangeticus
CCCCCCCCCCCCGCAGGGTCTGGGCTGTAATCCACCCCCCTTCACCCGCACAGGGGAAACTGAGGTGGAAAGTCACGGGATGGGGCGGGAAGAACCCAGGTGTCCTGCCACCACCGCCCAGCCCGGGGCGAGGCCATGTCCCAACAGGTCCTGGAGCGAGGGGCATCAGGCAGGGAGGGGGCGCCGGGTCAGGAGGGGAGCTGCAGGTCGGGAGCGAGAGCACCGGGCAACTGCCACATCCCACTTGCGGTGGGGCCGTTGAGCCTCGGACTTCCCTTTTGGGTGGGGGGGAGCTCGGACGCCTGGGTCCCTCCACAGATCTGGGAGCTCACGGGGGGCGGTAGTCATGGGGGGCGCCCGGGTTCTTCCCTCAACTCCGAGCGGCTCGGACACCTGGGTCCCCGGTCCCCTGGCCCAGCCCCCGCTCACCGACCCCGCTGGGGTCCCGCCGCTTCCTGGTGCCTGAGCTCGGGGCAAGCTGCGAGCTTCCTGCTGCCGCCCCGCCCCGCCCCAGCAGGTGCCGGCACCTCCCTCGCGGTTTAAAGCTCTACAGCGCCGAGCACCGGGGCTG